>NC_088862.1:34234547-34588022 GCF_963853765.1 Magallana gigas
CCGACGCGCAGGAAACCAGTGTCTGCTTAAACTGACATCTGTTCCTGAGTTCCATCAATCTTTCACAGTGACAGGTGTTGATTGTTGTTATCACATTTCCTGTGTGACATCAGACCGGGTCTGGGTCATTGATGGTAGATACAATCTCATCTTGACAGACACAACAGGTGTCCCTCTACATCGTGTGAAGGATTCATGTCACGGTTTATATGGAGGATCACACACAGTAAACAGTGAGAGTGAACTGATTTATATAAATAGGAATTATAACATCAACAAACTGTCGAAGAATATGAAAACAACCACTACATTTATAGAGAGAACAGACTCTACATGGATACCACGGTGTGTGTACTGGTCCCCGTCCACTGGGGATCAACTGGTCGGGATGTATCATTCATGTACAGAGACAGGCAAGGTAACCCGGTACAACCAGAGCGGAAAACTGACACAAACCATACAGGATGACAACACAAGATGGGATCTGTATAGAGAACCTCACTATATAACAGAGAACAACAATGGGGATGTCGTGGTGTCTGACTGTATATCTTGGATGTCTGGTGCTGTAGTGGTGACAGAGAGTGAAGGAAGACATCGTTTCTCCTACACAGGACCTCCATCAGGATCAGGACTAAGTCCACGTGGAATCTGTACTGACGCGCTGTCACACATCCTGGTGTGTGATGATAAAACCCAAACAGTGCAGATGTTGGACAAGGACGGTCAGTTCCTGTCACATCTACTGACAAAATCACAAGAGATGGGTGGACCATACAGCCTGAGTTATGATGTCAACACTCACCGTCTCTGGGTCGGACCACAGTGGGACAACAAGGTGTGTGTCTACAGGTATATCACCAGACATGACGCTCTGACAGGTAAGTCTGAGTCATTATCATTGATGTAGTATATATTTGTTAGGTATCATACAGGTTTCAATGAGATCTAAGTATACCTTAGTTAATTTTGTTATATCACACAAGTCATATTAAATTGTTAATTCAGTTTATATCTATTTCATTGTGATTGTAATTCATATAATAGTTATATATCCATGTAATTGTTATTCATTATTACATGTATACATGTACATGTTAACATAATATGTAGTTTATTGCTCAAACGTATTTAAACAGGAAGATGCAAACATTGCCATGGATATATATGAAAATGGGTTATACAAGAGAAATTAATTTTAAGTAGTTAAATCTTCAGAGTAATGAATGAACTTAATCTACTTCATGTAACAATACAGGATTAGAACTCTATGTTTGATGTTTGTAGATCAAAGTCGTGTGATTGAGTCACTGAGTGGAATCCTAACCCCAGGGACAGATACACCACAGCAAGGAAACCAATGTCTGCTGAAACTGATGTCTCCCCCCGAGTTACTTCACTCTTTCACAGTGACAGGTGTCCGTCGTTGTTATCACATTTCCTGTTTGACATCAGACCGGGTCTTGGTTAGTGATCATAAAAACAATATCATCTTGACAGACACAACAGGTGTCCATCTACATTGTGTTAAGGATTCATGTAGTTGTGTATATGATGGTAATGGAACACACACAGTGAACAGTGAGAGTGAACTGATTTATATAAATAGGAATTATAACATCAACAAACTGTCGAAGAATATGAAAACAACCACTACATTTATAGAGAGAACAGACTCTACATGGATACCACGGTGTGTGTACTGGTCCCCGTCCACTGGGGATCAACTGGTCGGGATGTATCATTCATGTACAGAGACAGGCAAGGTAACCCGGTACAACCAGAGCGGAAAACTGACACAAACCATACAGGATGACAACACAAGATGGGATCTGTATAGAGAACCTCACTATATAACAGAGAACAACAATGGGGATGTCGTGGTGTCTGACTGTATATCTTGGATGTCTGGTGCTGTAGTGGTGACAGAGAGTGAAGGAAGACATCGTTTCTCCTACACAGGACCTCCATCAGGATCAGGACTAAGTCCACGTGGAATCTGTACTGACGCGCTGTCACACATCCTGGTGTGTGATGATAAAACCCAAACAGTGCAGATGTTGGACAAGGACGGTCAGTTCCTGTCACATCTACTGACAAAATCACAAGAGATGGGTGGACCATACAGCCTGAGTTATGATGTCAACACTCACCGTCTCTGGGTCGGACCACAGTGGGACAACAAGGTGTGTGTCTACAGGTATATCACCAGACATGACGCTCTGACAGGTAAGTCTGAGTCATTATCATTGATGTAGTATATATTTGTTAGGTATCATACAGGTTTCAATGAGATCTAAGTATACCTTAGTTAATTTTGTTATATCACACAAGTCATATTAAATTGTTAATTCAGTTTATATCTATTTCATTGTGATTGTAATTCATATAATAGTTATATATCCATGTAATTGTTATTCATTATTACATGTATACATGTACATGTTAACATAATATGTAGTTTATTGCTCAAACGTATTTAAACAGGAAGATGCAAACATTGCCATGGATATATATGAAAATGGGTTATACAAGAGAAATTAATTTTAAGTAGTTAAATCTTCAGAGTAATGAATGAACTTAATCTACTTCATGTAACAATACAGGATTAGAACTCTATGTTTGATGTTTGTAGATCAAAGTCGTGTGATTGAGTCACTGAGTGGAATCCTAACCCCAGGGACAGATACACCACAGCAAGGAAACCAATGTCTGCTGAAACTGATGTCTCCCCCCGAGTTACTTCACTCTTTCACAGTGACAGGTGTCCGTCGTTGTTATCACATTTCCTGTTTGACATCAGACCGGGTCTTGGTTAGTGATCATAAAAACAATATCATCTTGACAGACACAACAGGTGTCCATCTACATTGTGTTAAGGATTCATGTAGTTGTGTATATGATGGTAATGGAACACACACAGTGAACAGTGAGAGTGAACTGATTTATATAAATAGGAATTATAACATCAACAAACTGTCAAAGGATATGAAAACAACCACCACATTTATAGAGAGAACAGTCTATACATGGGAATCACGGTGTGTGTACTGGTCCCCGTCCACTGGGGATCTACTGGTCGGGATGCGTTATATGCGTACAGAGACAGGCAAGGTAACCCGGTACAACCAGAGCGGAAAACTGACACAAACCATACAACACAACAACACAGGACAGGGACTCTATAGAGAACCTCTCTATATAACAGAGAACAACAATGGGGATGTCGTAGTGTCTGACTTTATAAACTATGAGTCTGGTGCTGTAGTGGTGACAGAGCGTGGAGGAAGACATCGTTTCTCCTACACAGGACCTCCATCAGGATCAGGACTATGGTCACGTGGAATCTGTACTGACGCGCTGTCACACATCTTGGTGTGTGATGATAAAACCCAAACAGTGCAGATGTTGGACAAGGACGGTCAGTTCCTGTCACATCTACTGACAAAATCACAAGAGATGGGTGGACCATACAACCTGAGTTATGATGTCAACACACACCGTCTCTGGGTCGGATCACTGAACAACAAGGTATATCACCAGACAGGACGCTCTGACAGGTAAGTCTGAGTCATTATCATTCACATTAATTAGATATAGATAACTAATACCGACAGTGCGTGTTAATTATCAGTCGATAAGATACATGTAAGACATGTTTATCTGTGTGATTGTTTGTCAATATAAACAGCTCACTGTTACAGGGGTAGCTGTATCTACCAGTCATCGGGATTTATTGTTTATTATCTAAAATAAATAGAAATTATCCTTCTCATAAATGTATTTCATGATAAGATGTACAGTCAAATGTTCTTCTATTTAGTTAATTAATTTGTGATTTGTTTCGTTACGAGTACATATGAATAGAATTTATTTAATTCATTACATAACTATCAAGGTATATGTCAATGTAATTAGGTTATTCATATTTGTAAATGTAGCTCTGTCTTTATTTAATTTGTTTGTAGTTGCATACAAATCGTTACATATTCTGTATGATATAGATTAATTAACAGCTAATTGATGCCTAATGTATAATTGTAGATGAGCACAGACCCCGTCTTGATGGGGAGACCATGTTTAGCTCAACATCAGCCGTAGAATGGAGATAGCTTGGATATTGACAGGTTGTAAATGTTTCTGTACAAATCTAGTCTGCTCTCAAAACCACACATGTTGTGTGTCAATTTGTTCAACATCTGCAGTTGAAATTGACCTACAGATGCATAATTCACAAGGACTGTAATACTGACTCCTGATTATTTAACACTTTGTGATCATCCAAACATGACTGTCTGTTGCTTTATATGAAATTGAATGTGATGAAAATGGTTTGCAGAGATAAATTAAATAATAATATTAATTAATATTATTACGTCTTTAGATGTATCCTTGTTTCTTCTTTCAACATTAGATATGAAGACTGCTATTGAATACAATCATCCTGGATTCCTGACCATGGTTTTCCATTTAAAGTATCTAACACAGTTTATGGTGGAATCAAACACAATATTTCCTAGAGGGACGTATACTAGCATCTTATTGAGTGATTAAACGGACCGTGTGTTTATACCTTTACACAAACTTATTCCATGATGTAACGGACCGTGTGTTTATTGCTCTACGCAACTTTATTCAGTGATGTAACGGACCATGTGTTTATAGCTCTACACAAACTTATTCAGTGATGTAACGGACCGTGTGTTTATAGCTCTACGCAAACTTATTCAGTGATGTAACAGACCTTGTGTTTATAGCTCCACACAGACTTATTCAGTGATGTAACGGACCGTGTGTTTATACTCATTCAATGATGTAACGGATCATGTGTTTATAGCTCTACACAAACTTATTCAGTGATGTAACGGATCGTGTGTTTATAGCTCTACACAAACTTATTCGTTGATGTCACGCACCGTGTGTTTATAGCTCTACACATTTTTGCACATCATGTTGTTTTTTTTCCCCAAGTAATCTCAATTTTGATTCACATTTGATGTACATGAAAGTGAATAAAACACATCTAACTATCCATTTAGTAATATCTTTTTATTAGTCAGACTCCGGGCAGTTAACAAAACAACAAGAAAACAATAATGGATCGAAATAATTTTCTTAGCATTCAATATTCATTTTATAAACAAATGATTTGACATTAAAAAGGGCATAACTCCTCCTAACTCTATCATGTTAAATTTTACTTCAATCATGCATGTCTATACTTTTTAGCTCACCTGCGCTGAAAGCTCAAGTGAGCTTTTCTGATCAAATTTGTCCGTTGTCTGTCGTTGGCGTTGTTGTAAACTTTTCACATTTTCATCTTCTTCTCTGGAACCACTTCTAAACTTGGCACAAAGCAACACCGGGTGAAGGGAAATAAAGTTTGTTCAAATGAAGGGCCACTCCCTTTTTAAAGAGGAGATAATAAAGAATTATTAAAAATGTTTTGGTATTTTTCAAAATTCTTCTTCTCAAAGTTGTTGATCGTAACAATATCCATTAGGTAAAATCAATCCCACAACCATTTGTACGTAAGTAGGGTTTTTTAGGACCCGAAGTACTTAAGCTTTGACGCAATATATCTAAAGAAGGAGACATTTTTTGTTAAGCATTGTAGAAAAGAAAATGTCTGCATTGATGATTCTAATTGATTTCACTAATCAAAACACCAATGTATGTCCCCATTAGGATCTAGAGAATTGGCCCCTAAAATATTCATTCATTTGTTTCCCCCTCCCCAAATAAAAAATGAACAACAGGTTTAGATCGGTGAAAGAACAAAATTTGTTAGTATTCGTGAGACCTTTCGAATGATCTCCAAAAGAGAGCTGGGTCCTGAAAATTGGAGTCAAGACACTCATAAAGTCTTTTACACATACCTTTAAAACGATTTAAAGGGACTAAAATTTTAAAATAGTAAAAAAGCAAAACACTTTGTTAAGCATTTTAAAGGATATTGACAATCGTATACATTATCTGAAAGGGAGTGGTTGAGGTGAAATTCTGAAATGTTATTGATATTTAAATCGTATCGTTTAAAATTGAACGGAAGACCTTCTCTTTACTCGTAACGAGATCGTATCTAGTTATTAATTTTTTTCCACAAATTTTGTGCACACAATTTCTCGGAAACTATCCAACTGATTTACACCATTTTTTCACAAATGCTTGATAGTGATCTGAATTTATTTTGTTTTTAAGACTTGCCGTCGTCACTTCCGGTACCGATTTATCGCTGATTTTGTAACTTTTACGACCCATTTTGTGCACGCTTCATCTCAAAAACTATCATAGACTTTCAGGATAGATAGAGTATAGTCTGAAGTTTTGCCTATTGTTTTTGTTTTACGCCATTGGCGCCATTTTTAGGAGCTCATTATGGCTCGAAAATTGAGTACGAATTTTGTTCCCCTTTTTTGTACACACGATTTCTCAGAGATGGCTCGATGGATTTTCTTGAAATTTTCAAGAGTGATAGAACAAAAATATATCTCGAGTATCCATTTTTCATTTTTCCGAAGTTCATTTTTGTCGTCCGTTTCCTGTCCTGCGACAAAAAGCTTGTGTCATTGAGATTTTAAAAATCATAAGGACTTGAGCATTCAGACTTTGTAGGATTATAGATCTATAGTTGTTGATGTCTTTCAACTATTTCGTTTTGTTCGTCATAACTTCCGGTCGTCACCTTCAAAAATTATTTTGTCTTTTGCTTTTAATTTGTTTCATATAGAATTGAAATATAAGTAATAATCTTTAAATATATCATGTATCCGATGTTAAATAAAAACAAAAAATTCTACTTTCGGTGAGATATCTTAAATATCTCGGAAAGCGTTTTTATAATAAGTCACTGGGTGTTCAGGATCATTAATGATAATCTGTTGCATGACACCTACATGTACATTTGTATTTCTTAGTAAGTGTAAAATTTTGATATATCTATTTATCTAACGCATGTATTATATTTTGTAGCAAATGGATATAATACAGAAGTTTCAAAGATCTGTTTTGATGTAGCCTGAAGATTTTGTAATGAATGATCCAGGATTTAAAAGTTCTTCGCGGAGTTCAAAGACAGTTGCAATGTGGTTGCAATTTAGTGACAGATTAAGGTAATTCAATTTAAATAAGGATAAGGATTAATACAGACATGTATCCAGTCACCCCCCCCCCCCCCCACCCCATACCCCCGTATTTTTTTGTTTTTTGTTGCTGCAAAGATTTTTCTTAAATTTTCATATAAAGAGTGAATTATTAAGGAGTTGCCCCCCCCCCAATTCATGCACACACACACTTTTCTGGGGACTATGTGTAAGTGTACTTTAGAATATCATTTCACCCAAATGATTCAAGCTTATTTGCAATATAAAATATTTAACTGTATACGTTGTTTTCCGCTTACATGTATAAATTATATTTTTTTTCGTGTATTTAAAAACTCGAATGATTGTCTGTACTTAAGTTTGTATTAATATTTTAGAAAGAAGCATTGTCATTGGAAAACATTAAAAAGGAAGAAGTTGGAGGTGGACAAAAATCAAGAGGAATATACTAGAGGTAAAAAATTATTTGTCAAATTAATACTTGTGATTGATCTTCTATTTTGCCCCCCTCTCTCTCTCTCTCTCTCTCTCTCTCTCTCTCTCTCTCTCTCTGTGAGAGCTTGCAAATAAAAGAAAAAATTATTAACAATTGTAAACTTTCTTCATGTTGTATTTGCAATTAAATCTAAATGGACACTGTTATTCTTTAACAATAAAGCAACCGAGGCATTTGTAAATTTCACTTTATCATAAAATGAAATTTAATGTAAAATTCTTTGTTTTTTTCCAGAAACTATTAAAGCACAGAAGAATGACAACAATATAAATCTAAATGTAATCATTCAAGGAATTAAATTCATTTTTAATCTCGAAACTGTCTTTTTTCTGTAACTCTAATTTTAGATTAACAAGTAGCTGGAAATGCAAAATGAATGTTTCCAAAGATCCACTGAAGTTACTGAGTAATCAATTGAAGTGATTTAAGCAGCAAGATGAAGTATATCAAGAATGAACTGAAAAAATTAAAAATATTCAAGTAATTTAATTTTAAGCAATTTAAATGCGATATGTATGTAATTCCTGTGAAAAACGTACGTTGGATCCACATACGTAAAACGTATGGAATGTATCACGTATGTCTAACACATGTGTAACATACGTTTCACATATGTTCATTAACATATGTTAAACACACGTGGTACTTAAATCACGTTAAACGTACGTGAGGTCACATACGTATCACACATGTTTAACGTATGTGAAACGTATGTGGCACATTTTGCTGTGTTTTGAACAGGTATTTACGGTGTATCAATAAATGGGATAAGTTCAAACTCATATAAATCCATGAACGATTGTGTCATGGCGCGGTACATTTTTATTTGATGCTACCAATTCCTTAAATCAGATAGAAAGTTTCTACCATTATTCCAACGTACAATAATTTCTACTAGGCGGAGCTTAGCTATACAATAACGTCCACGGTACTGTACAGTTACGTCTGGGCCACACACATAAAACTTACATATTATTTTTATAAACATTTTAACAAATAAAATGAAAAATGTTTGCAACCAGAAATCCGTTCATGTAGCACCCATTTCAAAATTAATGAATAATACACTTGTATCTCAAGGAGATACAAAATCTCTTTGAACAGAATTCCGAGATCAAATTCTCCTACATAAACGTTATCACCCCTCCCACTTTTTGAAAGGATGAAAAAATGCATAAATATGGAAAATAAACAAAGCAACATTAAAAAAGAAGAAGTTTACCCCCATCCCCATCGTAAAAAAAATAAACGGTGCCACGTGCATGATCTTGCACTTTTCATTTTTCACATATCAGATAAGATGTTTCAGATGGCGTCATTTTGCTTCAGTGTGTCAAAGCCTCAAAACACAAATTCCACAAGGATAGGCACCAAACTAACAGCATTGTACCATCCTCACTTAAAACTCAGTGAATACATAGTTGTTATGTTTATTTCTGGAACTTACTTTTCCGATAACCATCGGTTTTCTCTTTTATACGGTAACTTTCGTTTTCTGTATGTTTTGGCGCGGAGCCATATTGTGTTCAAGTTGATATAAATGATAAACCTTGAATAGTGCTGGTGTTTGTATTCTTGAACCCACAAACGGACATTACAATTGGCGACGAGGATCGGATAACGTCACAACACAATAACTATGGCTGTCTACGGGAAAATAGAAAATTATGAGTTCGATATGAACTGGGATGAATATATCGAATGGTTAGAACATTTTTTTTACTGCCAACGAAATCGAGGACGCTGATAAAATGAAGTCTATATTATTAACAGTGTGTGGACATAAAATGTATGGACTCATTCGTAATTTAACGTCCCCGAACAAGCCAGCAGAGTTGAAAACCTTGATTGCCCAACATTTAAAACCAAAACCTCTGGCTATCGCCTAACGATTCAGATTTTATAAAAGAAACCAGGGGAAACAGGAAACTGTAAGTCAGTACATCGCGGAACTTAGAAAACTCGGTGAATTCTGTGAATTTGGAGAATTTTTGAACCAGGCATTGAGGGATCGTTTAGTGTGTGGCCTTTCATCTGTGGCTACTCAGCGAAAACTACTGGCAGAGGATAAGTTAGATTTAAAGAAGGCAATGGATGTAGCAATTTCAATGGAACTTGCCGAGAATGATGCTCGTAAATTGAAAGCGGATGTTCAAGATGTTCATGCACCCGAATCCATACACAAAGTGGCTGTGCGGAATAAACCATGCTATAGATGCGGGAAGACAAATCACAAACCAAATAAGTGTTTTTATAAAAGCAGTAAATGTCACACATGTCATGAAATGGGACATATACAGAAAATGTGTTCAAAAAGGAAACAGTGGAGCCTAAAAAACAAAAGAAGAAGTCAAAATTGAACTTTGTGTCAGAAAATCCAGAGTCAGATCATTCTGAGGACAACAGTGAGAATGAACACTGGCCAATTTTTTCATTGTCAAGGGAACAAGGAGGAGCCAAGGAGATAAGGATAGCTGTATCACTGGAAGATGAACAAATAGAAATGGACTTAGATACAGGTGCTTCTGTCTCTGTGATATCTGAACAATTTTATGAGAATAAGCTGAAGAGGAAAGTCAAGTTGCATCCAAGCTCTGCAATTCTAAAGACATATTCAGATGAGATATTGGAAGTGTTGGGTGAAATAAGTGTGAATGTGAAGTATCAAACACAGACAAAAACATTACCTGTTATCGTGGTTAAAGGAAAGGGGCCGGCCTTGTTCGGAAGAAATTGGCTCCAAAGTATAAAACTGGACTGGCAGTCAATCCATATTGTGATGACAGAAGACTTGAAGAAGTATTCTGTTTTTGACAACAAATTAGGATGCATTAAAGGGGTCACAGCAACCTTAAAGGTTAAGGGTGATGTACCACCAAAATTCTTCAAGCCTAGACCCGTACCATTTGCTTTGCGGGACAAGATTGCTGCAGAATTAGACAGACTTCAGCAAACAGGTATCTTGGAGAAAGTTGAATGTTCAGACTGGGCTGCTCCAATAGTTCCAGCAATGAAAGCAGATGGCTCTTTGCGTATATGTGGAGACTTCAAGGTCACAGTAAATCCATACTTGGATATTCCAGAATATCCATTTGCTACAAGTGATGAATTGTTCACAAAGCTCAATGGTGGACAAAAATTGTCAAAGCTGGATTTGTCTCAGGAGTTTAACCAAATTTTTTTGGACAAAGACTCTCGAAAGTATGTGACTATTAACACACACCAAGGACTCTATCGATACACTCGTTTACCTTTCGGTATCGCATCAGCACCTGCTATTTTTCAGCGAACGATGGATACCATTCTTCAGGGTCTGAACAAGGTCGGATACATACTTGATGATATCCTTGTAACTGGAGCAAATGACTCTGAACACAAGCAGATCTTAGAAGATACATTCCAACGTCTGGATGATTATGGTGTGAAATTACAGAAATATAAGTGTCAGTTTATGCAGGACCAAGTAGAATACTTTGCATTTATTGTGAGTAAGGAAGGAGTCAAACCTTCACCAAAGAAGCTAGCAGCAATTAATAACCTAGAGGATCCTAAGTCACGTAAGGAACTTCAGATATGGTTGGGAATAGTGAATGTCTCTCGAAAATTTGTCCCAAACATGTCAACAATTAGTGGACAACTTACACATTTATTGTCTCAAGATGTTCCATGGAAGTGGACCCCAGAGTGTTCTGAAGCTTGTGCCAATATAAAAGACTTGCTAGTGTCATCTAAAGTAATGGTTCACTATGACCCCCACAAACCATTGGAGTTAGCTGTTGACGCTTCTGGATATGGATTGGGTGCAGTGATATCGCATTCCGATGGATCAAAGGACAATCCTATTGCATACGCTTCCAGAACCTTAACCACTGCAGAAAAAGAATTACTCGCAGATAGAAAAAGAAGCCCTTGCTATCATCTTTAGAGTTACCAAATTTCACGGGTATCTATATGGGCGGAAATGTACACCCATTACCGACCATAAACCGCTAACCACTATATTTGGACCCAAGAAAGGCATTCCAGTCTTAACAACTTCTCGACTGCAGAGGTGAGCGATCCAACTGGCAGCTTACCAGTTTGACATAAAATATCGCACTACAGGAAAACATCAAAATGCAGATACCCTTTCACGTTTGCAGAGGAGGGAGAGTCAAGGACATTATTTGATAGAGAGACGGAGTTGATACACAGAATACAGCTAAAAAACTTACCTGTGACTGCTGAAAAAGTCGCAGCTGCAACAAAGAATGACATTGTCTTGTCTCGTGTGGTGGAATTTACCAAAAGTGGTTGGCCAAGCTCACAACCAGACCCAAACTTGTTGCCATTCTATCGAATACGCAAAAAATTAACTATTGAAGAAGGATGTTTACTTCGAGGGATCAGAGTGGCTATCCCAGAAAAGTACCGACAAGATTTATTGGCGGAGTTACATGTAACACATCCAGGGATGGTCAGGATGAAATCATTAGCCAGACTTCATGTATGGTGGCCCGGTTTGGACTTTGATATTGAGACCAAAGTATCTCGGTGTGACTCCTGTAGGGCTCAATTACCCAACTTACCTAAAGCTCCAGCCAATCCGTCGTTATGGCCAAGTGCACCCTGGAAACGAGTACACATTGACTACGCTGGACCCTTTATGCAGCGCATGTTCCTAATAGTAGTAGATTCATATTCAAAGTGGATTGATGTGGTGATGATGACTTCTACTACCTCAGAGAGTACTATCAATTCTTTGAGATACCTGTTTTCTTCATATGGGCTACCTGTAGAAATTGTTTCTGACAATGGACCCCAATTTGTGTCCGAAGAAGTTGAAACATTTTTAAAGGAGAATGGAATACGTCACATTAAGTCTGCACCATATCATCCTGCATCAAACGGGGAGACAGAAAGAGCCGTTCGTACTTTTAAACAAGCAATGATAAACATGGCAAGTGAGACGGGAACGTTAAATCAGAAATTGGTAGTATTTTTATTGTCCTATCGCACTACTCCGCATACAACTACCAATACAACACCAAGTGAGCTGTTCTTCAACAGAAAACTTCGTACA
The DNA here is from genome assembly GCF_963853765.1 of Magallana gigas. Taxonomy (NCBI): domain Eukaryota; kingdom Metazoa; phylum Mollusca; class Bivalvia; order Ostreida; family Ostreidae; genus Magallana; species Magallana gigas. Next base: position 34,247,209 of record NC_088862.1, read on the forward strand.
AGACTGGATGTGGTGAAAACCAATTGTCTGACCGTATCCATCAGAAATCACTCCCAGCTGAAAAGAATACTCGAGCATTCAATGTTGGTGATACTGTCATGGTGCGTGATTATCGCGGAAACAAAGTCTCTTGGATAAAAGGTGCCATCTCGAGAAGACTGGGACCAGTTACTTACCATGTGAGTGTTTGTGGTATGCTGTGGAAACGACATGTAGATCAGATACGTACATGTGATGTCATGTGTGAATTAAGAGGTTCAGAGCCAGTAAAACCAAGTGTGTTCGACTGCCTGGTTCCCATAAGTGCACCGTTGAAGAGTGGGGAGGAACCATTCAACAATACCGGTAATGTTCTTAACTCCCAGGATTCACTGTCTACTGAACCCTCTACCAGTGATGACCGCAAACATGAAAACATCAGTCCAACACAACCCAGATATCCACCTCGTGAACGTCGCAGGCCACAGCGACTAATCGAACAGTGTTAAACTATCAATTCAAGTGTGATTTACTTTTAATGTTAAAATCTTGTTCTAGATTTACCAAACTGTAATGATTTACAATTTAATTGGAAAGGGGAGAAAAGTGTTATGTTTATTTCCGGAACTTACTTTTCCGATAACCATCGGCTTTCTCTTTTATACGGTAACTTTCGTTTTCTGTATGTTTTGGCGCGCAGCCATATTGTGTTCAAGTTGATATAAATGATAAACCTTTAATAGTGCTGGTGTTTGTATTCTTGAACCCACAAACGGACATTACAATAGTATGCATAGATCAAGTAACACTTGGCGTCAGATAAGCCCCCCCCCCCCTTCCACACTCCTTATTAAAACCTACCACATCTCCAAAACCTAAGCCAGGAAGTACACCAAAATCGAGCAGCTCTGTTAATTTGATTATGCAAATAATGGGAAACACTGTTACATGTGTAGTGTAAATATTTTTCTGATGACTAGGTTAGGGTTAGCTTGATTTTAATCGAATAATGCAGCTGATGCGGTTGCTGTTGGCGGTGAAGTCCACCGCAGTCTTGGTGTTTTATCATTACCAGTTTCATTTGATGGTTTTGTTTTTACACAAGATTTTCAGGTTCATGACAAATTCAATCAATTTTATTTTGTGCTTAGATTTTTAATAGCAAGTGATGCTGTTCTTAGCATGGCACAGAACACTCTCTTTATTAAAGACCCTATTTCTAACCATGTCCTTGCAATTGACATTACTTCCTGTCAGGCTTTATCAAACAGTCACTGTCAATCCTGAGTTTGTCATGGCAATTAAAGGGGCATGGTCACGATTTTGGTCAAATTCAATTTTTCTTTTTTTATTTCTTACAATGCTAAAGGAATGCATTTCTAATGATCATATAAAATATGAAAGTCGGTCGTAGAGTTATAATAAAGATACAGGGATCACAATTGTTTGTCATGTATACAAGGCGCGTGCCTTGTTTTTGGTTCCATAGGTTCATTATACTGGTAAAAAAAAATCTTTTTTCAAGCTGGTATGTCTATGTTCGTATTTATTATATGCATAAATAAGCAATTTCTCATGTTTAGCACATTCATTCTACATGTAGGTCTAAAATTGCAATTTTCAATTCAACATTCAAATTAAAAACAAAACCGTTTTTCGTAACAAAGAAATGGGAGCTCTGTAAATCGCTTATAACTAAATAAATGGCACTCAAAATTTTTGGTTGCCCATTAATAATGCCTTACTGAAGCATTGTAAACATTAAGGTGGAATAAAACACCTAGAAAACGTCACTCAAATTAACAGGACATTTCTTGAAAAAAAATGATATAATGATAAATTTACTGTACAAATGTCAAAAAGCGAAAAATTTGTGGTTTGGGGATAAAAAATTATTCCTGTAAGTAACAGGTGTATTACTGTAGACTAGTGTATTTCTAGCTGTAGGTATGAGATGGGCTCTCCAGGTGTATTACTGTAGATTAGTGTATTTCTAGCTGTAGGTATGAGATGGCCTCTCCAGGTGTATTACTGTAGACTAGTGTATTTGTTGCTGTAGGTATGAGATGGCCTCTCCAGGTGTATTACTGTAGACTAGTGTATTTCTTGCTGTAGGTATGAGATGGGTTCTCCATGTGTATTCGAGGAAATTGTCAACAGTAGCAGTGAAGGTGAGAAGTTTGAATATATTAAAGTTATGAATTCTTCTGAAGTTATTTTGTTCACATACATATCAAGAAAAGTATTGGGGGGAGGGGGGTTTAATTTTTGGTAATTTTACTATCTGAGTTTGAACATTGATTAACTATTGTAAAATCCATGAAATCTAACACACACATTTATACATGAGTTATTCTACTTTTGATTTTGTGCATGTGCAGATTCAGGAAATTTTATTTCAGGGGGAGGGGGGGGGGGTAATTCTCAGTAATTTTTTTCGTGATTTTAAATTAATAAGTTTGAATTGTCCACGTTGTCCTCTGTGCCTATTGTATTACAAAATTCTTTTGCTTACTTACATGAATATGCCACTACAAATGCACCTACATATATTTTGAAGTCAAAATCCAAAAATTTGTAATTTCAGAAAAAATGTTGTATGTTATGATAGATATATGCACCTGCAGAAAAAACCCAGTTGTTTATTCATAGAGTAATAAATAACAAGAGTCAGAAGAGCTTGGATTTTGGGTAAATATGTCAATCAGCAATGTGACATAGTCCTGTATATTTCATTGCTGGACACTCAGCCTTAGCTTTTTGAAATCAACACGATTTGGTTGGCTTTTGAGCTAAGACTATGCAATCTATGCATCTACATGTATATATTTCACTCGAAACCAGCCTCATTTTTAACTTGTTTTGATGCAAGAAAAGATAGTCCTATTGAAAGTCCAAGGTCTTGTTACAGAGGTTCTACTATGAAAACTAATGTAAGCGTAGCATCTATCCGCCATTGTTTTTTTTAGTCCCTGACTGGGTCGGTGTTGCTGCCAAGAAGACCTTGACCTTTGTTCGGTGGGCCAACTCCCTCCATGATTCTATCTTCCCCCATCTCTCTGTGAGTAGGACTAGAACGTGTGTAATACATGTACAGTATAGGACTAGAACGCGTGTAATACATGTACAGTAAAGGACTAGAACGCGTGTAATACATGTACAGTATAGGACTAGAACGCGTGTAATACATGTGCAGTATAGGACTAGAACGTGTGTAATACATGTGCAGTAAAGGACTAGAACATATGTAATACATGTGCAGTATAGGACTAGAACGCATGTAATACATGTGCAGTATAGGACTAGAACGCGTGTAATACATGTGCAGTAGAGGACTAGAACGCGTGTAATACATGTGCAGTAAAGGACTAGAACGCGTATAATATATGTGCAGTATAGGACTAGAACGCGTGTAATACATGTGCAGTATAGGAATAGAACGCGTGTAATACATGTGCAGTATAGGACTAGAACGCGTGTAATACATGTACAGTAGACTACAACGCGTGGAATACATGTACAGTAAAGGACAAGAACGCGTGTAATACATGTACATTATAGGACTAGAACGCGTGTAATACATGTACAGTTTAGGACTACAACGCGTGTAATACATGTACAGTAAAGGACTACAACGCGTGTAATACATGTACAGTAAAGGACTAGAACGCCTGTAATACATGTGCAGTAAAGGACTAGAACGCATGTAATACATGTGCAGTATAGGACTAGAACGCGTGTAATACATGTACAGTAAAGGACTAGAACGCGTGTAATACATGTGCAGTAAAGGACTAGAACGCATGTAATACATGTGCAGTATAGGACTAGAACGCGTGTAATACATGTGCAGTATAGGACTAGAACGCGTGTAATACATGTGCAGTATAGGACTAGAACGCGTGTAATACATGTGCAGTATAGGACTAGAACGCGTGTAATACATTTGCAGTATAGGACTGTAAAAATAATAAATTCATTTACTTTGATGCCTTTAATAATCATATTGTGATTTGAAAAATTTATGTGAAAATAATGAATTCATTCAAACTACATGTATTATGTTAAATGGTAGAGCAAACTGTTTAATTTGTGAAGACATTCATTATAAAAGTGTCAAATTTTGTTATCATTCACCTCTACGGGACTCAAAATCAGTTTGCTATATCCGTAAATTTGTTATATCTGAATGCGTTTTAACCCTAAAATCTTGCAAAGATTTGATAAGAATTTTTACCAGGCACTTAAAATAACTGCTATATCTGAGAGTTTGCTATATCCGTGTTCGTGCTAAACAAGTTTTACTGTAGCTAGTGAGTTATAACTGTGTATGTAGCGTAAACTTGTTGAAATTTGAGGAAACATCTCTCAATTCTATCATGAACTGGTTAATGTTAAAATGATTTGACTGTCTTTCATAATCTTTGTTGGAAAAGTTAATATTTAAGTTTATGACTACAGTGTCTGTTCTTTTTAAAGCTGTACTCTGAAAATATATACATATGCATTGCTGAATATAGCCATGGTTACTGTTTTATAGATGTCAAATGAAGAAATCATCACCAAGTTCTCGGACATTGTGAACTGGTAAGTCATGAACAGGCAAGGTCAATATATTATAAAAGGGCAAATTTTCAGGTATTGTTAGAAGCAAGAACTGGTAGGGCCATATAGAATAAACTCAGTGTCTGCTCACGTCTATTCAAATGGTGCTGCCAGACCGGAAGGCTAATTTTATTGCCTTTTGAATAAAAAAATAGGCTTTGAATTGATATTTCAGAAAAATTGGCATTTAAGGCTCTACTTGAAATATTGGAAGCATTGAGAAAACAAGATCAATTCACGAAGAATTTTTGTTTTTTGTTAATTGGCATACGCAATAAAGATATGAACAAGTCTTGCAATTGTAATGATCATGAACCTCTGTTATAATTAAATGTGTCCAAATCTGTCGTTGTCTAGGTCGAGGAGTCCTGTAAAAGCTTTTGCTTGGCATCCTCACACCCTCAAATTTGCGTATGCCCTTGCAGACGATTCCATCAAAGTGCATTCATGGAAGAGTGACCTGGTGCCCAAGCTCAAACACAAACTACAGAAGAATGTGCCAGACTTAGCATGGCAGTGAGTGATCATGGTTTTTATTTCTGTGTTTCACGAAATTATGTCTAGTTAATTAACTGAAGTGCATGTCTTTTACATCAGAGGATTAACACCTAAAGGGGAAATGTGACAATTTACCAGGTAGTAGGTTCAAAATTTCTTAGTACTGAAAAATTGATATAGCTTAAAATTTCATTTTCTAGAGTGATATGGTGGGGGTTATTTTTGAAAATTTTGCCACAAGAAAACTCAAAATCTGCACACACTCTTAACCAGTACAAGTTGACTATGTCAAATGTTTGTCAGACCTACTTTGTTTCGTTTCGATTTTTGATTTTGTTTTATTTGGTTTGTTTGGTTTCGTTTCATTATGTTTGGTTTTGTTTCGATTTTTTTTTTACTTTATAGGTATCCTTTTTCGAAGCTGCTTTTAAAATTTCTGAAATTTACAATAAGATTTTAATGCTGTGAATGTTGTGAAGATTTTCCTGAGATTGCTGCTTTGTGTTGATGCTGGGAGGGTTTCCCTGTAATGGTCGTGTTACATAATGTATGTGTACCCTTTACTTTGTGATAGCTGTGTTGTGTTTTTAGGCCTCAGTCTGCCTCGTTCCTGGCAGTAGCCTGTACTATGTAATGTCTGTGTTGTGTTTTTAGGCCTCAGTCTGCCTCGGTCCTGGCAGTAGCCTGTCAATCCTTTAATGTCTGTGTTGTGTTTTTAGGCCTCAGTCTGCCTTGGTCCTGGCAGTAGCCTGTCAGTCCTGTAATGTATGTGTTGTGTTTTTAGGCCTCAGTCTGCCTCGGTCCTGGCAGTAGCCTGTCAGTCCTGTAATGTCTGTGTTGTGTTTTTAGGCCTCAGTCTGCCTCGGTCCTGGCAGTAGCCTGTCAGTCCTGTAATAGCTGTGTTGTGTTTTTAGGCCTCAGTCTGCCTCCGTCCTGGCAGTAGCCTGTCAGTCCTGTAATGTCTGTGTTGTGTTTTTAGGCCTCAGTCTGCCTCGGTCCTGGCAGTAGCCTGTCAGTCCTGTAATGTCTGTGTTGTGTTTTTAGGCCTCAGTCTGCCTCGGTCCTGGCAGTAGCCTGTCAGTCATGTAATGTCTGTGTTGTGTTTTTAGGCCTCAGTCTGCCTCGGTCCTGGCAGTAGCCCGTTAGTCCTGTAATGTCTGTGTTGTGTTTTTAGGCCTCAGTCTGCCTCGGTCCTGGCAGTAGCCTGTCAGTCCTGTAATGTCTGTGTTGTGTTTTTAGGCCTCAGTCTGCCTCGGTCCTGGCAGTAGCCTGTTAGTCCTGTAATGTCTGTGTTGTGTTTTTAGGCCTCAGTCTGCCTTGGTTCTGGCAGTAGCCTGTCAGTCCTTTAATGTCTGTGTTGTGTTTTTAGGCCCCAGTCTGCCTCGGTCCTGGCAGTAGCCTGTCAGTCATGTAATGTCTGTGTTGTGTTTTTAGGCCTCAGTCTGCCTCGGTTCAGGCAGTAGCCTGTCAGTCCTTTAATGTCTGTGTTGTGTTTTAGGCCTCAGTCTGCCTCGTTCCTGGCAGTAGCCTGTTAGTCCTGTAATGTCTGTGTTGTGTTTTTAGGCCTCAGTCTGCCTCGGTCCTGGCAGTAGCCTGTCAGTCCTGTGTCCTCATCTGGCACGTGGAGCCCACATCACTGGCCACCAGGTACTCATATCTCACCTGTACCTATTTAACTTAAATTTCTCCTTCTTAAATCTTACTTGTACATTTTGTACATAACTAATATACCTATATCTCACTTCATTATACCAGGTGTGTTTTACCGTAAATGCAAATACCAGGTATGTCTATTGAAATTATTTATGACCTTTCAGACCGTCTACGAGTTCCTGCCAGGTGTTACAACAACAGAACCACGCCCCTGTCACCTGTCTGGCCTGGGACCCTAGCGGTCGCATCCTTCTGTCTGTCTCGCCGGTCGACACCTCTCTGATGGTTAGGATACAGTGTTTGTGACATTAATACTGATCTAGACAGTACATACAAGTATTTTATCCTCCTCTCGGATGGTTAGGAAATTATGTAATATTGTTAATGAATGTGTTTTCATGTTTAACTTTATTTAAAATTTTGAATTTAATCCCTGCGAAAAGAATGCCATATTTAAAGTAGTTTTTATTAGTGAACATTGGCAATATAATTTTGTTTCAAAAGATACTCATGATACTTATTTATTAATAATGACCATGTGATGATAGAACTGCTTATAAAATAAGAAATTGTTAATGTTACAGTACATATGTGATTTTGATTTAAATTAAATCCAAATTATAGGCAGATATCGATATATATATATTTACTTTAATTAACTTTCAATCCACATTATATGTTAATATTGTGATAACAACATCTTTATAAAGTGGTAACATTGTAGGCTTGGGATGTCCCCATGGAGACGTGTGTTCCGCTTCGGCGGTTAGAAGGGGGTGGGGTCTCCCTCATCAGGAGGTCTACGGACGGATCCAAAGTCTTCTCGGCCACGCCTTCTCAGCTGTTCAGGTATTTGATGGGAATTCTTAGTGTCTCTTTTTTTAAGTCCAAAATTTTCTCTATTATGCCTTCTCAGCTGTTCAGGTAACTCCATTGGAAGGTCTAAAACTAAAGTCCTTAAAATCTATGGGCTTCATCGCCACATCTTCTTAACTAAGTAATTTAAGGAAGTTATTTGAGGGAAAACTAACCTTGGGCCAAATAATTTTAAAAGTGGAAATGCCAGAACGAATGTCCTTATTGAAACTCAAAGTCTTGTCTGCCACTGTTTGGCTGTACAGGTACATATGTAACTAATGGCTGTACAGGTAACTGATGGGAATGTTCAGTGTCTCTATTTTAGTCCAGATTCCTTTCAGCTGTTCATGTAACTCCAGTGGAAATTCTAAAACTAAAGTCCTTTCAGCTGTTCAGGTAACTCCAGTGGAAATTCTAAAACTAAAAGCGGAAGGGCTTTATGGGATTTGATCACGTGACGAACCCGTATGTTTATCCCAATGCACAACCAAAAATGATACCTTATTTCTTCTACTGATTAAAACTACTAACTAAAAATTAAAAATTTAGATTTTTTTTTTAGAATTTTTAGATTTAGACTTCTTCTGATTAAAACTACTAACTAAAAACAAAAAATTTAGATCCAGTATATTTCATATTGAAAAAAACATTTCTCCTTTATACTGGTTATATGAAGACTTTGAATTTCAGGGTATGGGAAACCAAACAATGGACGTGTGAGGTCTGGACCAAATGTACAAGTCGTTGTAAGGTAGTGTAGAAGTCGCTGTAAGGTAGTGTACAAGTCGCTGTAAGGTAGTGTACAAGTCGTTGTAAGGTAGGGTACAAGTCATTGTAAGGTAGAGTACAAGTCATTGTAAGGTACTGTACAAGTCATTGTAAGGTACTGTACAAGTCATTGTAAGGTGGTGTACAAGTCGTTGTAAGGTAGTGTACAAGTCCATGTAAGGTAGTGTACAAGTTGTTTTAAGGTAGAGTACATTAGTGCAAGTCACTGTAAGGTACGGTGCAAGTTTTTTAAGTAGTGTACAAGTCGTAACGTTATTTTAAACAACAAATGGAAGAGAGATGCTGAGGGGAGGAGGATCAGAGCAAATTAAAGAGACAGGGGGAGAATCTATTCTCTCTCAGTTGCTTTGTACCATAAAGGCACAGGAGTCCGGTATAGGTAGGGGCATAATTTATAGAATATCACACTTTTGTTTTGATCCCGGCCCATATATCAGAATGAGCGGTTGGTATCGGCCCACGCCCGAAGGGCGCGGCCAGGACGATACCATCCGAGGGCTAATACCAGGGACGAGATCAAAACAAAAGTGTGATGTTGTTTATATCATATTTCTAAAATCAAAGACTTTAATTCAAATTTAAATTCCAAATAAGGAATATAATGTATCATGAAGAAGCTATAGATTTTTTTCGGATTTACAAAACTTGTTCGTTTTTATTTCTTTTTATATGTGTTAAAACTGTAAGAGTTGTCGGACTTTGTTGACAAACCATCGTCATTTGAAATACAGTAGAAGGGAGTCTGTCATCTGAAATGAAGCACTATCTTCTAAAATTCAAAATTATTGAGAGAGAAACTTCCCTCCTACGCAGCTTTGTTATGAGTCAAATTCTTTCACTGTGATTTCGTAAGTTTCCCCTCAGATTCCATTCATAAAGACCAATACTGTTATAGCAACTAGAAAGTTGTTTGAGAACGTACATACATGTACATGTAAGCGCATCCATTACTTTAACCCCTTAATTTTTACAGTCTAATCTCTGGTTTTCTAAGATTAAGTCTCGTTCCATCTTTCTCTATATCCTCCATAATTTAAAAGTTGATTGATATTAAACAAGGGCACCGCTAAGCGGAGCATCCCCTCGCGACATGAGTTATTGTGTGTAGGAATGTATATTTAGGAATATATAGTTATGTTAATGATAAGACCACATTCTACTATCCCTAAATTACTGCAAAAACTACATTTTCTTTACCTGTAATTGATCTAAATCCAAAAAATATCAAGTTGTTGATTTGAACTGCTTACTTTCACTTTGGTTTTAAAGAAGTGAAGCGGAAGATTGATAACTCTTACTCAGAAAGTTCGATTAATAACTCGTATACAAAGTTGGTTATGACATTGATTTAATGAAATAATAATTTGTAATAGTATTAATGGTTTTGAAAGGCACATGCATTTTTTATTTGTTATTTCACAGAAGTGTGCAATCTATGATAAATATTTTTTAGTTTAATTTTAACGAATTTTGTCATAATGTATGCCCCCCCTCCTTTACAATGGTGTAATTTTATCTAAGTTTTTGCATTAAAATTTGACCAATTAATATGAAATTGCATTTGTTTTAATCTTTTACAATGAGGCATACTTGTGCAAAGGTTAAGGAAATTCCATTGGAAGTTTTTTTTTTTAATTTACTAGAAAATTGAGATGGAGTGCACCCAACTATTTTGGATTTGAAATTTGAACACTCTACTATATCTCTATACATAGCTTTATGGAGATAGTTATAGTAAAAAATTGTCCATGACCATTTAGCCCTGTTAGAAATATGTAATATACCCCACAGTGGAAAGTGAGCTCAGTTTTAACTGCATCATGCACAGGGCTACTAATTACAAAATTAATGAGTATAAATATGTATTCAAGAATTATAACCCTAATGAAATGCATGTACATGTAACTCGTTTTCTCTCACAGGCGGCTTGTTGGAGTCCTTTATTTTACAGAGATAGCTATAGTCTAAAATTGGCATGACTATCTATAGCTCTATTAGCATGATTAGAAATATGTAATTTACTACACAGTGCAAAGTGAGCTCTGTTTTACCTGCATCATGCATTTGGCTACTAGTGATATGCATGCACATGTACATGTAACTCTCTCTTTTGTTTTCTTTGACAGGCGGCGTGTTGGAGTCCTGATGGTAGAACCTTGCTGTTTGCAACAGAATCTGAACCAATCATATACTCTCTTACATTTTCCACCAGCATTGATGATACGAGCACTGTGACTGGTGGATCTCAGTCAGCTGTTGTGTCTGTCAGCTTGGCAGAGGTGGGTCTATCTACAGAGGATGGGAACATTGTAAGGTAAGAACAGTAACTCTTCCTTAGTCCCAGCAGAATCTGTCATAATGGCAAACAGATAGGATTTGGAAACTGTTTCTAGTCATATGTGGCATATTTTATGGGGGGGGGGGGTGTATAATATTTTGCAGCAAAATATTGAACCTGAGTTTGGAATATTGTAAGGTAAGAACAGTAACTCTTCCTTAGTCCCAGCAGAATCTGTCATAACGTCAAACAGATAGGATTTGGAAACTGTTTCTAGTCATATGTGGCATATTTTATGAGGGGGTGTTTAATATTTTGCAGCAAAATATTGAATCTGAGTTTGGAAAATTGCATGTTGTTTTGAACCCAGGTTCAAAATTTTACGGCATTAAAGTTTTATATGTCACCTTCTTATTGCATATAGTTAACCTTCAATGGACTGATGTCCCATCTATGGGAGTTTTCAATGATTCTTATCCCCTTATAAACAAATCGGGGATAAGCACTTGCCCCTATGCACCATCGGCTGGGAGAAGAATTAATTAACTTTAATACCATTGTGATTGTCACAAATAACTGAGAGTAATTTTCATCTGTTGCTGATTGTGACATCATTGGTCGTGTTATTTTTCAGGGTCGGGGGACTAGTACAGAGCATGGTGATGGACCGACACGGAGAGAGACTTGCGGTCACACTACATGGTATGGTACCAAAACTTTGTTACACTGGTGCTCATACTAGGTTTAAAACTTACAGACCAAAAAAAAATAAGCACCGTCTTTAAATTTACCTTATCAATGTAGCCTTCTAAATCAAGTGAGTTGAGGTCTGAGATTGGATGTTGAGGCCACAGATTGGATGTTAGGAAATGATTGACATTCGTTAACTTGTCCTGTGTATACCATGTCTAGCGCTCGTGACGATCGTGCAATTTACTTCTGTCTTTTTATCCATACTTTGCAGTAAAATTCAATGTCTATTAGCACAATTATATAATTCATTATACAATCGACAATTTGTTTTTCCTTGTTCATATACATATATAAATATGATAGTTTTCAAGATCATCAGAAAAACTATAATTAGAGCGTTTTAACATCCTATGTATATAAACATGTATACACAAGCGAGCAGGTTTTTCTCTTGCGGCTTTACACCTTTATCAATTCGGCTCCACACCCCCCCCCCCCCCACCTGAACTTACATGTACCTGAGGTAAACCAACAGGTTGAAAACCCCGGTCTTTAAACAAGATATTTTCACTTGTTTTCATCAGAGTGTTAAAGAGAAGGCCTCATGCAATTTACAGCAAAGTCTTGGTCTGATTTGCAGCTAAATTCTTTATTTGCATACAACATATTTACAAGTTCACTGGTAGAGTTGCAATGCTTCACTGATTTAACTGTTGATGTAATCGAATTGTTGACATCATGGACACCATAGAGGTGGGTATCAAATGTTATAATGCATTGATGTCCTTGTTAATCTGTTTGTAGACGACAAGGAACAAGTGTTGCCGTACGTCGCCCTCTTCAGAACTCGAATTAACCCAATGCTGGAAATCACACCTTGGTGAGACCTCACAAATCTTTTCAAAAATTTATTTTTTTATGCCCCCCCCCCCCAACAAAGTAAATGTTAAAAATGTTAAATGTTTCTTTTCTTATCAGGTTCAGTGGCATTCATTTCATTATGTCAAATTCTGTCACAATGGTGAATTTTATTGTTATTATATTTAATCTTTTTGGTTAAAAAATTGAGTTTTTCCTTATTACATGTACAATCCTCTGTAGGATAAAAAAGTCACTTGAATTTGTCAGCTAGAAAATTAAAATAAAAAGGTTTGTCTTATTTAGGACTGGTTGATTTATTTTACAAATGTGAGCATACTTCTAAGTTGGAGTTTGTTGCTTTGTCTTTTCAGTGGCTTGATACAGGGAGAGTCTTGGGAATACCCGCTACATGTGTCAATCCAACCCAGCTTTGACAAAGGAGCTCTCCTATCCATTGTGAGTGTAATTAAAGGTTTGGCAATAAATTATAAAATTAGGGTAATATATAATTATAAAGTTTTTTACAAACTTTTCTTTGCATTTCAATCTTTGCAAAAGTAAATAATTATAATAATTTGCATAAATTAATATTTGTGATATAAATAATATTTTATTGCATAAAGAGCTTACAAACTGTTGTACTACTTTTCTATTGTTTAAAACACGGATAAATGATTGGATTTTTACTGTATCCTATTTTGCAATATAAAAATGATCAAGAAAATAGAGTAAAAAAGATCATTACCTGAAAGAAATATAGAGTAGTTTTATATGTGGAGATAAGGTACAGTCCCTGAAACGTTCTACTTTCCCACCTTGCCATGTGTTCACTGCACTTACAGTAGGTTAACCATGCATTCACTAACAGGGTGTTAACCATGCATTCAATTACAGTGTGTTAACCATGCATCCACTAAGAGTGTGTTAACCATGCATCCACTTACAGTGTTAACCATGCATCCACTTACAGTGTGTTAACCATGCATTCACTTACAGTTTGTTAACCATGCATCCACTTACAGTGTGTTCTCCATGCATCCACTTACAGTGTGTTAACCATGCATCCACTTACAGTGTGTTAACCATGCATTCACTTACAGTGTGTTAACCATGCATTCACTAACAGGGTGTTCTCCATGCATCCACTTACAGTGTGTTACCATGCATTCACTTACAGTGTGTTAACCATGCATTCACTTACAGTGTGTTAACCATGCATCCACCTACAGTGTGTTAACCATGCATCCACTTACAGTTTGTTAACCATGCATTTACTTACAGTGTGTTAACCATGCATTCACTTACAGTGTGTTAACCATGCATCCACTTACAGTGTTAACCATGCATCCACTTACAGTGTGTTAACCATGCATCCACTTACAGTGTGTTACCATGCATTCACTTACAGTGTGTTAACCATGCACTCACTTACAGTGTGTTAACCATGCATCCACTTACAGTGTGTTAACCATGCATTCACTTACAGTGTGTTAACCATGCCTCCACTTACAGTGTGTTAACCATGCATCCACTTACAGTGTGTTAACCATGCATCCACTTACAGTTTGTTAACCATGCATCCACTTACAGTGTGTTCTCCATGCATCCACTTACAGTGTGTTAACCATGCATCCACTTACAGTGTGTTAACCATGCATTTACTTACAGTGTGTTAACCATGCATTCACTTACAGTGTGTTATCCATGCATTCACTTACAGTGTGTTAACCATGCATTCACTTACAGTGTGTTAACCATGCATTTACTTACAGTGTGTAAACCATGCATTCACTTACAGTGTGTTAACCATGCATTCACTTACAATATGTTAACCATGAATTCACTTACAGTGTGTAAACCATGCATTCACTTGCACTCTTGGCTCAGCTCCGTTTGCACTCACAGTTCATAAAGCGCTCACCTTGTGCTCACCGTTCACTTATCATTCAGTCAGATAATATTATATTTAGGCTCATAAGAAGACATACCTGTAGTTTAAATCTATTTGTTAATTTTCCTGATTTACAAACGAAACACAGTGTGCTCACCATTCCATCGCCGTTTAAGTGGGAAAGTAGAACGTTTCAGAGACTGAACCACAGTACATGTATTTTGATTCTGATTATTTTAGATCTGGAGTTCTGGCGTGTTACGATACGTCCCTCTTTACTTCATTCCCAGTGAGGAGATTCAGAACGTTCAGCACAGACATGTAGCCCCTCCCTCCCTAAACGGACAGATCCTCTCTCCCATACCCTCACACTGACAGCGTCCAGTACAGAAACCAACCCTTAAGGAACAGATCCTCTCCCCTATACTCTCACACTGACGGACAGATCCTCTCTCCCATACCCTCACACTGATTACAGAGATTATATAAAATACTAGTGATAAAAACGGACAAAAATTCTTCCCTGTGTCATTTTACTGATACCGCTTGACAAAGAGACTTACTGTATCCACCCTATCCAACCACTGACCATGGTTACTACTGCACAGCTTGTCTCTTCTATTCTCATAGCGCAAGAACGGCAAGTTATTGCCATACAGAAGGTTGATTTATGACTAGAACATTAGAACATACAAATCGTGGTTCTAAACATGAAAAGAGATAGAGAGAGAGAGAGAAAGAGAGAGAGAGAGAGGAGGGTCCATTGTGTTACTCTCATAGTGAAACAAGCTAGGGCCTATGTTGTATCCTTGTGACGTCTGGGTTTATATTTTCATCAAGCACATCAGACTGTATTCAACATGTCAGTAATTGAAGCAGTGGCATTTATTAACGAAAAAGCTGTTTTGATAATTATGCACTTTGTTCTAAATCAACAATTTGCAGCAATATGATTTACATTATAATTCTTTATTACATACTTGGTAATTAAAACAGTTTTTTTGCATATGTGATAAAGATGACATCCCAAAACTCATATCTGCCTCCGGGGCTGATACAGGTTATCAGCCCTAGGGCTGATACGGATCCGTATCATACCCCTTGCCTTTTTCCGTTTCGGCATTTGTGCATGTTTACAGAAGGAAACTGAAACATTTCTTACGTCGACATTTTTAAATGCAGTTGAACACTACAGTTTTGGAGCAGTTAATTTTAAAACACAAGGAAATTCCGGTTCAGTAGCTACATGTTTGGTAAAACAACAAAATCTCATATTTTATTTAATACATGTACAGACTACTTTCAAATGATATTTAAAATCAATTTGTTCAAGTTGATGCCTTTTTAATTTTTTTATTACTAAGTATGTAAAAAATTTAATAATACATACCCGTTTCCATATCACAGCCTGTATCAGCCCTCGACCAATATCATCCCTCGGGCCTTTGGCCCTCTGGCTGATATTGGAGTCTCGAGCTGATACTGGCTGTGATATGGAAACGGGTATGTATTATTCTCTATCTATATTGTGGAAATTTGTTTTTCTTTATAAATCAGTTTCATATTTAGTTTGTATTGAATACATGTATATCTGATAGGTACAAAAAGTCTGTTATAGAAATAAAAAATAAATCAAATTCGTTTTAATGAATGACTGCATGGGGTTTAATTTTTTTCAAGATCTTCATAATTATATCAGACCATTGGACGAAAGATGAGGGTTCCCCAATGGTAGCAAAATTTGGAAGTACACAAGTCTACAAAGTTACCAAGTTTGATAAAATCAGATTGATGGAAAAAATACTGTTGCAGTACTGGTTAACTGAACAATTAATTCTGTAGACACTTAATGGTTTATTTTTCACATTTAATAAATTAAAAAAAGTTGGTCCATCTATACCCAGTTATATTCACATCTACCAAGTATTATTTCCTCTAGTTCTTACGGAAACTTAGTTAATTCATAGCTCTATAGAAACAGATTGGTTGAAATCTACAGCAGTTGAAATTGACAAAAAAAACTGACAGGAGAGAAATCGACACGCCCTGTTAATCGATTGGTCGAAGCCTACAGCAACCCAAGAAAAATGACGGACTGCACGAAATATTCATGATGTCAGACTAAAAGTCTCACAAGAGACGTTTCTTTTAGTTAACGTACTTTTGTACATTAACAGTAATTTAGTGAATTCTTCACACTCAATTATCAATATACGGTATTAGTTAAAATATAAACAAAGAAAGCATTTTATTGTTTAAATAATTGAAAAAGAGTTTATTAACATTTATTACAGGTTAATAGTCAGTAGTGTTGGTATAACATGTATAAGGTATATACGCTTATTCACACACAGAGTCACTCTGTCACTGTTTAGAGATGTACATGTATGTATTTCATTACATATGATTTAAAGTTTGTTTAAATGCACTATTCGATTTTTTTCACGTTTCCCGTTGCTATCTCATCCACAAAGAGGTTGTCTCTGGTGTCCACACATAAAGCATATGGACCCTGTAAGCGAAAGTTGTCAATGTAGCGGAGGAACTGTCCGTCCTGATCCAGGATGTGGATACGGTGGTTGTGAAAGTCTGCTGTCAGGATCCGACCCTGGCTGTCTGTTGTGATGCCGCCTGGACCAAATGATTCCTTGGTAGTAGAGGGAGGACCAGTGTAGGTAAATCGGAGTTTTCCGGCCTGATTGACCACCACTACTGCACGGGCTTTTAAGTCTGACACACAGCTGTCTAGGTTCCTGTTTTCACTGATGTAATAACCAGATGAATAGAGAGGCCGTCCATTGTCATTGAATTAAATACATAGTTTCTCTGTGGAGCCAGAGTAACGCACAACTTTTGATTGTTTATCATCAGTGTTCCTGACAACCAGGAGGTTACCGGTACTACAGACGCCGCGAGGGTTCAAACCATGTAGTCTGATCACTGGCTGTATCTGTGTATTCTTCACTATGTTCACAGTTCCATCAAAGTAATCAGTATAAACTAGATCCCCACTCCTTGTCACTGCTATGTCCTGTGGACCGTTCCCTGACTTGATTTGGATTGACTTCACTGGTTTTCCCAAGAGATTATAGAGTCTTATAATATGATCATTACCACAAGTCCATATATCTTCATCACTCAGACAGGTCACACTAGTTATTGGGTTTTTTCCATTAGGGTATTCCTTAAACTCAGTACTGATTTCCGTAATTATCCATGGTACATCAATGAGCGGTCTGTTCGGAAGAGAAGACTCAGCACCGGGAGATTCCACGGTGTAGCCATGTTCATCTGTTTTGATAGATAACGCAGACAGAGAACCAAACTGTTGATAAAGCTGTTCTTTGTTGATCTTCTGAGGGGTAAAACGTGGTATGCAAACGGTGAATTTTGGAGGCAATCTTTTTAATTTATCATTCCTGGATTTATAGGCAGAGACAATGCTGACATCATTGGAGTTAAGTAGTATCTTTAGTTCAGCAATGCTCGTGGTTATTTCAGAAATGGTGCGTTTGATTTCATCCTCTTGTTTATTTAGGACAGCCAGGTATTTGGAGTCCATTTCACCAAGATCTGATTTCATTTTCTGGATAACGATGTCTATTTCTCTGTGCAAGTCTTCTCCATGTTTGTCAAAAGCTGTTGTTATTTTCCTAGAGTTTTGAGACAGATCAGCTCTCTGATCAGGGAAGCTAACGGCTATTTCTTGATATTTAGGATAAATTGATTTTTCTAATTCTTGTAAATCTTTCTCTAAGACTTTCTTTTTAAGTTCTAGTGTTTTGGCAATGTCAACAAATTCATGACCTTTGTGAAGAAGCACACTGCACACAGATAGGAAAATCACACTGTTCACAGTAAAGTACACTTATGTTTGAAGGGTGTTTCGGACATTTTGCAGTAGATCCACGCTTTTCAAATGGCTCAACTTTGTGTTCTTTTGATAAATCAGAGAGATGTTCCCCCACACAGGCTTTACACAGATGTATGTGACAAATGTCACAGTACATAGGGGGGGCCCGGGGTCTCACAGAGACGACACCGTAACACATCCTGGGCCCAAGTTCGTGTGGCCATAATCAGTCACCTGGTAGCGTTTCTAAGAAAGTTCTGCAATTTAAAAAAAAATGAACACCTGAATGAATTTAGGCAACACAAAAAAATTCACTAGTTGAAGCGATTAATACATTTAGGTTTAGAGTAGTCACACATATGAGTTTTTGTCCGTTTCTAATACGAAAAAATATTATGAAAAATCTATTGCTTCCTATGTACAAAAAAAAGATCAAAATCTAAATGTTTATTAAATGCGCAGATCAAGATGTAGGTTTGGTTTCCTTTATACACCCTTTTTCTTCTGGGAAATTAAAATTTCTTCAATTAACAGAAAACAATTTCAATAAATATGCCTCGGAACCCCCCCCCCCCCCCGGCAAACGTAAATTATATCAATTGCGCGCTTTTATTAAATTATAACCAAAACCAATAAGTTCAAGAATATTGGCGATTTTACGGATAATTCCAGTTTTTTAAACGTACATTTAATAACAATTATAAAGACTTGTTCTTTCCACATAAACGTCAGTTAATGATACAAAAACTATGAGAACAAACCTTAACATTCAACGTTTCAACATGGCGCTTGTTGTGCTGTATTCAATCGCAACTTCTCGGGCCTGCAAGCTCGGAAAAACACCTCGAATGTATTACCTAGGCGTGCATGACAAACCCCTTTTTTGTAAAACTTGAAATAAATAGAACACCTTTTACGATCTGTTGAGATGTGAGCTATACTTCATTAAAGTAAACGATACACACTAAAATATAACACAGAAGCGACATACAAGACTGTCTAGCCGATACTTATTTTAATGGGAAGCGACTCCATTTTGTATAAAATTCTAACATCCGGTGTTAATACATTTTTGGTGTTTTTCCGAGCTTGCCGGAAAGGCCCGAGAAGTTGCGATTGGTGCTGTATTTTTACTTCCTATCACATGATTTATTTATGTACGTAAATAAGTGGTGGATTGACGAGGGTGTTTTATTATGTAAGACGGGCGTACCCTTTATTTTGGCAATAAACTTAAACGAAATACAGGCACCAGAATACTGCTTATACTTGTATCAACTCATGTGATATGATATCCGATTGTTTAAAATCGGCATTTTTAAAAAATCCTACTTTCGTTTCTGATGAACTACTCCAAAAGATGTTGGCAATAAACTACGAATGGACCTGCTCGCACCAATAATACATGTTGCACCATCACCCTCTTTCTGTGGACTCTGTGAGATAAGCTAATTTTATCGTATCGCTTGAAGAGTCATATCTAAATATAGACACATTACGCAGACGGCTACATTTGTTCCGTATATTGGCAAAATACAGTGATACACAAACATTTTACGCTTATTTCTATCGAACACGGCAACTACCAAATACAGTAAGGAAGATGGCCATGTATTCTGTATTTTGGTGTTAACATATATATATATATATATATATATATATATATATATATATATATATATATATATATATATATATATATATATATATATATATATATATATATATATATATATATATGGATTTCAATTACCCAGCCCCAGCGTGTTCTAAGTATCATTCTATGGAGTTACATGGAAATGTCTGATTTAGGCTCTTCAAAACCGTCAGAGTTGTATTTATAATCATTGCATGTTTCTATAGTATCTACATGTAGATAAACGCCAAGTCCAGATAAAACGATTGAACAAATTTATCCGTACATATTTCCATTAACAATTTGACATACTGCTTCATTACTGATTCATATTTTTTTAAATGATTTTTTTTATTTAGCTTTTAACAACCTGTACAGGTATTTCTGAAATCGGCGTACCCGCTTATATCTTAAAAAAGGGGGCAAAATCAACTTTCTACATATATACATGTATATGCGTACATTGTTTTGAAATCCTATGATTGTTTATAATTCAAATTTAAAAAAGGGACTTCACGCGGACACAGCAAGTAATCTTAAACAAAAAAATTAAGCACGCATGCAAAGTATTACATTGACAAGCGTTTAAATAACTTTATTCTGACATTCTTAAATTTTATATATACATTACCTTTTCATGCGATTAAAAGAAATATGTATTAAAAAAAATCCAATTGTTTCGGGACTCAAATCCCTATCCAAAAAATCGGTCATAACTTCTTCCTATTCTCTCAAAGTTACCACTTGACTAACCTAGAAGTGACTTTTAGATAGGGAATTTAACAAAGGGTTCTTACATTTCAAAGGTATGAATGATTTTCCCCAAAAGTTAGATTTTTTTTTAAAATATGCCTCTATGAAGCAAGATACGGAAATGGCAGTTTTCAAGAAATTGTCCTAACCTAAACGTTAAGAATAGATTAATTTTGTTTCAAGGAGGAAGTTTTTTACAACAGTGAGGATTCCTCTTTTATAAAGCGTGAATTCTGCCACATTTGTCTGTGTAACTATTTTCAATTCAATATAATGTTCTTATAAAAGTTCTTATAAAAATTAATATCAACTTCCTGGATAAAATTCTACCCTGCCTTATATACATAGTTGCTAGCAAAAAAGGAATTACATCAAATTCTGTAACTTTAATTCTTCCATTTAATTTGAAACTCCTTAAGAGAAAATTAACATAGAAACTGCAACACCATCTTTAATATTAGTATTTTTTTCTTTTGAATATAATCTATAAATATTTCAAATTTGTAAAAAGAAAATCCGACCTCGCAATTTTTGCCTACATTGTCGCAAACCTACCAATTAAACCTCCTTTGAGTGGAGAGTAAAATAAAATATATATCGATCGTTATGATTTGCTATGCAACTTTTCAAGATATCACAAATGTCTGTGCTGCCTCTTATACAGGAGACCTTTTGTTACTTAAAGACACTGAAATAAATTATAACTGGCAATTTAAGGTAACTTCTAATGTAATACATTGTAAAACTAGCGCTCGTGAAGTCTCTATTAATACCATAATTTGCATCACTTATAATGCAGACTCTAAAAAGAAATTGTATAATTCAAATTTAATTGAAATTCAACTGTATGACAGCCATAACCATGTAATTAAAATATATCAAAATAAAGAAAATTGGACCATTGGTTTTTGATCAATTGAGGTTAAGTAGATTTGACGGAGGTAAAAATTGATAAAAATCCTAGATGACGTCATCATATCTTACCTTTGACCTTTTGATATGACCTTGAAATTTATTGGGTATAAAGTCTAAACACTTAGGAATAGTTGTGACCAAATTTCAGTTCTTTGCTATGATAGAAACACAAGTTACACATTTTATAATGATAGAAGGCTAAATTGCACAAAAAGCACGCGGATTCAATACGGAACTTTCGAGATACCCCGGAACGACGGTTTCCGGTCGACTTTTATACACTTCGATCACGTGATATTGCGGAATTGTAGGGCAAATTGTTTACATCGCAACAACATCTACTCTAGCAGACGAAACGATGCCTAGTCCTAAAAAGAGGAAGAGCGCGGACAATCCCAGTCATTACTGGTGTTCTGTGCCAGGTTGTGCTTCGGATGGGAGAAAGAAGGCCAATTTAGACATTTATCCGTGGATGCAAGGTATACAGTTTCATCCGTATCCAGGACCAAAGCGTCAACCTAAACTACGACAGCAATGGCTTCAACAAGTTTTTCGAGACGAAAACTATTCTCCTAAACGATACCACTCGGTCTGTTCTCTACATTTTGTAGATGGTTGTCCCACTGAAAACAACCCTGTACCAAAATTGTTTCCTCGAAACAATTTTAAAAATCCGAAAAATGTCAGAAAATTAACTTCTATTGCAAAACGTCAAAGTGCAGAGAGTTCTACATCCACAGATTCTGTGTCAGTCAGTCAGAATTCTCATTCAACAGAACGAATTGCGGTAAATATAACTTGTTTGAATTTCACAGATGTGTTAATTCGTAAAAAAAAAATTGTGGACCTACTATATATAAGTGTCACCTATATAAATATAAACAAGGTGCTTTATACCTATATTATCATCGTGACAATTTTATAGCTATTGATATACCGGTATGCCTTTAACATGATGAAAGCATACATACATGTATGAATATAATTAATCAGTTATTGTGACTAAATAATCTTGCATGATAGGTAACACTATTTAGTACATGCAACAATGTTTATATTTAAAAAATATATTTGCATATACATGTACATTCAAATATGATGTTTAGTTAAATTACAATGCATAATTTGCAGATGAAGGATATCACAATTTTGTATGAGGGGAATGGAGCTATACATATACCTCTCCCTGTAGCACACGAGTGTGTTGTAGATACTGATCAGTCCTCCAAGTCCAATGAAAACTGTTTAGAGGTACCTTGCCCTGAGACTATGGACCTCATAAACGCTCATGGAAATAACAGTAAGTACAAGCTTGTATACAATATCATTGGATATTATAAATATTTTTCTAAATTATTTCATGCATGGGTATAACAATAAAATGCAGCTAGACTACAAAATTTTACCTCTTTTAAATAAAAGTTGTTTGAGCATTGGACTTATTCTTTGTATATTATATATATTTTCTTGTGTGTGTGTGTGTGTGTGTGTGTGTGTGTGTGTGTGTGTGTGTGTGTGTGTGTGTGTGTGTGTGTGTGTGTGTGTGTGTGTGTGTGTGTGTGTGTGTGTGTGTTTGTAATCACATGAAAGCCACTACATGAGTATGAACACACACGTTTTATCCCACTACATTTTTTCTTCCCACTACATGCACTCGCGTAGTGGGAAGTAAGTTCATTCGGAAACGTTAATTCTCATCGTCCTTGATTCAGAAAATAAAAATCGTACTCTGTTTGGGTTTCCGGTGTGTAAGTGAATTTTTTAACACACCTCGTGCAATCCAGAAGAGTAGTTCACACACTTTACTCTATTTGGGTTAAAAAGCGCGCATGCGCGATTAGAACTTCCTGTTGCTTAAAGATGGCGTCAACTGAACTGCACTCAGTAAGTTTATTTTTTACGATAGTAAGGAAATAATTACTTTTTTAAAGAGAGATCTAAAAGAAGACTAAGAAAAGATTAGTCATAACGATTAGAACTGATGAGAGAATCAATGATTACATTAAAGATTAATTCATTGAGGGGATAGTTTTTGTTTAAGAACGTTTGCTTTTTTATATATAAAATCCAAGATTAGCAATTATTGTAAGGAATGTTATAACTTAGTAGTATCAATATTTTGCAAATATATTTCAAGAAAAACCAGTGATACGTCTTAGACAAGGACACAAGTTAATTGTATTTTTAAAACAGACAAAATCATTGATATATAAAATATATTTCAGTGGGTTTTTTATTAGTTTGAGGCTTGGTAGAATATAGATGCAGATAAACCATGTCCTATTCACGGGGAAAGCGTGCAGTAAGTGTTTTCAATTATTTGTGAATTGTTCTGAATTATATTTTTATCATAACCGCAATTTTATCAACCACGGTTAAAAAAAATTGGAAAGAAAAATAGGTTGACAAAAATTCTTGTTTGGTTGAAGAGCCTCTGGAAATTTCAAATTAATAATGTTGACATTGTAAATTTACCATTTAATAGAACTCCCTATGCCCCTTCATGGATCTGCACATACACATTATATGACAGTAAACAAAAGAAATGTGCATATCCATTTACCATAGTAAAAATAGATCCTTGTTGAATGATAAGTTATCCATGCCTATGCAATACAATCATGAAAGAAATTTACACAATAGCCAACCCTTCAAGATAAAATTAATATTAGACACAGTAAAACTTAGTGATGCCATTTACTCCTCTCATCACTTGTAAATATGTGAGCGCATTTCAAACCTATACTAAATTTACCTTATGAAGATTGGGATACAAATTGAATGGGTAAATTTGTGAATAAAAGACATTTTGAGTTTAGCTTTAAGCATATTTTATTGACAAATTTATTATATGTATGCAGATTTATAATTACAAATATTCTGAAACAATATGCATGCACCAGCACCATTATTTCATGAAATGCTTTTTAATCAATTTGTATTTTATTCTTTACCATACAGCTTAACAAATGTTCAAAAGAAATATGCTATCAATTTCATGAAACATATATAAGCAAATTTTCATTGTTCTAATGAGCATTATCAATAAGAATGATCAATAATTATATATAATCATATAGAAATATAGAACTGTTGTAGTGGGCTGTGCGAATTAAAATTGGTACAAAAAATGACCAAACTGATTGATTGTTATAATCGCAGTATATTACCTTCATATATAAATATATTCCACTCAGTTCTGCGCATAAGTAAAAGTCATAAGAATTTTTTAATTGTAGTTCAGATGTGTATCTAAGATCAAAGGTAAAAGGAATTGCACATGAACTATGGCAAAAATCATCAACCAACATCCCAATGCATAATAGGCAGTACATGTATGTGGCTGGTCACTGGTATTACAATGCATTTTTGTTCTCAGTTTTGTTATGAATTTGCATAAAGACCAGTGTCATTGGCAGTTTCCATATTGAGACTTTGGAAGAGAATATTTCTTAAGAAAGGAAAGTTATGGTCATCATACATGCATCTCTCTCTCTCTCTCTCTATCGATCTATCCATGAAATGCTTCAACTGTTCCTCTAACAATTTTTCCCCAGGAACTCTATCTTGTTCTGAATGCATCCATCATCCAGCCATTATCAAATTGTGAGTTGTAGGATTGATATATCAAGAATAAAATTTGCTTGTTTGATATTTCAGGTAAACAACAACCAAATCACCAAAAAAAAAAAAAATTTGGCAGATTATTCCTGTCAAATCAACATTCTGTACCTTGTGATTTACCTCAGTGCTACAACTTGAATAATTAATGCATCACATTTCAAATAATCATGAATTATTTTGCAAGCAATCATTTATCCCATTGCAAATTTAGCTGCATTACTGTATAACTTTTGTGAAATGTATGATGAATACTGTAATATACTTGAAATTTATTGCACACAACACAAACTTCACTTCTTTTAGTTTTAAAGGGAAATATCAAACAAGTGACACTCATTTTAATATTATAAACAACACATGTCTGTAGTAAAAAAAAGATTTATTTAATTTACTCCATAGAAAAAATCATAAATATATTTTTAGCAAACTACATTTGGTAACATGTAATTTACTAAATAAAAAACTAGTATTATAATCTATTTTAGTTTAAAATCTACATTTATATTCTCACCATTTTTATTATGTATAATTATAGTTTAAATTTTGAGAATTGACATGAACACATTTCTTTATGTCCAGCCACCAAAAAATTAGTACTATTGTCACCTTACTTTGTAAAACTGTGGTCCTTATTAATCCATGTTAATATTTATTTTTTAAATAATTTTAATATAACTACAGGGTAACCCATACATTCTGTACAGATCAACCATATTTGTTTACTTTGTCACATCTTAACTGCAATGGCTCAATGCAGTATAATGAAAAGATGTAGCAGGAGAATCAAAATGTATAGTGTAAAACATTCACCAGAGGTTATATATATACAGTATTTATACATGTCGTTTACCAATATATACCACTGTATACAATATACATGTACATATTTACAAACAAACCAGTGACACTCATATCAATGTTATGAAAAAAAAATTGCACGCATGGTTTTAAATTGTAATCCTGGTTGAATTTTAAAAACTTTTAAGTGTTGGTAGTGAAAATTAAGAATATAACAGCCTTTTTAATTGGGAAGGGCTTATGAGTTTTTTATCTTGGTCCATCCAGGAGTCCCTCAAGGTTTGTTCTGGGTAATTTGCTTTGGGTCCTAGTAATAGATCTGAAGGGGAAAAAGCTAAATTCAACCTTGGGTTTGTTTAAGGTTTACTTTCTGTTACATTGTCTAGTTGTTACAGTAACAATACATATATAATCTTGATTATTAATACATTTACCCCTTTACTATAAATCCAGCAGGTCAATTTTTACTACAAGTCAACAGGTATACAAAGTCTTACATGCATTACACTTAACTTCACAACTGACCAAAATAAAAATATTCTTATGTCTAAAAGTTAACATATGAGTCTACATTAATAAACTGTCCCATTTCCTAATAGCTGCATGGTTTAAGATGAATTTACTTGGTCATATTTATTTCATATGCATGTATAATTATGATCTTACCATGCGCGGATCCAGATATTTTTTCAACTTGATGCATTTTGATGATAAGTTTACAATGTGAAATTAATTTGTTTGAATTTTCATTGGGGGTGCCCCCCCCCCCTGAACGACCCTCCGGCTTTATACCCAGCTTTATACCCGCGCATCAAATACATCGGACCATATATTGTTCGATATTACACCAGATGGCGGTCTGAACTATACGGGGAAGAAGAAGAAGAAGAAAGACCAGTCACAGCTCTGGCCTGAGAATGATCTTAGGGTAATATTCACTTCCTGTGAAAGTGAAAGTAGACCGTATTGCTGGTAGCCAGGTAGGCTTATTATACATGAGCAGCACTGTGAGCACATAGTGACATGTATATTGGATGTTTTGCTTTATCATGACGAAACCTGTAAGTTGTAGTGTCGTTAAAATTACCATAATCATGAACAATGGAAGTAACTTTTTAAAAAATATTTCGAAAATGTGTCGGGGCCCGGATTAGAGTCGATCATTACATATGCACATGTTCATGATCATGATGTTGTACGATGAATACTTATACGTGTGTCTGTATCTGTATCTTGCCATCTCAAACTGTGAACGCACATCAAAGTAGAAAGAACAAAAGTAAGTCGTAACCGCCGCTCTTGAAATACTAGTTGGAAGCCCTCGATTGACATACAGGTAATTCTCGATGGCTCGAACTTTGATCCCTCGGAGTCAAACTGCAGTCCCGTAAAGGCCGTTATTCATAATCTATATTTTTTTACTCTCGATACCTCGAAGTCGCCTTGTATCTCCAAGCGCCATACCTAATTTACACCTACTTGGTCATTTAAATGGCTCAAGGCGTTAGAAGCGGGACCCGTGTCA
This sequence comes from Magallana gigas, assembly GCF_963853765.1. NCBI lineage: Eukaryota > Metazoa > Mollusca > Bivalvia > Ostreida > Ostreidae > Magallana > Magallana gigas. The sequence continues at coordinate 34,274,418 of NC_088862.1, forward strand.
CGGTTTGTTTATTCAGGCGACACTTGTCCTGCAAGGTGATATTTGTTTGGTGATTGACCATACCGATACTTACATGTAGTCTATAATTAACACGAACCGTTTTACGATAATTTGGAGACGCAATGAAAATGAAAAATTGATTGAGAAGAAACAATAATATTGAGCCATGGTCAAATTTTTGAATTATAAAACTGTAAAAATTATGCATATCAGCATCGTTGTCATTATAATGATTATTGCTAAACAAGTTCTTACAGCTGGTGAAGGACCCTTACGGTGGGAACAATGCGTGATACTCAGTTATCACATTTATGACATGTCGATCGCCTCGCAGTACAGTAGTTCTGAGCAATCCGGTCTTAATATGATGCATAAAATAAATAATAATTATGAATTTAATTTTTTCAATAGTTGTTTGTATTTAGTTTTAAAAACATCCAGTTCTGTATATTTTACTGAAAAGAAAAGGTACTTGTTAAAGCACGTGCGTAAGGTTATCACTAAATCAATGGCTTAATCATAACATCCGGTAAGACTAATTTTAAAACCTGTCGGTCAACCCGGAAAATTAAAACCAAACAAGGGATTTAAAATGAATTTCTCCCATGTGATCTATGGATGTGTCAATTACTGTATTGTGTAAGTACAGTTTTTCCATTTTTCTTTTTTTTGTACGTGTACATGTACTGTAAAAATGTATTTCAGGTGCAGATAAGCTTGAATAAAGAAGCAGTAAACCCAATGAAGGTAGATTACAAGTATTGAACAAAATGAGTTTTCAATACAGTATGACTTGACATATCATGTTGAAATACAACAAGTTCTTAAACAAGACCATTTGAATTACAGATAAAGATTTTATAAAGAGCATCCATTTACATATATAATACTGATATGATACATCCAATATGTACATATAATTATACTGTATTTATGATTTTTTTAAAAAGGCGAAGAGAATAAGGCCAGATGAGGATGCTAAATTTTGGTGTCAAGCAGGTTTAGACAAGGATGGATTTGAAAAACGATTCATTAATAACACTATAGGTATTAATTGTTACCTTTATACTTACAGGGTTCGACATTAACTTTATAACCCATTGCCTTATTGGTCGAAGACGAAAGTAGTTTTTAAGTAGGACTAATAAAACCTGGCTGTGTCTTGTCAGTTCTATTGGAATGATAAAATGTTCTGCTTAAAAACTTGGTATAATTTACAATTACCGGTATCTACATTTTACTGGAAAACCCTGAGGGCATTTTAGCTATTTAGCATAATGGCCAGTCAATTCAAACCTTATTTACATCATCTGATTTAATGATTAAAAATTTTAATAACCAATAAGTGATCTTCATTTGATTTAACACATTGCTGCAATAGAGATATGGAAGCTTTAGAAATATGATAGACTTTGATCAAACTTGACAAAATTTATAGGAATCTTGAACAAAATATCAAGACTGGTTATCATGTATTTTCATAAATCACAACCATTTTAAAATTGTGAATTAATTTGACTTAAATATTTATATTTATTTATTTTTAAGTTTTAAACAAGATTTTATTTCAAAAAGAAAAGGATCGGACAGCAGGCATTGCCTATTTTATCCATTAATTTGTGCAGATCGGATATTTTAGTGATTGTTCTTATTATATCTGTTTTGACATTTATTTTTGGCAAAATTATAAAATTGCCTGCAGACTAGTAAAACTGAACCAACACTTGTCAGCTAGAATAAAGTACAGAGAATTTGTGTCGAGCCCTGTCTTATAATTGTACATACATAAATGTCATCATGTATTTCTGAACATGTTTAAAGTAATATTATATTTCTATTAATAATTATTCTGTGTACAAATGACAAATGTACTTTGCATGCTAATTATTCCAATTATTAATTTGACTTTAATTTTACAGGATTCGGTGTATTTACAACAGCATTTTTCCAAAAGGGGGCCTTTCTTTTAGAGTATGTTGGCAATCGAATAAGTGAAAAAGAGGCAGAAATTCGAGAGAGAAAACGCAGGAAGAAAAAACACAGTTACATGTTTCATTTCAAATGGAATGGGAAACATGTGTGAGTTTTTGTTTTGATATCGGTATACTTTCTTCTCTTTTTCTCCTATTCTTTCTCACATAATCAGAATTATTACAGTAAATAATTTAATACATGATATTTTAGATTACATTTTTAAATATTTTCAGTGATATGTAATGATATCTGCTTTAATTAGTTTTGGTTTTAATAATAGCATTTTTTGTAATATATCCTGTATTTAACATCAACTTAGATTTTTTTTCAGGTCTCTAAATAATATGTAATATAATATTCATCTTGCTTGTAACTAGTTTGTTGACGTACAACATTACTCTTTCACGAGAGAGAGAGAGAGAGAGAGAGAGAGAGAGAGAGAGAGAGAGAGAGTGAGAGTGGGGGGGGGGCAGTCTTTTGATCCATTTCCACTCGGAAAACTAGATAGTTTTGGGAGTTTTACTAGTAAATAAATGTAAGATTAACTAAGGAGTTTCATAGAATTTTACATGTATGCTGGGGCATATTATTTTAGAATTGTTTTAATTTTGTAGTGTTGATGCTACAGATGTACCAGAAAGAATGTGCCGTTATGTCAATGATGACAAGAAGGCAAATGCAACAATGAAATTGAAAGTTTTCAATAATTATCCAAGGCTGTGTTCGTTTGCTCTACAAGATATACATATTGGAGAAGAAATACGTTATGATTATGGTGATGAGAATGTTCCTTGGAGGCAACACTTTCATGTAATTCTTTGAAAAGATCACTTAATTAAACAATGTGTGCTTTAATGTTTGAAAATGAATTTTATTAAAATATTTTCACAAATGAGAAGCATTTATATAAGTTGAGTGTGTATTACTGAAAACTTTAACTATAAATAATAGGCATACTACATTATGATATATTAGATTTGGAGATTCTGATGGTACATGTACTGTACATGTAAAACACTTCTAGAGCACTTAAAAAGTTAAATGATCAATTTCAATGGCATGCTGCTATTTTATTTTAAAGATATTGTTTTGCATTTAATGTAATTTTTGAAATATGTTTCTAGAAAACTAAGATGGAGATGAAGACAATTGAAGTTACAGGTGAGGCAGTTTATAATTATGACTGATATTTTATCAATGTGTGAAAAGGTTGAATCTGTTTTTATTTTAGGAGTAAGGAATCATTCTTTGAGTATTATAAGGTGATAATTTTGGTTGGGGGATGGTCAAATCCAATAAAGCCCAAAGGGCTTTGTGATAAATTTGACCACACTCTGACCGAAATTATCACCTCATAATATTCATAGAACGATTCCTTAATACTTATATGTATAATTAATATTCCCAATTTGTACACTTTAAAACAACATATCAAAACCACTGTTTTTTCATGTAGCACATGCTGTGTATTACTTCGCGGCACAGCCAATACTATTTTTGATTAGGCTATATGGCACACCCATTTTGTATCACTCGTCTGTAATGAAGTTATTTGGCTATAGGCTTCAAAATTAATTAGTAATGTTATTATAGACAAAGACAGTTGAAAATGTAAATACATGTGTTGGTATACAAAATTAAAGGTATCAAGATACAAAGGTGTCTGATGAAATTCACTGTGACTGCCAGGTTCTGAAAAGAAAGGATATGAGTTCCATGTGAGATGTGAAACAAATCTTGTGTGAATAAATATGTAACATGTAGATGTGTTACATTGAAGAATCCGCACTACATATAGGACAAAATATATTATAAGTACCAAGAACAGAACAACTTATTGTCAAAATGGATGAAATAATTTTGAATGGATACTGTTAGCATTCAGTAAATAATATCAACTCCAGGTTAACATGTTCTGTTAGGTTTATTTTCGAATTCGAACAATAATTTTAATTTTTAATAACTGTATATTTTTTTAAAAGATGATGATGATGATGACCCCTTTGATCTCAAAAAGCCAAGGTTTTCAGAGAAAAAGGTATGGAACAGTATGCTTTATTTACTGTGTATTACCCCCAGTATGTATTGAGTGCAATAGGTGTCCTGTACTGATATCAAAATATTCTAATTGCTACATAATGCATTTGACACTGTTAAAAATGTGATCAGAAAAATAGTTATTTTTTCTTATAAAGCATTAAAAAATGTGTACAATGACAATCACAGGGCTGGCTTTAAAGATTTCTTTGTTATTTTCATTGAAAACACATTGAACATGCTGAACCATAACTCCTTATTTGAAATTAACATGGCATTGTATCTTTATAGCATGGTAAATCAGAAGGATGGTCAAGTAGATCATTTTCATTTGGAATTCAGAGAGTTACTTGCAAACTTGAGTGATACAGTCAATGTTGCTTTATATCTCTTAGATTTCAGATGCATACGTAAAGTAGTATGATGAACTTTGTTCAGATTAAATTACATAATTGAAACTCTTTGATTAAACATTGTACACTCAGGTATGTGTTTTTTAAATGCTTATTTATTGACCCAATTACTGTTTTCTTGTAAGTTATAACATATTTTAGACAATTTCATTGTTTTTCATTTCAAATTATATTTATTCTTAAATGATTTCAATATTCAAAGGTCACTTTATTTATACTAAAGTCATTATTTTTTATATATTTTTTTCCTTCAATTGTAGGTTTTACTCAAATATATTTATATTATTATTTTTATTATTATTTATTTTTTGGAAGGGGGGGGGGGGAATGAGTAACAAAGAATTTTGATGTCAGATCTGATTAATTTTTCTCTGAACCTTAGGTATGGTGTAATATCAGATTGAATAGTTATACCTGTGCAAGCTAGTTTTCTTTTTACATGTAGTCATTCATTGAACATTATTTCTTGTTATGACATTTCATTTGTGATCAAATGATATCTAAAGCTACAAAATTTATTTAACATTTTGAAACAGTTCAGTTCGTTGATTTTTTTCATTTTATTTTTATACCTTAAATTTAATTTGCATGTTATTTGGATTACGAATACACCTGTAATTTTCATTACTGATTTAGAAGAAAATCTTCATTTAAATATTTGTTTTACTTTTAATGTTTACTTTTAGGAACAATGTCAAAGCAAGGCCAAAGTCAGTTGCATGCTGGAAATGATAGACTTAGTGATGATGATGACATAGATGAGGATGCTCTTTCTGGTGAGGATAAATATTGATTATAATTTACATGTATTTACTCAACACCATCTCAAATCTAAATTCTCTCTCTTGCTCTCTCTCTCTCTCTCTCTTTCTTTGCTCTCTCTCTCTCTCTCCTCAATCCTATCAGTTTTGCACACATGTAGTGACATTCAGGTTGAAAGTGTTTAAAAAATGAGTTAAACTAAAGAACTTTTCTCTTACCCCGTCTCTCACTATATTCATTGTTCTGTCTGTCTGTCTGTCTGTCTGTCTGTGTCTGTCTCTCTCTCTCTCTCTCTCTCTCTCTCTCTCTCTCTCTCTCTCGTTTTGCACACATGTAGTGACATACAGGTTTAGTGTCATCATCAAGTTAAACCTAAGAGAACTGAATTTTTTGTTCTTTTTCCCTCTCCCTCTAATTATTTCCCTCTCTCTCTCTCACTCTCTCTCTTACACTCAAAAGATATTCCAAGCTTAATAAAAGATATTTTTAAAATCTCTCCTCCTTTCTCTACCTCTACCTTTCTCTCTAATGCTATATCCCTCATTTTCCAGCAGAGTTTTTGAGAAAATGTCTGTAAATATGTTATAAATGTTTGTATTTACTTTTAGGAACAATGTTAAAGCAAAGCAAAGGTCGATTGCATGCTGGAAATGATACACTTAGTGATGATGATGACATAGATGAGGATGCTTTTTCTGGTGAGAATAAATATTGATTATAATTTACATGTATTTACTCAACACCATCTTAAATCTAATCTCTCTCTCTCTCTTTCTCTCATCTATATAGGTGTTACATACATGTAGTGACATTCAGGTTGAAAGTGTATAAATGATGAATATTGATTTATCTTTCTCTCTCATTATGTCTCCAATTTGTTTCATTACTCTCGCTGTCTCTCTCTCTCTCTCTCTCTCTCTCTCTCTCTTTCTCTCTCTCTCTCTCTCTCTCTCAGTGTTGCACACATGTAGTGACATTCAGGTTAAGTGTCATTATTAATTTAAATTTAAGATAACTGAAATTTTTGTTCTCTTTCTCTCTGTCTTTCTCTCTGTTCTCTCACTCTTAATGATATCAGTTGATGCATAGTTAAAGATTAATTTTGTTTTATTTATCAAACATCATCAAAAATATTTTTGAAATCTCTCCTCCTTTCTCTACCTCTACCTTTCTCTCTGTTGCTATATCCCTCATTTTGTAGCTGATTTTTGAGAATATGTCCATTCCAGTAAATATGTTATAAATGTTTTCATGTTTACTTTTAGGAACAATGCCAAAGCAAGGCAAAGGTCGATTGCATGCTGGAAATGATAGACTTAGTGATGATGATGACATAGATGAGGATGCTCTTTCTGGTGAGGATAAATATTGATTATAATTTACATGTATTTACTCAACTCTCTCTCTCTCTCTCTCTCTCTCTCTCTCTCTCTCTCTCTCTCTCTCTCTCTCTCTCTCTCTCTCTCTCTCTCTCTCTCTCTCTCTCTCTCATATCAGTTTTGCACACATTTAGTGACATTCAGGTTGAAAGTGTTTAAAGATTGAGTTAAACTAAAGAACATTGATTTTTATTTTTCTCTTTCCCCGTTTCTCACTCTATTCAATGTTCTCCCTCTCCCTCCGTCTCTCTCTCTCTATCTATCTATCTATCTATCTATCTATCTATCTATCTATCTATCTATCTATCTATCTATCTATCTTTTTATCTATCTATCTATTATATGTATATATACAGTTCTGCACACATGTAGTGACATACAGGTTTAGTGTCATCATCAAGTTAAACCTAAAAGAACTGAATTTTTTGTTTTTTCTCTCTCCCTCTAATTATTTCCCTCCCTCTTTATCTCTCTCTCACTCTCTCTCTTACACTCAAAAGATATTCCAAGCTTAATAAAAGATATTTTTGAAATCTCTCCTCCTTTCTCTACCTCTACCTTTCTCTCTGTTGCTATATCCCTCATTTTCCAGCAGATTTTTGAGAAAATGTCTGTAAATATGTTATAAATGTTTGTATTTACTTATAGGAACAATGTTAAAGCAAGGCAAAGGTCGATTGCATGCTGGAAATGATAGACTTAGTGATGATGATGATGACCTAGATGAGGATGCTCTTTCTGGTGAGGATAAATATTGATTATAATTTACATGTATTTACACAACATCATCTCAAATATAAACTCTCTCTCCCTCTCTCTCTCTCTTTCTTCGCTCTCTCTCTCTCTCTCCTCAATCATATCAGTTTTGCACACATGTAGTGACATTCAGGTTGAAAGTGTTTAAAAAATGAGTTGAACTAAAGAACTTTTCTCTTACCCCGTCTCTCACTCTATTCATTGTTCTGTCTGTCTGTCTGTCTGTCTGTCTCTCTCTCTCTCTCTCTCTCTCTCTCTCTCTCTCTCTCTCTCTCTCTCTCTCTCTCTCTCTCGTTTTGCACACATGTAGTGACATACAGGTTTAGTGTCATCATCAAGCTAAACCTAAGAGAACTGAATTTTTTGTTCTTTTTCTCTCTCCCTCTAATTATTTCCCTCCCTCTTTATCTCTCTCTCACTCTCTCTCTTACACTCAAAAGATATTCCAAGCTTAATAAAAGATATTTTTGAAATCTCTCTTCCTTTCTCTACCTCTACCTTTCTCTCTGTTGCTATATCCCTCATTTTCCAGCAGATTTTTGAGAAAATGTCTGTAAATATGTTATAAATGTTTGTATTTACATTTAGGAACAATGTTAAAGCAAGGCAAAGGTCGATTGCATGCTGGAAATGATAGACTTAGTGATGATGATGACATAGATGAGGATGCTCTTTCTGGTGAGGAAAATATTAATTATAATTTATATGTATTCACTCAACACCATCTCAAATCTCAATCTCTCTCTCTCTCTCTCTCTCTCTCTCTCTCTCTCATCTATATAAGTGTTACATACATGTAGTGACATTCAGGTTGAAAGTGTATAAATAATGAATATTGATTTATCTTTCTCTCTCATTATGTCTCCATTTTTTTCATTACTCGCTCTCTCTCAGTGTTTAAAACATGTAGTGACATTCAGGTTAAGTGTCATCGTTAAATAAAATTTAAGAGAACTGAAGTTTTTGTTCTCTTTCTCTCTGTCTTTCTCTCTGTTCTCTCACTCTTAATGATATCAGTTGATGCATAGTTAAAGGTTAATTTTGTTTTATTTATCAAACATCATCAAAAATATTTTTGAAATCTCTCCTCCTTTCTCTACCTCTACCTTTCTCTCTGTTGCTATATCCCTCATTTTGTAGCTGATTTTTGAGAATATGTCCATTCCAGTAAATATGTTATAAATGTTTGTGTTTACTTTTAGGAACAATGCCAAAGCAAGGCAAAGGTCGATTGCATGCTGGAAATGATAGACTTAGTGATGATGATGACATAGATGAGGATGCTCTTTCTGGTGAGATTAAATATTGATTATAATTTACATGTACATGTATTTACTCAACACCATCTGAAATCTCTTTTTTTCTCATCTATATAAGTGTTACATACATGTAGTGACATTCAGATTGAAAGTGTATAAATAAGAAAATTGATTCATATTTCTCTTTCATTATGTCCTTATTTTTTTCATTACTCTCTCTCTCTCTCTCTCTCTCTCTCTCTCTCTCTCTCTCTCAGTGTTTAAAACATGTAGTGACATTCAGGTTAAGTGTTATGGTTAATTTAAATTTAAGAGAACTGAAGTTTTTGTTCTCTTTCTCTCTGTCTTTTTCTCTGTTCTCTCACTCTTAATGATATCAGTTGATGCATAGTTAAAGATTAATTTTGTTTTATTTATCAAACATCATCAAAAATATTTTTGAAATCTCTCTTCCTTTCTCTACCTCTACCTTTCTCTCTGTTGCTATATCCCTCATTTTGTAGCTGATTTTTGAGAATATGTCCATTCCAGTAAATATGTTATAAATGTTTGTGTTTACTTTTAGGAACAATGTTAAAGCAAGGCAAAGGTCGATTGCATGCTGGAAATGATAGACTTAGTGATGATGATGACACAGATGAGGATGCTCTTTCTGGTGAGAATAAATATTGATTATAATTTACATGTATTTACTCTCTCTCTCTCTCTCTCTCTCTCTCTCTCTCTCTCTCTCTCTCTCTCTTATATTAGTTTTGCACACATGTAGTGACATTCAGGTTGAATGTGTAAAGAAAAAATAAATTAATATGAAGAATAATAATTTATCTTTCTCCCTCTCTTCATTGATATTGCTCTCTCTCTCTCTCTCTCTCTCTCTCTCTCTCTCTCTCTCTCTCTCTCTCTCTCTCTCTCTCAGTTTTGCACGCATGTAGTGACATTCAGGTTAAGTGTCATCATTAATTAAACTTTAGAGAACTGAATTTATTGTTCTCTTTCTCTATCTACCTCTCTTTCTTGCAATATATCTTATTTTCTAGCTGATGTTTGAGAGAAAATTTTATAATTATGTTTTTGTTTACTTTCAGGAACAGTGCCAAAGCAAGGCCAAGGTCTGTTGAATGCTGGAAATGATAGACTTAGTGATGATGATGATGATAATTCTGGTGAGAATAAAGATTAATATTTATTCACACCATCTCAAATGTATCAGATCTCTCTCTCTCTCTCTCTCTCTCTCTCTCTCTCTCTCTCTCTCTCTCTCTCTAATTTGCTGACCATTTGTCTCACTTTCAGTAAATGACATCCTTTTCCACACAGATGTAAACATTTGTTCTTCATAACTATGCATTGAAAATTTTCATTGGTTTCCGTATTCATTTTGACCAAATGCAACATTAATAAGTCACACTTGTCACACTCAAAAAGGTATCTTTTAATTGGCGTATCAAATGGACAAATTTTGTACCAAAATTTTAAAAATACTATTGAATACACAGTAAATGTAGCTTTAAATGAATTTTATCCTATTTTCTTGTCAGTGATAGACCCTGATTATGAGCCAGACCATAGCTCTGACAATGATTCTGACTCTCTTTTTGAAGGTATAGTATGTCCTTTTTAATGCTGTAATCAGCAATTAAAGAGAATTCAATTTGTCAATGTATCATTATCTTCAAAAGTATTCATGTAATATGTATAATTAATAGTTTCTATTGTTTAACACTTAAATTTATTTTTGTAAGTAAAAATCAACTTTGGGTTATAATAAGATGTTTAATATAAATGCATGAACAATTTACACTAAATTTTAAGATAAACAATCCCAATCAAAATTATACCTGTATAATATTTTATTACATATTTTAACTCTAGAAAACCAAGATGATCTTCATCCTGACAGTTTGGGGGAATTATCTTGCAGTGACATTTGATTAGAAAGTAATTGATTTTCATCTATACATGTAATATTAAAGTTTTTCATCTGTTCATATGGGCTCTTAAAAACTATTGTGTATGAAATAGCTTTTAAATGATACAATTATAAATATCAAGTAGCATTTATGTCTTTGCATTAAACTATATATTGTCAAATCCTTTAACAATAAAAGAACAGCCCTCATTTATTTACTTTATCCCTTTTTGGACAATAAATTAAATCTTGTTTTTTCAGAATGTCCTACTATTGATCCTAGAAGAGAAATAGTATCTGATAGTGAAGAAAGTTGTGGTAGCATTGAAAGTGAAAAATATCCCATGCTCTCTGGAAAGACAGATAAGGACATTTCTTTTCAAGGTGTTCCTAAAAATTCGAATGGAAACTTAAAAAACAAGCTGCATGCCTGCTTCTTTTGTGAGAAGATGATTGCAAACATTGCAAGACACCTTGAGCTTGCACATAAAACAGAAGTTGCAGTAGCCAAGATTTTAGTTTTCCCCAAAAAAAGCAAAGAAAGGAGAAAAATGTGGGAGGAACTTGTGAATAAAGGAGACTTTGCTCATAACATATCTGTTCTGGAAAAAGGAGCTGGCATAATGATTCCAAAGAAACGTTCTACAAAATGTGAGATCAAAGACCTTATTCCATGTGAGAATTGCAAGGCCTTTTATAAGAAAACTGACATGTGGAAACACAGTAAATACTGTTTATCTGAAAAGAAAAGCCAAAATCCTGTACAGAAAGGTCGCCTTTTACTTCCAATCAGAAAATGTCAAGATGGGCTTTTCAAAAAAGTACTACTTACCATGAGAGATGATGAAGTTAAAGTGATAATTCAATCAGATCCTAGAATTCTAGATTATGGTCGGAGACTGTTTGAAAAACATGGCCACGAGCCACACAAAACTCAATACATATCTCAAAAATTAAGAGAAGTTGGTAGACTTCTATTTGCATGCAAATTATCAAAAGATATACAGTGTTTAGATGAGGCTCTTTTGAGCAAAAACTGGGATACTTTAATTCAGAATGTGCGTACTATAGCTGGATTTGATGAGGAATCTCATACCTATACCAGTCCATCCTTGGCTCTGAAGATTGGGCATAGTCTACAAAAGTGCGCCCGTTATATGCGGTCTGACGGTATCAAAGAAAATGACAGAGCAAAGATTGAAGAAGCAGACCGATTTCTCACTTTATACGAAACAGAATGGACCAATGACATATCGGGACATGCATTAACCTCCTTAAGTGAAAAGAAATACAACAAACCTCTTCTCCTTCCAGTTGTTAAAGATGTTGTCAAACTGAATAATTACCTGGCCAAAGAGGTGGAGACAGTTTGTGAAAAGATCGTAGTACAGTTTGACATGTCATTATATGCAAAAATGGCACAGTTGTGCTTAGCGCAACTGATTTTATTCAACCGACGTAGAAGTGGGGAGGCTGAACGTATCAAGCTGCAAGAATTTTCTGATGCTGAAAATGGAAGTGGAAAACCTGATGAAGTAGTACTAAGCACACTAAATGAATTTGAGAAGAAATTGTGCAATACTCATACTCGAGTTGAAATAAAGGGGAAAAGGGGGAGAAAAGTGGCCGTTTTGCTAACGGATGAGATGAAGAAGAATATCAAGATCCTTATTCAGCAGAGAGAAAAGGCAAAAGTTTCTGGAGACTGTTTGTTTTCAAAACCGGGAGATTCCAAATTTCCATACAGAGGAAGTGACTGCCTAAGGAGGTTTGCAAAGGAGGCAGGTGTAGATAATCCTACTGCTATTACCTCTACCAAACTTAGGAAACAACTTGCAACTCTTGCGCAAATACTCAACCTAAATGAGACATCGCAGGATATCTTGGCCACTTTTCAGGGGCACGACATAAGGGTCCATCGACAGTTTTATAGATTACCAGAGGATACAATGCAGATTGCCAAAGTGTCAAAGATACTACATAGCCTAAACAATGGATCCATATCCAAATTCAAGGGGAAAGATTTTGATGAAATACAACTTGATGACAAAGGTAAATGCCAGTAAACTAGATATAATATACATGTATTAATCAATTAATAAATTTAAAAAAATAGGTTTTAAATCAAGGTTATTAAAAATGCATGATTATTACGATATTTATTTATTTACTTTATTACGATAACACAATAAAACTACATGTATATTATTATGATACATTAATTTCTTTAAACAGAAGCAGTAGACAGTGAGAGTGATGAAGAGGAAACAGAAGACTTGGATGATGATGAAGAATACATTGAAGCAGTGGATATTGGTAAATTGGTTACACAAAATAGTGTAAAATTTCAAAATATCTTTGTTATGATTTCATCAGAAGTTAAACCTATAGGCAACATAAATCATGTGTACATGCCGTATACATGCATGATATTGAAGTTGGTCAAGCATTTTTAGTTATTTGAAGGCAATGAGTAGGATAAAAAATACAAATCTGGATTCTGCATGTTATTTTTGCTAGAGCCTAATACATCACCTTGAATTTCCTTTTAAAAAATATTGAACTTGTTAACTATGAATTCTATTACAATCAAAATATCCTATAAGTGAGTAATAATTCATTCATTCTGCAGTTTCTGACTTGAATGCATTATCATATTACAATCATTTAATCCCTTCTCATAATATTTAATTAATATTAAAGAGACAGAAGTTAAAAACAGTTATTATTTTAGCATTATTGCATATGATCTGACTTGTTCAATTCCTTTAATTTTTCCAGTTTCCCCAATGTCTGCAGAACAGGAACCAGGTATGTGTATGATAAAAGTATATTTATATCTCTGCTCTGATGGAGGTGGAGTATACTGTTCTACTATTGTCACTTTGTGTTACATGTTTATGAAGACTATTTATAGTGAGATATTTGAGAGAAAAAATGGCCACAGATTTCTTAGCAACTATCAATCGCAAATGCTTGAAATTTTAACACCATCTTTGTAAATGTATGTCATGTGGTGTGATATTCATTTTTGAACAAACCAGATATCAGCTTCCTGTTAAATGTTGATTATTCTTATTTTGATTATTCACAGTAGGGACATTGCTAGTAGACATTGGTACATAGATATCTTGTTCCTTTTCCTTAATTTAATTCAATGAAGCATAATTAAGAAATTAATGTAGGTTTTTTTTAAATTAAGGTTCCCAAGGGCCTGTAAAAAAGAAACCAAAATCAGGTATTATCTTTGTGCTTTCTTTCATTGTTTCTTTTCTATTTCAAATGTCGATAAAGTACATGTATCTGAAGTTCTTTTAGTTTTGAAACACATTCTGCAATATATATTTTCAAATGACAAGTGCTTGTTTTTTTTTGGTTTCAGCACCAACTCCCAGGCACCACTGGACACCTACTGAGAAAGGTGCCCTGAAGAAGCTTTTCAGAAGGAACATTATCCAAGGGAAGACTCCTTGTCAGTTGGAGTGTCTTAATGCAATGAAAAAGGAGTCATGCTTGGCAAAATTTCCATGGAAGCAGATCAAATTTGCAGTAAAAAATTTAATTACAACTCAAAAACGTGAAAACAAAAAACTAGTTGATAAAATGTAATTTAGTGTAATTTGTCAGTCTTGTAATTTTGAAAAACTTAATGGTAAATTTAGTTTGTGATGATCGAAGGTCAAGATCTAGTAAATGAAAGATGACTACAGGTTTATGAAATTCAGGATATAATTTTTTTTCAATGATGCTTCATAACAATAACATTGAGAGGGTGTACTAGAGCTTAATCTTGTAATAAACACAATGAAAAATCATGTTTTTAAGTGTCAATTTGAATATAATGTGAAGGAAGGAAGTAAAAAATCTTGTAGTTTTGTCCTTTTTATGACTAATGAAATATGTATAGTATGCTTGCAGGCACTCCGAAAACGGCATCAAATAAACTCTTGTCCTCCCCTTCAGAATAATGTCAATTTGAATATAAGTATTAGGGTTTTTTCCCCCATAATTCAATTAGAAACTTTGATTTTCTACAGAACTTCTTTAAAGTCGTAAAGTACAAAAAAAAAGATTCATCACATCAATTATGACGTCATGATTGTTCTAGATCTAGGCCTTAAAATTTTCTGTTTTAATACAAACTGTTATTGCTTGTTCATGTTTCATTTCATTTGTTCTTTGAAAAAATGTGTACATGTATTTGGTATTTCTTAAATGCCTATTAGAGATGCCCTCTTTCATATAAAATGTTATTTCTTGTAATCACTTGCAAAACCAGTTTTGGTTACGCATACATTTTTTCAATCCACTGCATATGTATTCTATCACTGATTGCATTTAACTTAGTAACATTAAAAGAATTGTTGCATATGTTTTGTATTTTTTACTGTACTGAACTAATGACTGCCTTGATCAAACCGTAAGTGAATCAGGATTGTATAAGTTTGTACTTCACTTCTGTTAATGGTTATCAATTGTTTACTGATATGAAAAAACTTTGATCAAGAGTTTGATATCAAATGAAATGCATGCACATGTATTTTCTGATGTACTGGTTATTGAGGATGTTTGCCAATATTGTCTGTCTTTTTGGAAATACATATTCCTTGATTATTAATTTTTATGAAAAGACTGTTCTCAACGTTACAGTATTAAAATGAAATTAGATTCAATAATTGGGAAATGTACTTGTTATGTCATTTATTGAAAATATTAACAAGGGTTTCATATAACTTTTCATACTTTATGTGCTTCAAATACAGTATATTATTTCTTGAAATCACTTTCAAAAACAATGTTTGTGTATGCAAGTGTTTTTATGCACTGCATTTTTTAAACAAATGTATATATTAACATTGAAAGAATTCTTGCACATGTTTTGTATCTTTTACTGTTCCAAACTAGTGATTGCCTTGGTCAAACTGTACTAAGTGAATCATAAATGCTTTTATGCAAAATTTTGGATTGAATTTTTGCTTCACTGCTATTTTAGATCATTAAAATCACAGTAATTATTAACATGTGCTTGATATGAAATGAAATGCATGTATGTTTTTTTATATACCGGTAATGCATATTATGATAATTCAGTATTGAGTAATGAAATTTCCCAATCATGTCTCTCTCTTTGCAAAGAAATATTTTTTTCATTCTTATTTTTTTTTAATGCATCTGTTCTGAACCTTTTGAAAATAAAATTTAATTAATGTAGTTGTCATGTCATTAATTTTCAAAATAAAGGTTTTCATAATGGAATAAATACTTTGTTCTTGACATACGTACAGCTTTGCCTAAAAGGATCAATTGTGTCTATGCATGCTTCCCCTGGCCAATTGATATAGCACATACATTTCTTGGTCCCAAGTGTCCATAATATGTTTTAAAAACAATTCCATTTGATGCAAGAAAAGATTAGCTGCTGGCTGCATGCACTTTCAACTACACATTTTGGACAGGTGTTTCAATAGTCATGTACTCAAAGTACATATAGTAATATGTGCATTAAGTCCTCATTGAGGTGAAATAAATGAAATGAGTATGTAGTAGTCGGTTTCATGTGTGTATCTCAACACTGACAACGTAGTGAGAATCGTGTGTGTGTCATTGAAGAGTCACGTGGTCAAATGTAGTGGAATCCAGGTGAAAATTCAAACTATAAATATAAAGATTTAAAGGGTAATTGACCCCGTTGAATCATAAGAGAAGTCCCTCTTCTACAAATTTGTTCCAAAAATTTCATTAGGATGCTTAGAAAGCAGTGTAGTGACTTACTGGTGTAAAGTCTTGTGTAGTGAGTTTCATGAGTTTACAAGTATGTGTGTGTGTGTGTGTGTGTGTGTGTGTGTGTATATTGTATTATTTGTATGAAAATTACAGACTCTGACCATATTTACTGCAAACGGTCTATCGAGTCTAGATGCAGTGAAGATTTTGTGGAGTCTGCTGTGCAGACAGATCTTACCATGGACGACATACACCATATGGAGACAATGACAAAAGAGACAGACCATATTCTCAGGGAGCAGTTTGTAAACAGAATTACGCGGTCTGATTCAGCAGTCAGAAAATACTTAGGAATACCTAGTATTACTATGCTCTTCGGAATATTCGGTAAGCTATTTGGAAATATACATTTGTTTAAAATGTACATATTAATTATGTAGGTGATATGATTGTATAATTAAGATATAGAAACAAACATTTTTTTCACTTTTTTATTAATACAATCATATATCTATGTATGAACTCTTGATACTTGTGATTTAATTTATATATATATATTTGTTATATCTCTTAACCCTTATCTTACAGCTATACTTGATAAAGTATGCACCAAACTCAAATACTGGTCAGGAAAAAACAGTACATCAAACATGAATTACGAAACATCTGAAGCCAGAAAACCAGGCCCAAAGCGGAAGTTGACAAAGTTCCATGAGTTTTTATTAACACTTCTTCGACTAAGACTCTCTGTTCCTGCCTTTTTGATTGGTGATTTATTTGGTGTGTCTGGGACAAGAGTGTCACAAGTTGTGTGTACATGGATTAACTACATGTCCCAAGTTTTCAAACCTCATCTGAAATGGCCATCACTACAAAGCATCAAGAAACATATGCCAAGGTCTTTCAAACAGACATTTCCTAGGACTAGAATTATCATAGACTGTACCGAGATATTCATTCAAAAGCCAAGGACACCTACTGCTCAAAGCCAAACCTACAGCAATTACAAGGGACATAATACATTTAAAAGCCTTGTTGGAATAACACCCACAGGTGCATTCTCTTTTGTGTCTGAATTGTGGGGTGGCAATGTGTCTGACAGGTACATTACAGCCAATAGTGGTTTCCTGGATTTGATAACTGCTGGAGATGAGGTGATGGCAGATCGTGGTTTCATCATCAGAGATTACCTACTGGAACGAAGGGCTAAGTTGGTCATTCCACCATTTGCACATAAATGTAAGTGGGGAAAAGGTAAGCGATTGAATTCTGGTGAGATTCAGCGGACAAGACAGATAGCTAAATTACGAATTCATATGGAACGTGCTATACAACGTTTAAAATCATATAAACTTTTATCTGGGATTCTACCAATCAATTTAAAGCCAATTGCAAACCAGATTCTTGTTGTTGCTGCCTTTCTATGCAATTTGTCAAAACCGCTTGTAAAAAATTAACATGTTCAATGCTAAATTAATATTTGTCAATTTGTTCTGTTGATTGTTTGTGTTACATGGAAGAGACTTATATCATTGTTATTTTACATATTTTGTGTTACTGTTGTTAAAGTGATTTAACAATATACCATGTATACCAAATATATATTATCATTTCAAA
Source organism: Magallana gigas (assembly GCF_963853765.1). Taxonomy (NCBI): domain Eukaryota; kingdom Metazoa; phylum Mollusca; class Bivalvia; order Ostreida; family Ostreidae; genus Magallana; species Magallana gigas. The sequence goes on from NC_088862.1 coordinate 34,292,248, forward strand.
ACTGTTTATATATATTTTTTTCTATTTACAAAAAAAGTCAACAACAGGCTGTTATCAGAGTGTGGTTTAATATTGCTATCTGTTGTCATAAGATAGCATAGGACATGTCAGAAACATCACAAAATAATGAAGAAAAAAATCTAATGCTGTGTTGCCTCAAATCAAAATCTTAAGACTGGTATAATACATAACAGACTACAAAACTTGTTCTAGATTTTAGCAAGCAGTGCAGGGTGAACATGTTTATCAAAAAAGCTGCTGCACTTGTTCACAATATCATTAAAAAAACATTCATCATAATAAATCCTATCACTTATAAATCCCATGTCTGTGTAAAACACAAAGTCACACCATCTAGCTTTACATACCCCAAGCTGTCCTTGAATTTTGAACATACCATGGAGAATCTACCCTGAGCTTGACAACATCATTAGTGTCTCTGTATAAATGATAATTAGGGTCACTAGCAACATCATATGGTGTCTCATTTCTGTGTGAATATGAACATTTTACCTCCACCAAACCTTTCCCACAACATTTGCAATACAAATATGCATCTGGTGATGCACCTAAAAATGGATGATCTACAGATATATTTAAACCACAAGGTTTCAATTTGGCATTCACATGGTCATGAGAATACATGTCAAAAAACAATTGTTTAGCTAGAATTTCATTCTGCCTTCCATACATTATTGCATTGGTGTTTAAAGCATTAGATTTATCATTAAGTATTTCACGAGTGATATAATTATCATGACTCTTCCCTCTAAAGTGACATACTTTTGAAAACAATGAAGATGTAATCCTACATGTACCATATCTGTACTTAAACCACAGTTCATTTTCAGTCTGACCACAGGTCATCTGCTCAACGTCCTGGACAACATCAGAATTGAACACATTTTTCAGATAGTCAATCAATGGCTCGCCACTCTGACTTGTATGAGTTACAGCATCTATCATGTCAGGAGGGTTTTCTTGGAGATCTTCGTCCTCATCTGAAGGAGGGTCCAGAGTCTGTAAGAGAAGAGCACTTGTACCTTGACACATCCTAAACAGCTCTTTCTTAACTTCTCTGTTACTCTCAGTGGTAAGTGTAGGGCACGGTTGATAGTCCGCCTTGCTGGACATCTCCGGGACTGTCCTGTGTGAGGTGCAAATTTCCTTCACACGACAAGGCTTGCTCTCCCTCCGGGGCTTATCCCACTCACACTGCACATCGGTCCCAACCTCTGTATGCCTGTCTTTATGGCGATCGCTAAAAGCTGCAAGTGCAAATGCAAGGGCTGTGCAGTGCTTGCAGGAACCATCATCACTACAAAGACGAAATGAAGAATGTTATTATTGTCTGACTCTCCCATTATAATTATGGAATCAACATTATATTGATAGTTAATAAAGCACACTGCTAGACTTACGCAACACAGGAGCAGCCACCAGATAGGATACGGCCATCGAATTTCACTAGGAGCCATGTCATATAGGGGTCTTCTGATTGACGGGTTTCTGGGGTGGTGCTGCAACGAATATAAGTGTAATCCGAGTCAATAGGAAACACTCGAACACTGTCGATATGGCTGTTCTGATATAACAGATAACCCTTATCTGTTCTATAGGAATGGAGCCGATGTTGATCCCAACCAATATTGATGAGATATACAAAAACATCTGCAGTGTATATATCAGCTTTTAATCTCCACTCCAGTCAGATGATGTTACCTGTAAGATAAAATATTCCAAATAAGATACAGTGTTTTGGATAATCTCATTAAATAAATTATTACATTATACGATGATGATTGTGACAAATCAAATAAACTACGTTGACATCTCAATCTCTCTCTCTCTCTCTCTCTCTCTCTCTCTCTCTCTCTCTCTCCTCTCTCTCTCTCTCTCTCTCTCTCTCTCTCTCTCTCTCTCTCTCTCTCTCTCTCTCTCTCTCTCTCTTAGTTAAGCATATAATATATCTGGTTAAATTAATATCTATTAATTTATTCCATAGAAATAACAATGCATTTTGAAATAAAAGTGTACTTCGCTAACGCTTGGTAAAGTCCGGTCTCCGACAGTTCTACGACGAATGTCCATGTTTATGTAATCATCATCTGTGTCTTGATCCTCTAAGTTGATTTCCCTAGCCAATTCACAAAGTCTTATCAAGTGAGATTTTCTGTAAATCGATGTTGTAATATTATACCTTTTTTACTTAAGTAGTGTTTTAAAGCCGGTACTTGATACACATTAAGTCTTCCATGTTTTCTGTTTATACGTTGCTCAGGAATGCGGAAGTGAACTATGCCCTACAATTACGTAAGTGGAGCGATAAAACTCGGAGCGGATCCGTAACTCGAAAGTTCCGTATTCAAATGTAGGTTCCGAAATAATTAAAATATTCTCTACCTCAATTTGTTTATGCTATGAGTGATTGATGAGTATGATTTACATTATTTTCTTAAGATAATTAATTGAAATTAACTTTTACATATTATTAAGCCATCATTTTGTCTATTTTAGAAAATATTTCAAGATAATGATTTCATGGGTGTTTCGTACTACCTTAAATGAAAAAAGAAAAAGAAAACTAGAGCAAAGCTCGTTGCAAAGCAACGAGTGGGTCTTCCGTTAATGTCGGAAGTAGAGCTGGAAGTTCCTGTAAGAAGCAGAGCCCTTTAACTAACAACAAGAGTAACTAAAATAAAAAAAATGAAAAAATCGAATTATTCCTGGTACGACCTAACAAAATACGAATGATTTTACGACGACTTAACAAAAAACTTTCAAGAACGACTTAACAAATTAATTCCGAATGTTTTAAGTACAACTTAACAATTATTTTTGGTACGAGTTAACTTTACGATAAACATTATGCTATTTTTTAAACCAAGGACGCGGAATCAAAATTTCCGGAAAAATTAATTTTTTAACACCGATATCTCTGTAATGCATCGTCCGATTTTTAAACGGCTTTCAGTGTTAGAATCAGCTTAATAAGCTCTACAAAACACATATTCGTTTTTGATTTGATCAGAAAATTCATTTTTTCGAAAAATTTGTTTCACTGACGGTTTCAACCGGAAGTACGAGTGGGTCTTCCGTTAATGTCGGAAGTAAAGCTGGAAGTTCCTGAAAGAAGCAGAGCTTTTAAACCAATAACAACAATAACTAAAATAAAAGGTGAAAAAATCGAATTATTCTTGGTACGACTTAACAAAATACGAATGATTTTTAGTACGACTTAACAAAAACCTTTCCGATTTCAAGAACGACTTAACAAAAAAAATCCGAATGTGTTACTGTACGACTTAACAATTATTTTTGGTACGAGATAATTTTACTTTGAACATTACGCTATTTTTTAAACCAGGGACGCGGAATCAAAATTTCCGGAAAAATCAATTTTTAAAGCCAAATATCTCTGTAATGCATTGTCCGATTTTTAAACGGTTTTCAGTGTTAGATTCAGCTTAAAAAGCTCTACAAAACACATATTCGTTTTTGATTCGATCAAAAAATTCAATTTTTCGAAAAATTTAAATCACTTCCGGTTTCTACCGGAAGTGACAAAATAACTTTTTTTGTAAAAATGCCATAAGTAAATCCGCAGATTTACAATCACAGAAAATTTCAAGTCTTTATAAACTACCGTTAACGAGAAAAGTCCTGGACAAAATCACTTTTTGAAAATTTTTAAAATGGCGTAACTAGAAAACAGAAGTGACGTTATGACTGAAAATTTTAAAGCTTCTAGGGACAAGTATTTAACATAATACCTGAAAATTTCTTGCAAATCGGTTGAATAGTTTTTGAGATATAAAGCAAAAAAGAAGTCAGAAGGAAAAACAAGAAGAATAATAATAAAAAAAAAAACAATAGAATAACAAGAGGGTCTTCCGTTGAAAACGGAAGACCCTAATGAACAGTTAAATTGAGGTCATAGGAAGCTATATGCTATATCAATTAAAAAAAAAACCTTCTTTAAATTTCAATAAACTACCCGGAGAACGTCCTAATATAATAGAAGCACTAAAAATCTAATTCACTGGAATCAAGCTTCGCTAATTAAAAATCAGCGAAAATTCTTTTAAAAAATCCGGAAATCATGCATCTGGATTTTTGGATTTTAAAAACTTGCGCATGGGCATTACATTCTCGCTAAATCATGGAAGGCTCTTTAGTTTATGTTTCCAAAATATTACATTTGCATTGATATACTCAGAAACGATAATAGAAATACGTGTAAATTTCCATTGGAAAGTTGCTATATATTCTGTTCATCAAAAAAATATGGTAGATAAGTTTAAGGTAGTCTTATTCTCGCCACTAAATGGGTTTAATCATTAAAAGCTTAGCTTTAAATGATAAATATACATTCTAGCAATACATATATAAAAGAAAATATGTATGTTTACATGCTAGTTTGTTTGTTATCACCACTCAGACGGGTGTACCCCCTTGCGAAAATTATTGACAATTATGAAATTTGCCAGACGTCCTATTTCCTAAAAATAATTACCAATTTTGGGAAAATTAGAACTGAACATACAAAATAGAGTATAAATATTTATTTAAGCCATATCTTATCAATAATTTTGCGCAAATTTTTGTAAGTAAGTACGCTTTAAGGATCGGATGTATCAACATAGAATACAAAAAATGCAATGCAAGTATCGCGTTTGGTAATGTTTTTACTATTTAATGGACTCAAACTTAAATTCATGGTGTTTATTCTATAGATTGACATCTTACAAAAAAGACGGATTACTTTTCACGTTATAAGCTCTAAACCAAGTAGACCCTGACGAAAAAATCCGTAAAAATCACATTTTGCTACAGTTTTCTGCCTAGATCTGTCAACAATGTTAGATATCATTTAAACATTAATTAATTGACGATTGATTAAATTCGAAATAGCTTCTGTCTCTAAATCTAAACCGGTTTTAGTAAAAGAAAAATAAAAATTCGGGGGGGGGGGGGTCAAAACAAAGAAGATATAAGCATACCTGAGATTCTGTTTAATCAGAAACTTCGTTTTTCATTTTACTTTAACAGGATCGAGTTTCTCAACATTAATCATTTCTATCTCTCATAGAATACATATATTACCGTTCGAATTGCTTATTATTGCCATTGTTTACAACAGCACAGCGATGTAGAGCAAAATCAATACCGGGTATCTAAAACGCTTTGTAAAAGTCGAACCAATATTGTAAAATCCGTATTATGACGTAGTGCGATACTCGGACTTCTTTAACTTCGTGCATTAAATATGAAAAAGCCCGAGAGTTCCAAGTGTCAACTCGGTGTGTAAATTGGAAGCGACTAAAAACGTTGGTAAAAAGTGTTGAATTTCTTCATCAATATGAATTAAATCTATAAATGAAAGGTACATATTGACAGCCTCAAAATGGTTACAACAGAAACTACATTGAAAGAAGACCAGCTGCAAAAAGTAAGAAATATACTTGATATAGTTTTTCATTAATTCTACAATATCTGTAGGAATCGGTTTCTGATATTGAAATTCATTTGTTCTATTATCTCTTAAATCTCAGACGTTTGAACACGTGAATAAATGACAAGTCACGGGGCGAAAAACCATCTTTAAGCAAGTCCTTAAAGGTGGCTTAAAGGTGACTTAAAGGAGCTTAAAGGCTATACAACCTTTAAGCCGCCTTTAAGTCACCTTTAAGCAAGTGCTTATAGGTCCTTAATGTCCAAACTTCTTTCAGCTACCTTTAAGCCACCTTTAAGCATCTTTAAGTGGCATTTACGCTCTCTTTACACTGCCTTTACACTGTCTTTAAGTGGCCTTTAAGTCAATATTGATCAAGCTGAACAATAAAAACATATATTAAATGCAAAAGCTCTTTTATAGGGATGGGAGGGGGTCATCCGAGTGATAATATAAATTCCAAGAAAGGGGGGCGGGGTGTTCCAGGCGGTTTTAATCGTCGCTCCATTAAACACAGATCGCTATCATCAGCACCGCTCCGATGGACACAAATTGCCGTTATAAAATTCTTTATAATTTTTTGGGGGTTTCAAAATTATTGTAGTGATGAGCGCAGTCTCTGTTTCTTAATATGTGCATAAAACTAATTAAAGTATGTTTGTTTCCTATTATAAATTAATCGGTGAAAAAAATTTCTCTCTCTCTCTCTCTCTCTCTCTCTCTCTCTCTCTCTCTCTCTCTCTCTCTCTCTCTCTCTCTCAGTTCATCCGGTTATTAAACAAAATAAAGATAATGAACCAAAAATGCATGACTTAATTTGATAATCGGTTTAAAGTTTGTATTTTTTTTTCAATTTTCATTATTTCTAACTCTAGATCTGCTAGATACATGTTAAAGATGAAAAGACTCTCAACTGCCTTTGTTATATCGGGCAGGATATTACTGCTCTGTTTGTCTAGACATAGTTTTGTTCGTTTGTGTATATCTAATTAGAGTCTATTGTTTGTCCAACTTAAGAAAACCCCTGGAACTAACACAGAATATACAAGATATACACAACAGTTGTGTCGTGTGCCCAGGTGCACGTTTGTGTATATCTAATTAAAGTCTATTGTTTGTCCAACTTAAGAAAACCCCTGGAACTAACACAGAATATACAAGATATACACAACAGGTGTGTCGTGTGCCCAGGTGCACGTCAGGGTTTCTAAAGGCGTTGAATCTTAGTATGTACGAGTAAACGATAAGTCTAGTGAACAAAAGTTAATTTACATTTTTAATTCATTTTTAAAGTATTATTTCCTAGCTCTGGATTTCAAAAATGTTACGTCTACAAATTAACGATACACGTATGTAAGAGTAAAATCTTGAGGCTAATTAATTAATGTACCGGTGATCATAAATAGGGGTTGATTATTTAAATATATGTATAAGAGTAAATATGTCAAATATACCCGGCCTGGCACATCATACAATTGTATGTACAAGTCATTTGCAATTGCCACATGCAGTAAATACGTCACCGGTAATTGGTAATTTTGTTTGTTATAGAATTGATAGTTTAAAAATCATGTACATACAATTACATGTAAATATTTAAACATATTGGAACGGCGCCGCGATCATGAAAACCGGGAAATTGCGGGAAATTGAACAAATACCCTAATAGTATCAATGCATTTTAATAGAAGAAATGATTTCATTTTCCTTCTTACATTTTTATAGCTATAAATTAGATGAACGTATATCTATTCGGTTTAAATTTATTAACTAAGAAAGCCTACTATAGTGAACCTAACGGTTTCCATTTAGGTATAATATATTTTTGTTCACTGAAGACCAAGTTCCGTATTTCATTCTAAATACATGCATGCATGTAATTTATAAATTAGATATAATTGATTGTTACAAACTGAATGGTTTGTCAAAATCTTTTCAAGTAAACACATTCAATACAGTGATTCAATATCCACTGATATATAGGATATAAAAACGCTCATATATATGAAGTTGCCGTGGCGCAGAGGAAGTGTGGTGATGCTAGTAAGCTAAAGGTCCCAAGTTCAATACTCGCCGTGGCCGGTTTTTTTGTGGGTTTTTTTTTCATTTTTCTTTCTAGAACAAAAACCGTTTTAATACCTTTTCTTTCATAAAGTTAATACATTTTGTTGGAAATTAAGCACAATATTGAATTAAACATTTTTTAATGGCTTAAAGGTGGCTTAAAGGTAGCTTAAAGGTGGTTTAAAGGTGGCTTAAAGAAGTTGGACATTAAGGACCTATAAGTTGTCCTTAAAGGTGGCTTAAAGGTGGCTTAAAGATAGTCTTTAAGCTGCTTTTAAGCCATCTTTACACTTTCTTTAAGCCACCTTTAAGCAACACATATAGCTTAAAGGTGGCTTAAAGATCGTCTTTAAGCTACCTTTAAACACCTTTAAGCTATCTTTAAGGAGGACTTAAAGATGGTCATTCATCCTGTGAGTGGGAAAATATCTTACAAATCGATACAACTACCTGGCAAGTCGACATTCGCCAGAGTCTGACAAAAGGAACGACATTTTTGATAACAAAATCAACTGACAATTTGTAACGGTTGCCATTATATTAATAGTGCCCGTTAGGGAGGGTAACAGTTGAAATTGACACACTGAAAAAAACCATTGTCAACCAACGCGAAGCGGAGGTTGACAATGGTTTTCGAAGGGTGTCGATTTTAACTGTTACCCTTCCAAAAAGGCACTATTTATTTTATTATACTGAATGTCTGAATTTTAGAGAAAACTTTACTGCTTTTATATAGAAATAACAAATTCTACGGCGAATCGTACGCGCATAATTTTCACACCTGTAACAATTCGTTGTGTTACCTGTTGTCAAGTGTGTTGCTAACGCTGAGGGTAATAGAAGAGATTATCAACTGCGTCTAAACCAATCAGATTTCAGTATTTAACATGAAAGTATAATAACATGTAATATAATTATAAGGTTGATTAAGAAACGCATTACTCAGGAAGGAACAACCTTTCCAAGAATGAGATGTTTTACTCTAATACAGTTTGTCAAATTGCTATTTCACGAACCAGGGTGCAGCAGCTCAAGGTCGGGGGTCTAATTTTACAATTCGAAAATATTCAAGACTGAAAAAAGCTTCTAATGTGTAATGAAAACAAGTTTGACTTTTTTATACCATATAGTCAGAGATCCTATAATAGATATACAGTCATATAAATATTTCCAACAAGTAATGGTTATAATTTTAACATATCTGAAAAGGGAGCTATTCTAAACAAGAAACCTCCATATATTTAAACAATGACCTACTTACTAGCAAATATGATATCAATGCAAAAAATAAAAAGATAATACTGAAAAAGATATAATTTTTCAACTTAAATAGCTAGGAAACAAGTTACAATGTATATCATTCTGAAAGAAGGATAAACCATTACAATTTCCTTCTTCATGTGATTTCGTTTTTATGATATTGTTTTTAGTTAAATACTTAACTGACATTTAAATAGTTTTCCGACGTGGCACATCCTCTCCATTCATTATAGACATTACAAAGTTAACTGCTTCTAATATACCGTGATATTATTGTCCAAAATCTTACCAACAAATATTGTTTTGTAGCAATGTGGAACCACCGGCTCTTTGGAAAACAGGAAATGAACAACCAAAAGAGGAACACTATGACCAATGTGATTAAAAATGAAAGAGACATAAACATGTAAAATGTATTTTATATATATCTAAACAAGAAAGAACATTTAATATATTAAGGTACGACTCAGTTATCATTCATTTCTGTTGTTTGAGGAAAGTGTGTACTTCCCTAAAGTCATTTTGAAGTTATGTACATTAGTTTGAACATCTTTCTTGCTTGTTGTTAAAACCCTTGGATAACATATATTATAAGATCAATGTAAATACTGTGTTACAATTGTTTAAAGATGAAATATGAAATCAAGAATGATGACATCTGCTTAAAAATTTATACGGGCTATGTTCAAATCATTTAAAAAATTGATGAGCGGTTTTATTGTTCTTTTGTTCTTTTTTAAGTGGTCATTGTCTGTCGAAACAGGAAAGGGGCACGTTGCCTCAGGAGATCCTGTGAAACCTTTAACTTTGTTGGTGGAGCACAAACATGAGTGCTTCTTCTGAAGAACTATGTCAATTGGGTTTTGCTATGATGTACTCCTGACTACATCAGACATACTCTCTTAATCAAGTTGCTTCCAATCATCAATACCGTAATCAGCCATTGCTAAGTTTGTTTTTTTTTGTCGAGTGCGGCGATGGCAATGCCTTTCGATGCCACTTTTCTTGCTCGTGGCATAGTCTCAATCGGCACATTTAAAAGACTTCTGCCTTCGCTGTCTTCAGCATTCCCAACTCGCCCCTATTTGCGATCCTACACTTGACATTCGACATGCGACAAAAAAATATCACGTGACAATTTCACTAACTTTAAAACAATCAACAAAAATCACAAAATGTATGCATGTCTACTTTTAGATTTTAAAGCTCTAGGCATTGTAATCGACTTCGTAGTCCGGTTACTAGGTAAGGTTTAAGCACGCCACAGTCTCATGTTATCGAGTGCGCCACTCTGCATTTCAATATCCAAGGTCCTTCAGCAACAAGAACATTATCTTGAGATTTGTCGCTGACAATCTTATCATCCATCTCTCAACCAGGTTTTCCTAAGGTTATATCAGGTTTCTCCCTGAAGGATCTGAGAAAGTCATTTTCACATTCTATCACAACTTATTTTCCCTTAAGAATTGCATGCAACCGTGTAAGAAACATTTGATCGTTCCTTCTGTACTTTGAATGGTCCCGTTGTGGTTGTGAATGAATGGCATCTTGCAATTTGTTTAAAAACTCTCGTCTTCTTAAGATATAGACAAACGTATGTAAATTTGATTTGGCATTTAATTGGGTTTTAAGTTAGAAAATTGTAATCTGGTGATTTTCATTTTTTGAACGAAAAACAGATTCCTTAACATCTCTTTTAAAACGTAAATACATGTATTATCACAACAATGGGTTATTTTAAGACCCATTTGCCCAACTTTTCGATTAAATTTTTTTTGCAAGATTCTCCGTATCAAGTTTTAGTCTTACTTCAACTGGCTTTCTCATTATGTTTCAAATTCATTAAAGTAAAATGCTACATACACTAACAGAAGTAAACTCAAAACGAGAGAAAAATAATTAAAAAGTTTACATTACAAATATATAAAAACTAACGTAATTACTCAAGGAAATGTTAATTATTCAAATTCAATTAATCAACTTAGTAAAGGTTATCGCATAGCAAATACTATTGAAGTTGCATATTGACAGTTTAAACGTTAAACAGTTTAAACGTTTAAATCTGTGTAGTGAATATCTGAATTTTTGAAATGTTGAAAATATTTTCCGAGGACTCATTTGTTTTATACGGGAACGATAAGTATTTTCCATGCCGTAAAACTGCAATAAAACATATCTTTAAAATAAAACGTTTTGTCAATAGAAATACGGGCTGTGTTGGCAGCAAGACATATATTTGTAATTCAATTGATTGGTAGCAGAAATACTTATGTTAAAAACAAACTTTGGGGAGGTCCATTGATTTGTTTGATTTGGGGGATGGACGGCCATCTTTTACATTTGAGGATAAGAATGTAAACATTTCTTGAACTGGCTTGTTTCTGCCTGAAACTTTCAAAACATGTTGCCAAAAGATATAAATGCAGAAAATTCCTAGATGTCATTTTGTTTGAAAAGTATACATTCAAGAACGGGACAATGCCTTTTTAATCACCCAGAACAGCAATCAAACTGCGCAGGTACAGACTTAGGAAGGGGATTATTGGTGTCCTATCTACAACAATTGTTGAGAAAAAATTTAAATTTTGCTCATTTAAGGTGTAACTCTGCCTCCGTTAGGGTACTATATTTTTTTGGTCGGCATGGGATCTTTTTGCAGAATACGAAAAACCAAGTTTATACTTGAAACTGCGTCTATGAAGACATATTGACGCTATATGCAAGCCCTTAAAGAAATGTTTACATTCTTATCCTTAAATGTACAGAATGGCTGCACGTCCCCTTTAAGCATTTATGAGTTACATTTATGGCTAATAAATTTAAGCCATAAACAAAACCGCGTTGCATTTTGTTGTTCGTCTTTATAAAGTTACTTGGAATATTTCCAATTCACATTTGCCCCTGAGAAGGTAATGACACTCTTGATAAGAACAACTTTATCTGTTCGAACTAGATGATATTCCCCTCACAAACCTCTAACTGAACTTTCCCATTTTATGCACACATCATTTATCCTTACAGCCGTAGAGTTAACACAATCTGTGCATCGTTTGTTCACAAAATTATTTTTATGGTTAACTATAAATCTATTGTGGTATAGAAAATGTAATTTAAAAAAACTTAGGATATATATATATTTGCATATTTTATCCAAGGTTGTCAGATCCTAAATAATTTCCCGATGACAAACTCACCCTACATTTTGCGCCATGACGTTAATTAGTCACCCTGCGTTCTTGGTAACCCTATTCTGGAATGTTCGATCCATCAAAACAAAAATCGTGGATTGAAGAAACAATTGGGCTTACTTTTTTATGAAAATTTTGTTTTATCTTGATATCTATAATTTTCTGAAAATAGTATCACTTTTTATGTAATAATTTAATTTTTTTTTATTAGAAGCATATACTTTGATGCAAACTCCTATTAACTTAGATTCACCACAGCGTGTTCACCACCATACTTTCATTTTTGTGCTATTTGGGACAGGTTTATATAAAATGAAATGCAATGTATTTCTCAAAAATGACTCATCTGATTAAATTTAAATATGGTTTACAGACATCAACTAACACGTGTTGAAAAAAAAAATTAAAGGTGTATGCAGTCACTTTGTTGCAGGCACTTCAAGTTATATTGGCAAAAGGTCTTATTTTTTTAAGTATAGATATTTAGTCCGAAGAACTACTTTTATTAAAAAACACTTGACGATCTTCTATTAAACAATCGCCTTCACTACGCGAGCCAGTTCTACAAGGGTTGTTAAAAAGTTTGCGGACAAAGTGACTATCGGCAACATTACTGTGTACTTTTTAAGATGGAGTATGTTTTATTAAATGACTACCAAATTGAAATAAACTCGGCAAATTCATATGAATTAAATATTTTTCAAAGGATACGGTAATTTTTACATTGCATGAGCTAGATCTATGCACCATTTCATATTTCCACGACGTCAACTGACGTGAAACAACTGGAAGACACACCTGTTACTCTTATTCAAAGTAAACACCTTTCAGTTCCACGCTCTTTTCAGGTCATTTAACCGAATTATAAAATATACGTTCATACCAGAATTTGTCAAGATTCTGTATATGCCTTTGTGGCATATCGTTAACCATTTAAGGTCCAAAAATCGCTGTCCACGCAGTTTTGACTTTGGGTAAGAAAAAAAGGAAATCCGTAGGCGAAAGTTCTGGGCTGTATGTGGGTTGGGATGCTGCAAGAGCTCAAAATATCGGCTCTTACATCTTTAAACTTCTGTGATTCTAATTGTAAACCTTTGTTCTATAAAAATGCAGTATCGAAGAGCCATTTGGTCTCCATCAGAGATTTTACTCAGTGCACACAAAATTGAAGACCCGGTGCTCCAAGATGTCCATTGACGTCAACGTTATGATTCATTTTTCAAGCGTTGTTCACCTAAATTCGGCGTTAAAAAGGTCGAAAATTCTTCAATTTATGAATTAAAGAATTGAAACTATTGTATTAATTTTATGTTATTATGCAATTTTGAATCATGCATACGGCACATGACGATTGTGTTTGTATCGCCTACCAACCAGTGTAGATTGTCACGTTACCCACAGAGGCTATATAAACGAGCACGTCGCAGTCGCAGCGTTCAATTTTACTAGCAGAGTTCGAGCAGAGAGGAATTGCGAGACCAAGATATTATTTTTGTAGGTGGGTTGCCTTGTAAGAGAGGCTTGCTACATCGATGATTTGAGAACATTCCATTTTGAAGGCCGACCACTAGTTGGTTATAATAGAGGCTATCATCTTAAAGGTTAGCCTACATTAGTCGTCGCTGACACTCTAGTAGTATTAGGGAAGGATACGCCTTTAGTTAGAGGAAGTTAACTGTCCGTCCTGCAGAAGGTGTTAACACAGTGACTGCCTCTGCTGAGGGTTTACCTCGTGAGTAGGTTATATAGCTAGGGCGTGCCGCGTGTATTCATTACAGCCTAAATAAGGCATATAATAGTGTTTACCTCGTAAAGTTTCGATCCCGGCCGCCATATTCATTTTGTGATTTTACTCTAAGTGAAGGCATGCCATTTTGTAAATATTCGTAGGCCAAGTGTAGTCTATGATCATTTTAGAGAGGAAAATTATAATTGTTTAATATTTTTATATTCAACCCCCAGACCCTAGAACTGACTAGGTACGGACCCCTCGACACGTTACACTATCCAAAATGATCCTTATAAGGTATGTTGATCTCAAATGAAATGTCGTTCATTTTTATGCGCCTAATCGGTACATTTTCTCGATAAAGAAAAATGCGTACAAAATGAAAAAAAATGTCCGCGAACTTTTTGGGAGTTGATTCTAATCAACTCTCCTATGCAGTTACTCTGGCAAACCGAAACTGAAACAGTGTTTGTACCTAAGCACAAATCATCACCACTGACAAGAGTTAGTTCTTGAAAATAATCGATAATTCGTTGTAATGTACGCTGAAGCATTTTTTTTAAGGAAACTTATTTATAAATACCTGAGAAATAGTCAGATTTTAAATTGAACGAATAATTTAGAAGTTTTTTGCAGTCGTATATATTCCTACGCCGGAGCTCAATATAGTCTCGTTCAACCATCGGCTGTCTCCGTACATCCTCGACAAGCAGAGAGTCAGTCTATATTTAGAGGTCGCATCATCAAGCTATCAAGTGACCTGGTATCTCTTACTTGCGGATATTAACGGAGACAGCCGAGCATCTGGTTGAACGAGACTAGAGTTCATTATCATACACTTTTTGAAATATTTCAAATACCGATACATAGTTTGATGAAATCAGTTCTATTTTTAAATGTTACACAACATGATTCATGTGAGGTTGCTCGAAATTCTTGTCGGAAAAGTCCGAGAATTAACAGTATAAAAATGTGCGTAATTCAAATAGAGATTATAAACTACTTGCCAGGCAAAATAACATATCGTTGATTTTAAGATAAATAATAATCGATAAAATCAACTCCCGTCAGTACTTCAGTACTTTGATTTAGAAACCCTCGTACTTGTGAAATACGATTTAAAAACAAAGGACTATGTGCGGTTTTATGCATTTTTTGCCCCCAAAATCAAAGTTTTAGAAAGAGCTTTAAAAATAAGGTGAAAGATAGTCAAAATCATATTGGAAGTAAATGTGTAAAAGGTTATCACCACAGTGACGCCATAATGTAGAAATGACGTCATGAAGATTGCATTATTTTGAAAAATTGATGTTTTGTAGCAAAATATGGGTGTTTTCCGATGGTTTTTCGACTGGGAAACATCGAGCGCAGGCTTGCTCAAGTACCATTTTTTAATATAATGTGTATAATTATCAGAAGAAAAACATATGTTAAAATAGTACTTGAGCAGACCTGCGCTCTATATTTCCGAATGCAAGATATAAAGCAACATTGAAAATATTTTCAATTGTTTACAAATTTGCGGGAATTAGGTCATTTAGTTGACGTCATAGATAAAAAGCAAATGAGCAATGATGACTAAAATCATGATTTTAGTTATAGGCATCCACTGTACAATGATTTATGAAGATTTGATTTTTATTGGACACTATTTGAAAATTGGATAAAATTGGGGGCAGATATTTGACCATACCGTACATAGTCCTTTGTATAACAAATGTTTGTCAAAGGTAAATTAATATGCTTAATATGACACGAATATACCTTATCAAACGTTTCGTACTTTGAATAAAACATACACTAAACTCAGCCGAATGGACTAGATAATCAAGGTGTTTTGGGAACAGATACACCTAGACGCAAATATATAATACGATATTCAAAAACAGACAGCTGTCCTGGTATATTTGCTCATCTAAATCATTTCAAAAGAGGACATTTCGTTTTTTAACGAGTGCTTATGACTTAAGTTCTGAAACAAGATTTTGAATGTGTAATAAATCAAAATAAAAAAAAGTTTCCTTTTCTCATTATGAAGACTTTCTTGTTTTTTATTGTTTTTGTGGTGATAACTTATAGGATGCAGAATATTGAAAAAATTAACAGCAACGTTAAGAAAAATAAAAAAGAGAATACATTAGTTGTATGAATCTATTGAGAGAAAGCTATTCTATACAAAATATTTCTAAAGTGAATTACACAAAATAAAACTTTCATGGAAATATGTTCTTTCCTACTAATTTGAGTTACAATAAACAATTTACCAAAATGTGGCGTAAAACATGGTAACACTATTTTATAATTTTAACGAAAAGGTTTTTAGAATATGCATGTTATACATTGTATTTATACATTACGTTATTCACAATAATTTGTTAAATAAATATCAATAAATGATTGATCATGAGAGTTCGGTAGCACGAAACTTTTATGATTTTTTTAATACAATTCATTATATCTAGGAAATATGTGTCTTTGGAACACTGTTACTAGAAGTTCCCAGTTCTGAGTAAGTACAAATACCTTTAATTCACTCCTTTAAGGTCAACCACTAATTTCTAGTCATTTCATGTAAAAGTTTCTCCATAGTATTTTTCTCTCTTTAATTTTCCACCTTCTATATTTCGCCCATTTTACATTATTTTTCAGCTTTTTAGATCCCCCAGCTAATTCCTTGCGAAGGGTTGACATTCCATACCGTGTGCATGTTGTACTATCACATGTCAGAACTTAACAATTATAGTTTACTCAGTTCTATCCACTTTGTTTTCAGGGGTATTTTTTACCCCCGTCTGTAACTTGCAGTTTCTCTTTGTAGTCAACACAACAGTCAAAGACACTCATTTTCAATGTACTTGTTTTTCTGTACATTCTCATGTACCTAACATTAGGGGCCTACATATTGTGTACCAATTTCAACAAGAGACATCCCTCTTACTGATGATAAATGATAATCACAGAACTCTCAATTTTGCAAAAACATTTTAGACACTATATGCGAATCCGTTCGTTGCTGCTTCCTTTCCTTTATTTTTAGCATACGGAACACTTATATTAAAACTTTTAGTTCCCTTAAAATCCTTACAATGTCATTAATGGGCATGACAATAGTCTTGATTTTGTAACAGATAATTGTACAATCAACAACATTGCCTCAATAATGCATAATATTGGGTCGCTTTTAAGATAATTGCAATAAACTTCTCGAGTCTAATGACCCTAAAAATGGGACCAGTATATTTTCCTTCATATCATATTAAAGACTCAGATATATTAACATTTTCTGTTCTTGCACGGATATAAATTGTTGTTTTTTTTCTAAAAAAAAATGTAGTTGGTTAATTTAGGGAAAAGAGATGTAGATCCTTAAATTGGACACCGGTGAATCGATCAGAAAAATCGATTAAGAATATCAACATGCATTTTCCTTCTTCACAACGCTTATCAAAATGTTTCTCTTTATCTATATATATTGCATCAAACTTAAGGGACTTTGACCCTTAACAATCCCTAAATCCCTCAATATGCGATAAATCGGTGTGGATATGATGCAAACATACATGTACACTAATATATTGTTCCAGTCTGTTGGTCCGTAATTATGAAGAGATTACCCCTTTTTTTTCTAAAATCAAACAAAAATTGTCAAGGACCAAAGTTTGAAGCAGTATGTGTGCAGGGTTCCGAAAATATTTTATGCAGCATGTATTTTAAAGGAAGACTAAAGTACTACAAATAAAACTGATTTTGATCAAAATACAAGTAGACATGCTCCTACTAAGTTTGATATAATGTATATGTTAATCAGAGATTGATAAAAAGAATTACTGTACTTTTTAGCTAAACAAATTATTCTAAAGACATTTAAACTTTTTTTTAGATTTATAAAACTTTATTCATTCTAAACACAGTAAATTGACTTTTACTTACATTACAAATTAATATAAATAAGTTTGTGGGTATAAGATATAAAAAACCTGATTCAATCCATTACCAAATATAGTCGCTCGGCCACTTTAAAGACGTGTACCGTTCAATAAATTCATTCAATTCATACACAAAATCTAATCAATAAATAGTTAATCTACAATCATTATATAAACTAGTTAGTTTATTAACATATAATATATATGTACTGCACAGTCAGTGTACTGATATTTAACATAACGATTCTATCTATATGCAATTTACAGTCACTCTGTTACTGCTAAGATATCTAGTACATGTATTACATTATACTTTATTTTAACGTTTGATTACATGCAATACTGGATTTTCTTCTCTTTACCTGTGAATTTCTCAACCACAAATAGATGGTCTTTGGTGTCCACACTCATACCCCATGGGCGATGCATATCACTGGTAACAATGTTGCAGAGGAATTGTCCGTCCTGATCAATGATTTGGATACAACTGCTATTAAAGTTTGCGGTCATGATCCGACCTTTGCTGTCCGTAGTGATGCTACGTGGGTTAAATGAGTCCTTGATAATATCAGAAGAACCAGTGTAGGTAAACAGGAGTTTCCCGTCTTTATTGACCACCACTACTGCACGGGCTCCACAGTCTGCCACACAGATATCTAGGTTCTTGTTCTCACTTATGTATTTAATGCCACCAGATGAATAGAGAGGTTGACCTTCGTAATCGTATTAAATACTTTGTTTCTCTGTGGAGCCAGAGTAACACACAACTTTTGTTTGTTTATCATCACTTTCCATGACAACCAAGAGGTCACCAGAGGAGGTACTACAGACACCGCGAGGTTTTCACCCCCGTAGTCTGATCACTGTCCCCATCTCGGAAGTCTTTACAATGTTCACAGTTCTATCATTATGATCAGTATAAACTAGATCCCCATTCCTTGCCACTGCTATGTCTGATGGTTTGTTCCCTGACTTGGTTTGGACTGACTTCAAAAGTTCCCCCCGAATGGTGTAGATACTTATGAGATTGATATCACAACAGGTCCATATTTTTTCATCACTCAGACAGGAAACGCTGCTAATTGGATTGTATTCATGAGGGAATCCCTTACACTCGCTGCTAATCTTTATGATTGCTGGTGGTCTATCTATGATTACTTTGTATGAAGGAGAGAAATTGTCACCAAAGGAATCTATTCCGTAGCTATGTTCTTCTGTGCTAATAGATGACGCTGATATAGAGCCAAACTGTTGATAAAACTGTTCTTTGTTAACACTATGAGGGTTAAAACTTGGTAAAGATACTGTGAGTTTTAGCGGCAATTTTCTAAATTCAGCATTCCTGGTTTTATACGCCATGACAAGGCTGACGTCATTAGAGTTCAATAATTTCTTCAGATCAGCAATGCTCTTTGTGATTTCATAAATGGTGCTTTTGACTTCATCTTCTTGTTTATTAAGGACTCTAAGGTATTTAGAGTTTATTTCAGTAAGATTTGATTTGTGTTTCTTTATAATTGTGTCTATTTCTTTGTGCAAGTAGTCTCCATGTTTTTCAATAGCTTTTGTAAATTTCTCACAATATTTTATCAAATCATCTTTCTGAATCAGTAGTTTTTTCAGCAATTCCTTTATATTTAGAATAAATTGATTCCTCTAATTTTTTGAGCTCTCTTTCTAAGTCTCTCTTCTGAATTTCTAGTGTTTTCACTATGTCAACAAATGCATGCCCTTTGTGTTCCGTAGAAAAAGCGCATTGTAAACAGACAGAAATTGTACATTGTTCACAGAAAAGTACAGTACAGCTCACGAGTATCCCGACACCCACCGTGTAAAAAACACGGTAGAAAACGGTCTGTGTCGCACGTGCACACGGTGTGACACCGTGTATGTGTATTGGAAAATTCAAGAAAAAGCACCGTGTCGCACCGTGGCCGCCTGTGTAACTCCGTGGCCACTGTGTTACTCCGTGGATATCGTTACCTGAGACGTTGATAGAAATAGCGTATGTTTAGAAATAAAGAAATTATGGCTAAACAAGGGTTGAAACATATATATCCTTTTCATATTTAAAAAAAAAAGAATGTCGACTTAAGTTGCACGGACCCATAAAATTGTCGAGGCTGTCAACGTGAAGTTAATTTTTTGTGATCTGAAAACTCGACGTAAATGGGAACCTTTTAATTCATTTGTTCTTAAATAAATTGAAATAAATTCACCAAAAATATTTAATAATCAATTAATTTATAATCAAAATTCAAATCAATTTAATTCATCTTGTTTTTTTCTAAACACACGTGATGTTGTAACTGACGATCAGTTACGATGTCGGGAGCTTAAACGTCTTATTTCTGTTATCTGTAAACACTTTCAGATTTATTAATTAATTTACAGCCTTACTTTAAACCAATTAAAAATGAGAAATGAAAACGTTTCAGATCATGTTTTTCTAAAAACATGTGCTGTTGATGTGCTGTAGTAAATAACTACCCCATATTACCGGTGGTTCGAATAATTTGGACTTCAGTTATTTATGTAGCAATAAATAAACAAAAAATAACTTTTACATTATCGATTATAGATAAATACATGTACAAACTCTTGTTAAATTATATTCAAGCATTGTACATGTATTAAAAATATACCCGAATTTCATAAAATAACTTTCAACTTTATTTCCGCATAGCTCGTAATGGCCTCGTGATTTCACATGAAAAAATCACACGTGCGATGTACGGAAGCTGATCATATACACAGCATTGTCTTTCATCTTGGGTTCTATACACAACGGGTGTTATTGTCTGTCTTGTTAGGTGTCATTGGAATTTACAACTAACTGTGTATATTTGGACGTCTGAACAGGTGTACTCGAGATCGTAATATTCCAACCCTCATACATGCAGTATAAGAATAAAGAAACTAAACATTTCAAACACTGAATACTTCATTGTTAAACATTTTTCTATTTTGCTGACTTAAAAAAACAATAGAACGGCTTTTTTCCATATCATGGAAGGAGCACGTGGTCTATCTCGCGGGCTGATTTGATTGACAGGGATAGCACGTGGACCCTGACTGCATATATTCTATCGCAATTTTAGGGAAAAGGGTTCAATATAATGGAAACTATAATCTAACTTATTACACTGAATTACAAGTAAAATGTACTTAAATTAAACTCATACTGGTATCTCTCTCTCTCTCTCTCTCTCTCTCTCTCTCTCTCTCTCTCTCTCTCTCTCTCTCTCTTATATGACGATCATTAAACAATCAAACAGTAATTATTGCAATACTGAGTAAACTGTAGTTTCTTGGAACATAAATAATTTCTTAACTCAAGTTGCTATAAAGATGAAATAAAAAAATATCAAGTACCGATCCACGGATCCTTAGCGCTATGAATATATACCGTGCGATACTACATGTACAAGTACATCACACATGTGTATAAAAGAAAGAAAATTTGAAAATATATTAAAAATAAAACTGTTTAATTATATTATTTAGAGAAAGTACATTTGTTTTCGACAACCCGTCGAAAAAGATTTGTTATCGTTGAATAGAGTATAAGTGAGAAAAGATCACAGTTATGATTCTATGCACTATTGAAACTGCCAAACCACAGTAACTACGATTACTACTACGTTTAAAAACAGACTGAAACAAAAACTTATGGAACCGTTTATTTGAATGTTAAAAAGGAAAAGAAAGTGTTAGTGTTTTAATTGATCAAACCTTTATGTGGGCGATATCGATTTTTAATATCAACAAAAATCAACAGTAACAATCGCATACGTCTGAAAATTGCGTGCCTAAAAATTTTATTTATTTCTATTTCTTTGTCTTTTTCTTTGATTCTCTTACGTACATCAATAAATATTTTATTCTTTATAAGTTTTATTCCTAAATCCTCCCTTTTTTCACAGGTAAATACCGCGTGTTACACCGTGTTATTGTCCGTGTTGCATCGCGTTGCACCGTGTCGCACCGTGTTTTTTCTCGTTCCGTGGCCGTAACAGAGAACAATAGATCAAAGGTACCGACACTTCCACGCTCAGCGTGGACTTTCAAACACGGTGGTCGGTGTTTTTGTCGGGATACTCGTGAGCTGTACTGTACATGTACACTTATGTTTGAAGGGTGTTTTGAACACTTTGCAGTAGATCTCCACTTTTCAAATGTCATCACTTTGGGTTCTTTTGACTCATTAGAGAGATGTTCCCCCACGCAGGCTTTACACAGATGTGTGTGACAATAGCAACAGTACATAAGGGGGCCGGGGATCTCACAGAGACGACACCGTAACACTTCCTGGGCCCAATTTCTTTTGTTCATAATCAGCCGCCTAAAGTATTTCTAAAGAACTCCTGAAATAAAAAGTACCCATTTGCAAAAATGTAGGAAGCTGTCCCGTATAAAGGTAACTAGTGATTTGATATATGAAGGTTTAGATTAAACAAACATTATATTGCCTACTTAAAGAAAAACGTCTATAAAATAGCCCCCCCCCCTCTCTCTCTCTCTCCCGGGAAAAGGCTACTATATAGCAGGTTGTACCGTAAGGGGAACTATATTGTTGGAACAAAACCCGCTTTACTACACCATTAGCCCGACTTTACGATTAATTTTTTTGCCATTCTTTCCACATCCAGTTTGACTTATATCAGCTGGCTTTTTCATTATGTATCAAATTCATCAAAGTAAAAATATTTAGTATACTCATAGAATTAACTTCAAAACTCATGAAAAAAACCTCAACAGTTTGAATTACAAATAAATATAACAAACGTAATTACAAAAAGAGAGGTTAATGATCAAATTTCAATTATTCAACTGATCAACTGTAATTACAAAGCAAATGCTATTGAAGTTGCAGATTGACAAGTTAAACGTTATAGTTTGTACAGTAAATATTTTCATTTTGAAGTTTGGAAATGTTAAACAATACTTGTCTAGGAGTCGTTTGTTGTATACGGAAACGATAGGTATACTTTCCATTTTCTCTGCCAAGATATTGCAATAAATTATCTCTTTTAAGACGCCGTCATATCAATAAAAACGACGGGCTGTTTTGGCAGCCAGACATATGTGTGTCATTCATTTGGTTGGTAGCAAAGAAATTTATGATAAAAATAACTTTGGGGAGGTCCATTGATTTGTTTGATTTAAGCATTTATGACTTACATTAATGGCTAATAAAATATCAACTGATAAAAAAAAATACAGATAAAAACTATGAACATGTTGAATGAAAATTCGTACCTCGTTAATCAGTACCGTAAGTGAGGTCGGCAAATATTAAAAAAAAAATTATAATTCAAGTCACATTCCCAATTCTCTAGAACAAAAGTTGAAATCGGTTGAATAGTTTTCGAGAAATCGCGTGCACAATATTTGGAAAAAATAATAATGACTAGATACGATCTCGTTACGAGTAACAAGTAGGTCTTCCAGTCGATTTCTGTTTTAAATGACACCATTAATAATCGATAAAATTTCGGAATTAACCCCCCCCCCCCATTTTCAGATAATGTAAAACGATCCTTTATTTCTTAATAAATGGGTGTGGCAAAGAGTTCTCTGGATATATATTGTAACGATCAACAACTTTGCTTCTGTAATGCATAACAAAATCATAATCGTTTTTAAGTTATTTGTTATCGACTTAACCAGTCTATTGGCCGTTAAATGTAGGGTCCAGTCCATTTTTCTTGATTTTGTTAGAAATAACTTTCATACTCTATCACTTTTGTTATATATGTTATAACAAAATATCAACTGATAAAAGATACCGACCGAAACGTCCAAAAACAATTATTCAAAACTCGTACCTAATTTTGTTGCCTTCCTGAGCTCCAAGAAATGACGCAACTAGCATTAAATAAAATAATAGTGCACAACTTTAAACTATAACGTAATTAGGGATTTTTAAGGGCCAAAGTACTTTAACTTTGACGCAATATATCAAAAGAAGAAATATTTTTGTAAAGCATTTTAGAAAAGAAAATGTCTGCATTGATGATACTAATCGATTTCACTAATTAAAACACTAATGTCGTTCCCCATTAAGGATCTAAAGGGCTGGCCCCTAAAATATTCCATCATTTGTATCTTTAAAAATGTAAAACAATTTGAGATAGGTGTAAGAACGTGGGACAGGAAACGAACGATCGGAAATATATTTTGGAAATATGAAAACAACGCCTTGGGATATGTGAGGATGTGTGATTATGCATCCTGATGAACTTACATAAATCAACAGAACAAGTATGAAATTTTTAACAAAATATTTAATAACAAAATAAAATAAAATTAAACAGAAAATTCAACGAGAAAAAACCAAACAAACAAAAATATACAAATTAAATAATGAAATGAAGGAAAAGTCTATATAGTCAGCCCGGTTCCGGTGCACGTGGTGTTTAAGAACCCTCAGGTGAACACGTGGTTACAGTCAGGTGTAGGTATATCGGCAACCACCAGAACTATAAGTTGAAGTACATGTAGAAAGTTCATATGCTGCACGGGTCTATCGAGGCTTCATTAGACGCAAGTTTTCCTTGGAAATGTAAATAACCCATGGCCTCGTCCACGCTGATTGGAGGTTTCTTTTAATAAACTCAATAAGCAGAATATCAGTTTTCAAATGACACAAATTATATAAATATCAAACTTTCACAATGTTAAGTTAAAGCACATATCTGCATTGACGATTATAAATTGGTAAAACTGCGAGGATCACCCTCAGGTATAAATTCATAAGTAGTTTTAGAGATGTGTCGAAAGGGCCGCCGTAGTTCACTCACTCACTGTAGAACAGCGGTCTCTATAAATTATCCCATGAAAATGGAAACGGCTACTCATAAATACAGGAGCCGGAAATATTTCAGCACCCAAGAACCCTCCTTCCCTGACAGGTATTGACGTTCTGTAGGGACGGGGAAATTTACAGCAAAACAAGGCAGAAAAGACCCTAATAAAATAAACAAAAAGAAAAACATACTACCGAAAACCTATTCAAACACGTGTGGTTAAAACGTACAAAAATGGGTTGTTTAAATACCTGATGTTTTTCTAAAACAGGCCCCTGAGCACTAGACGGGATGACGACCACGTCTATCGGCTGATGTTCCCGGGTACTACCCGTGCATACTTTTACCAACTATTTAAGGTATCAACGAGGGGCTCCCCACAGGATTGATATGTTACCACGGTAACCAAGGGTCAAAGTATTAAAACAAGGGGCTCTCCAAAGGATAAACCGGAAAGGTGAACCAAGGGGAATTATAATTATACACAACGAATTTTAGTTTGTTACAGGATATTATCATTTTCTATTTCTCCTGAAAATTTCAAGAAAATCTATACAGCCATCTCTGAGAAATCTTGTGGTCCAAAAAGGAGGAAGAAATAATAAGAAACACTACAATCACTATAAGGTCGTCCATTGGAAACGGAAGATCTTAATAATAAGAAACAGTACGAAAACACTAAGGTCTTCCGTTGGAAACTGAAGATCTTAATGTTCAAATATCAATTAATCAACTGATTAACTGTAATCACATAGCAAATGCTATTGAAGTTGGGGATTGACAGTTTAAATGTTTTAGTCTGTTTACTGAAGACTGAAGTTTTGAAGTTTGGAAATGTTAAAAATTCTTTCCTGACAAAAAATTGCAATAAAATATCTCTTAATGACGCCGTTTTGTCAATAAAAACGACGGGCTGTTTTGGCAGCCAGACATATGTTTGCCATTCATTTGGTTGGTAGCAAAGATATTTATGATAAAAACAAACTTTGGGGAGGTCCATTGATTTGTTTGATTTAGGCATGTATGACTTATATTAATGGCTAATAAAATATCAACTGATAAAAAAAATACAGATCAAAACTATGAACATTTTGAATGAAAATTCGTACCTAAATTTAGTGCTTTGGTAAGCTCCAAATATGGCTAATAGATTTAAGCCGTAAACAACACCGTGTTGAATTTCATTGTTCATCTTTATCAAAGAACTCCTCAAAAACTTTCCAACTCATATTTTCCTCTGAAAAAGTAATGACACACTAGATAAAGAATGTTCTATCTTTTCGAACTTGATGATATCCCATTTAAGCGTGAAAAACATTTGGCCTTTATTAATATATTTTTCCATTTTTTTCGACTGAGTGGAACAAAATTAAAAACTTTTTTTATTGTATTTCAAACCAGGGAGTGGGTGTATAGTGCATCGTATTTCTTTTCAAACTTTTGATCTTTAGGTCAAATATCACTTTAACTGTTATCCCTGTTCCAAATAAACATTTCAGAAAACAGATTGTCACCGTTTCCCTATCCCAAATCCAACCTCCCCATTTTATGCACACATCATTTATTCTTATAGACGTAGAGATGTTTACGCAATCGGTTTATCATTTGTTCAAAAAACACATATATAAGGCTTACTAACAATCTGTAGTGGAATAGAAAATGTGATTTAAAAAAAAACCCAAGGATATACATATTTATTTGCATATCTTATTAAAAGTTGTCAGATTACAAGTTAAACTTCAACATTACTTTTTCATTACTTAGTATGGCAGATATTCATTTATTCACTCATTCAAAAGAGAAAACTACTAACTGTGCGTGCTGTAAACAACATGAACATAGTCACATATTTTATTCTATTAAACGGCGCATGGTCACGATTTTGGTCAAATTTTTTTTTTTCTAATTTTAATATTTACAATGCTTCCAAAATGCATTTTTATTAGGCAACCGAAATTTGAGTCTCATTTGTTGAGTTATAAGCGACTTACAGGAGCTTGACATTCTTTGCTATGTAAACAAAGCGTGTGTTTACATGTTTAACGTTGAAGTAAACATTTCAGTTTTAAACCTAAAACGAATGTGTTTAACGTTAGAAGTTGTATATATATGCTTTAAATAAATAAAAAGATGGACAAATAAGCTGGAAAAAGATTTTTACTGGCATATGGAACCTATGTAAAAAAAAAAGGACACAAAGAATTGTGGGGACTGCATCTCGCTTATAACCTTACGAATGACTCTTAAATTTAATTTCATAATTAGAAATGCATTTCTATAACATTGTAAATAATAAAAACATAAAAATAAAATTTGACCCCAATCGGGACCATGCCCATTTGTTAAAATCATGATCTCAGAGACTACGGTACGACCAGAATGGGGTGTTAATTTTTAAATAGAAGATATTGAGAAAAATCTTCGCAAAAATCAGTTAGCTCGAAATGCTGTGACTTGTGTTGAAACATCCTCAGGTAATGTTTATACAATTTTGTTTAAATTATGATCTCAAGTGGACCACAATAGGGGGTCGAATCTTTACATAGAAATAAATAGAGAAAAATCTTTAAAATATTCTTTAAAAGAACAAATTGTCTGAAAATGTGTAACTGGTGTGGAAGCAGTGGTTTAGATTCAAGTTGTTTTAATCTTGATTCCTTGGTGTATGTTTGAACCACAATAAGGCGGGGACGGGGGCGATTTTTTTTAAGGAATTATAATATTTTAAAAAATTCTTCTCAAAAACCAATTGACTAAAAATAAAATGTAAACTGTGTTGAAGCACCTTCAGATAGTGTATAATCTAGTTTGAGTATAGGGTGAGGCCTACATGAGCATCAAATTTCTACAAAGTAAGGTAAAGAAAAATATCTTCTTTTCAAAAATCAATTAAGCAGAAAAGCTGTCACTTGAGTAGATGCATCTTCAGGTTGTATAATATATAGAGAGAACATCTTTGAAAATCAAACAAAATGATGAGACTATAAGGGGAGGGGGTGGTTAATTTTTTTTTATAATATATAGTTATTCTAATATGCAAGCATATTGACATTTATTCATTCTCAGTTCTTTTAGATTGTGGCCCTAGAAAATTCTTGGGCCACACAACTTGACACGAAGTTCAACGTTTGATGTAGGTTTATATTTATAGGAACACTTGTTTTAGATCTATTTGAGAATAGCAACGTTTAAATTGTGATACAAATATGAAATTATTTAGTAACAAAGGGGGCTCGCCATAAGAACATCTGTAAAAAAAATTTCAAATCTTTTACTACAGGATCTGTATTTTGGATATAACTTCATTAAGCTGGTTTTATTGCGCGTAGTGTTGCTAAGGTAAGCGATTAAAGGTGCATGGTCACGATTTTGGTCAACAATTATTTTTTTGATTTAAATGTTTATAATGCTTCAGTAAGGCATTTCTAATAGGCAACCAAAATGTGAGTGTCATTTGTTGAGTTGTAAGCGAGTTACAGAGCTTACAATTCCTCGCTATGTAAACAAAGCTTTTGTTTACATTCTGAATGTTGAATTGAAAATTCCAGTTTTAGACCTAAAATGAATGTGTTAATCGTTAGGAACTGTTTATTTATGCTTAAAATGAAATGTGTATAGACAAATCATCTTGAAAAAGATTTTTACTGGTATATTGAACCTAAACAAAGTCAGAGCACGAGCCTTGTTTACATGACGAAGAATTGTGAGCCCTGTATCTTGCTTAAAACTTATCGACGGGCACCCAAATTTCATTTGATCATTAGGAATGCATTCATTAAGCATTGTAAATAATAAAAACAGAAAAATAAAAATTGACCAAAAATCGTGACCATGCCCCTTTAACCCATGGGTCTCTTGTTTTCGTTCTTTCTAAGACTTTCTTCTGGCTCTCTAGTGTTCTCGCAATGTCTGCAAATCCATGACATTTGTGTTCTTAAGAAGAAGCACACGGCATACAAATAGGAATGCTACAATCTTCACTGTAAAGTACGCTTATGTTTAAGGAGTGTTTTGGACATTTTGTAGTACAGTCATAATGATATAAATAGTGAATGTATTTAAAAGAAATTCATCAAAAGTAAACATTTGAGGAAGGATAAGATAAAGTTTGAATTTGATGGACAGTTTTTTTGGAGGAAGCTCAGAAAGAGATAATCGGAAACATCATGGCGGTTAGTTATACATGTATATGTATCAGACACATACCTCGGATAACACAATAAAAATAAAACAAATAAAAAATTATGCACTTTCGTGTTGTTTCATTTATCAATGAGTAATTCTAGGAACTTTTATCCTAATCTACAATGCAAAAAATGACATGTGGTGATTACGTGTTCAAAATCAAAAGTCTAAAGGAAAAATACGTAACAGGAGCAGAGTAAACTCTGACCTATACAAAAACTAGAGGTTGGATCCTGTGTCATGGGGAATGAGCATCTTCAGCTGACCGGTCACATGAACCGTGTGCTCTTTGGCGTAATTGGTAAAAACGGAAAATCAATAACAATAGGGGATTGATAATGATCTAACAATAAGTATGAAAAACGTAAATCAGCACGAGACCCAACTTTAATTTTCAAGTTACGACCAGATAACGTAGGCAGTGATCCCAGCATTTATTATGTGAATAAAAATACTGCATAGGTCAGAGCCTCTATACTTTAAAATCAGTTGAGTTTGTGGAAAGAGGATGTAAAGTAATTTTAATTACAAATCAAGACCTTGGTTGCTTGCACCATGATCATACTGCACATATGAGACAGACAATGGCCGATAAAGATTGTAACTTGTTGTCATCTGAACAAATAAAATTAAATCAACATAAAATTATTTTTAGACGTATCCTTTCTCACTATTCTAATATATGTTGACCACTAATGATATAATTGTATCATTAACGACCAACCTAACCCCAATTTAATGAATTCTTCTGTAGTATCGTATTAAAATCAAATCTTTATCCAATATTATACAGAGGTTGCCTAATATATAAGACTCAACATTAGTCACCATTGTCCATGACCTGTTTATCTATGACGTCACTTAAGTAGATTTTGTTTGCAAATGTAAACGTCGTCATTTTTTCATTGATATTTTGCCTTTGTAAATATAGAGCGCATGTATATTATATTATATTATATCATTAAAGGTTGCAAATCCACCCACTAATGCAATTGAAAATATGTGCCAATGTACATCACTAGTGGTCAAGGTAGTACCTATTTCTCATTTTTTTCCACATCATTAGAGGTCACGATTTTTGACCACTAATGATATAAATCTGAACTTATATTATTAGCGGACGGTTAGGTTGGTCGTGAATGATGAAATTATACCATAAGTGGTCAACATCCTGACCACTAATGCAACATTATATCATTAGTGGACAGTGTATCATTAGAGGTTGCTACAATAGTATATATTATTTTTTTAAAATACTTACAGTTCATCGCGCATAGTCTCTCTGTTACTCTTAAGACATTTACCGCTATTACTATATGACTGCTCATTTCGACAGTTTGTTAATAATCAATTTTTTTTCACAAGACTTGTTGATCTCTCAGCCACAGAAAGATTGTCTTTAGTGTCCACACATAAAACCCATGGACCGTTTAAATGACAGTTGTCAATGTAGCGGAGGAACTGTACGTCCTGATCCAGGATGTGGAAACGGTGGTTAGCAAAGTCCGCTGTTAAGATCCGACCCTTGCTGTCCGTTGGTATGCCGCATAGTCTGAATGATCCCTTGGTAGAAAAGGGAGGACAAGTGTAGGTAAAACGGAGTTTTCCAGCTTGATTGACCACCACAACTGCACCGGCTCCACGGTCAGACACACAAACGTTTAGGTTCCTGTTCTCATTGTACTCATGAGATGAATAGAGAGATTGTTCCTTGTCACCGTATTAAAGACTATCTTTAAGCCACCTTTAAGGGCAACTTATAGGTCCTTAATGTCCAAACTTCTTTAAGCTACCCTTAAGCTACGTTTAAGCCACTTTTAGGCCATTAAAAAATCTTTTACTTCAATATTGTGCTTAATCTACCAACAAAATATATAAACTATATGATAATGATAAAAAAGGTATTAAAAAACGGTTTTTGTTCTATAAAATAAAATGGAAAAAAAAATCAAAGCGCCCAAGACGAGAACTGAACCCTGGACCCTTCGTTTACCAGCATCACCTCACTTTTTTTTTAATCTTTTAGCATCACCTCACTTCCTCTGCGCCACGGCAACTTACATATTGTATGTGGTTTTTATATCCTATATATCAGCGGATATTGAATTAGTGTATTGAATGTGTATCTTTTACTTGAAAAGATTTTGATTTCCATTCAGATTGTAACAATCAGTTATATCTAATACATAAATTACATGCATGCATGTATTTAGAATGAAATACAGAACTTGGTCTTCAGTATAAAAATATATTATACCTAAATGGAAGCCGTTAAGCTTACTAGTAGGCCTACTTAGTTAATAAATTTAAACCGAGTAGATATACTTGTACGTCCATCTAATTCATAACTAAATGAAATGCAAGGAAGAAGATGAAATAATTTCTTTTATTAAATGCATTGAAACTATTAGGTAATTAGTTCTACGCAATTTCCAAGTTATTATTACCACGGCGCCGTTCAAGTATGTTTAAATATTTAATTGTATACATGATTTTAGACTATCACTTCTATAACAAACAATATTACCAATTACCGGTGACGTATTTACTGCATGTGGCAACTGCAAATAATGTATACATAATCTTGTACATACAATTGTATGATGAACCAGGCCGGGTATGTGACATATTAACCCTTAGTTCCAGGGGTTTTCCTAAGTTGGAGAAACAATTGACTCTAATTAGATTTACACAAACGAACAAAACTAAACAAACAAAGCAGTAATATCCTGCCCGATATAACAAAGGCAGATGAGAGTCGCTTCATCTTTAACATGTATCTAGCAGATCTAGAATTAGACCTAGAAATAATTAAAATTGAAAAAAAATACATACTGTACCTTTAACTGATAATTATATTAAATCATGCATTTTGGTTCATTATCTTTGTTTAATTACTAAGAGATAGAGAGAGAGAGAGAGAGAGAGAGAAAGAGATTTCATCAATTAATTTATGATAGGAAACAAACATACTTTAACATAATTTCCAGGACAGATTTAGATACAGAGACTGCGCTCACCCCTACAATAATTTTGAAACATACTGCAATCTCTGTCCATCGAAGCGGTGTTGATGATAGCGATCTGTGTTTAATGGACTCCGAGCGACAATTAAAACCGGCTAGAACACCCCCCCCCCTTATTTTGAAATTATATCATCACTCGGTCACCCCCTCCAATCCCTATAAAAGAGCTTTTGCATTTAATATATGTTTTTATTGTTCAGTTTGATCAAACTTGACTTAAAAGGAACTTAAAAATGGTTTAAATACAACCGAAATGGAGCGTAAATGCCACTTAAAGATGCTTAAAGGTGGCTTAAAGATGGCTTAAAGGTGACTCAGATAAGTTTTGGGCATTAAGGACCTATAAGCTTAGCTTAAAGGTGACATAAAGGTGGCTTAGAATTGTTTATCCTTTAAGCAACCTTTACGCCACCTTTAAGCTACCTTTGAGGACCTGCTTAAAGATTGTTTTTCGCCCTGTGATAACCAGGAGGTCATCAGAGGAGGTACTACAGAAACTGCACGGTCTCCACCCCCGTAGTCTGATCACTGTCTGTATATGTCTATTCTTCACTACGTTCACAGTTCTATCATTGTAATCAGTATACAGTATATCCTCACTACTTGTCACTGTTATGCCCTGTATCAAGTTCCCTGGCTTAGTTTGAATCGTCCTTCTGATTTTCATGTGTTTTAACAATGTCAGCAAATTCATGTCCTTGGTGTTCTTAAGAAGAAGCACACTGCAAACAAATAGAAATGGCACGTTTTTCACAGTAAAGTACACTTATATTTAAAGGGTGTTTTGGGCATTTTGAAGTAGATCTTCGCTTTTTAAATGCCCCTACTCGGTGTTGTACTGACTCATCAGAGTGATGTTCCCCCACACAGGCTTCACACAGATGTATGTGACAAATGTCACAGTGCATAGGTGGACCCGGGTCTCAAGATATGACTGTACTGTATTTTTACTTCCTGGTCTGGCGTTGCTATAATACGATTTATTTATGTATGTAAAGCAGTGGTGGATTCATGGTGGTGTCGTTTTATATACTTATTGATAAACAGGTTTTTTATGATAAATATAACAAAATGCCTGCCCCAAAAGTACTGCTTACATCTTCAATATATCAACGCATATGAGAAGTATTACAGCAGTAAAATTAAATGTTTAAAATCCTACTTTCATTTCCAATAAAATACTCCAAAACAGCGAGAATGAAGGAGCACCTTACGAAACAGGTCACTGGGAATTTGTATCAAATTAATCACTTGCAATGATTTAGAGATAAATATTCACGTTATGATTGAATTAAGTGACATATGTAATATACATGTACGTTCATGGTAAATGTATCAGAAAATTACACAAAATTTATTGAATGTATTTAAATGCGCCAATTCTTTCCATAATCTGTTATGTTTACTTTTTGATGGAAGGTTCTCTCCCGGATATGCTCAGAACAAGGTAACCTATATTAAAATGACGGAAAGTGTACGGCGATTAATTATTGGATCAGGCACATACCTTGTATCAGAAAAAAAATAAAAATATTAAAATGTATACATGTATATACGCATTCGCGTGTTTTACACTTATCACTTAAGTACGACGGACCAACTTCTTTTTTACAGGTATAGTGATTTACAAAAAAAATATTTTCTATATTTGTCATGGTTTCCATAGTTCATGAGTAAAAGGCATGTTACGAAAAATGGAACAAGGGTAAAAAATGGGAACAAAAATCATGAAATATAAACATACACCAGGACGTCTCAACTAACAGCGATAATACATGCACTGAAACTATTTCTATAAAGGCATGTTGTCTAGCATATCAGTTGGAGTGGTACATTTATATACGACTTGTCCAGTTTAAGTACAGAAAGGTCATACATTTTTAAAATTTCCATGTTAAATGAAATTTTCAAATTTTACCAGCATTCGAAGCAATATTTTGGGGTGTGTAAACGCTTCAATTTCTTTTATTGCAATTATACCTTTAAGTACAGCCCATGAATAGTAAAATATAAAATATATAAAAATCGGTCTTTGGACCCTTTCATTTAAATCAGCTATGATGTCACCAATATAGCTAGTGTTTTCATTTTTTCAAAAAAAAAATTACAAGGGCTAACATTCAATTTACTTAAATCTAAGCCAGAAATTGCCTGACATAACACAGCATTACTCGAACAATTTATATAATAAAAATTAACTTTGATTATATCAAAACAAGAAATACAAGTTTTCATAAATAACGTCATCATACAGGTGCATTGCGTATATTGCTGTTACTTATAAAAACTTCAAATTGTTGTTTTTTATCAGTTTGATCTTTTATCACTTTGAAAAAGGTAAAAAAAAAGTCTGGCGCTTTATGGTTTTAACAAAGAATATTAATTAATTACTTTTAGATAAGTTTTGCAAATAATAATTTCAATATTTTTCTGAACAATAGAACAAACTTGGTTTAAAAAAAATAAAATAAAAAATGTTTCCAAGGAAATACAATCATTTGCGATTGTTTAATATCCTGGGAAAAACTTAATATATTATTGACAGTGCATTGAACCTTCAGGGAGTTTACTTTTGGTAATAGAACTGACAATAATCATTACTTAGAAAGAAATGAATCATTGCACAAACGTTACCTGTAAACGTTGCGTTGCCATGCTTACACAATCATAAAAAAAATATTATTCCAAATGTTTTTAGAAAAACATGCATGCTTAAATACACAAACTGAGTGTATTTTTATAAACGCTGAAATTCTTTACCTCTACAAATATTTTTTAAACATAAAATGTTGATAAATTCTATGTAAATGCATGTTATACATGTTGCATGCCACAGATATATTTAAGAAATTAACGCAATGTGTACCCAAGTTATAGGAGTAAAACCTGGTTTCAGGCAATTTGCAAAGCAAAAAGTGGGTTGCACATATCGCAGCATATCGATTTGTTATAAAAAAAAAAAAAAAAAAAAAAAAAAAAAAAAACTGAGTAAAGAATTGCTCAAAGTATGCCAGATTCTCTTGATGTATTGAAAACATTGATGTTTTGATAACATTGATGTATTGATTAGATTATCATTTTTTTTATAAACAACCCAAACATTTAAACCTTATTTACAAATATAACATATTTTAGAGCTACAAACTGTTTTAATAAGAAAAATGATTAATTTATGAACTTAGTATTGACTTAAAATACAACATAAAATAAACACTGTAAGAAAAACTACATATACTAGTATATAGATATCACCAAAAAACTCCTGTCATTAATGAATATATAGGCAATTAAAGCTGACATATTGCAGAACTTATTTCATTTGTGTGGGAATATTCAAGTTTAAATCAATAACATGTACATGGCATCTGTCAATAACTTTTTATCAGGAACAGATTTACAATGTAGGATTTTGTTTTATCATTGACTGGTATAGAATGGTCCCTATATTAACTCGCGTGTTCTTATCTGCATGACAGTTTGTAGTTTGTTACCAGGATAGGGTATACGTGATTGTTGGTATGAAAAAAGAGCAGCCTGGAGGTTTCCTGTGATATTGTGGCAGATCCCCAGGATCTCCCAGGTGATGTTTTGGCTGGATCAGAAACATACAGTCCCTGATCATGGTGGACTAGGACTTGTAGCTCATCTAGAGCAACTTGTGAAAATATTCTATCAATGTGTCTGTAACACAAGAACTCTTAGAAGTGTAACACTACAAATACTGGGATATATAATACTCCAAAATCGTTTTGTAGAGATGACTGTTGTTCTGGAATCAGTTCACTGATATGACTTTTTTTTATTGTGAAGTATGAAATCCATTGCCATCGCCTGTCTTCTCTTTGTAGACCAGGATTGACCTCCCACAGCTTTTATATAGCTCTCTGTGTCTACATGTCTCATATTAATCAGGTATGGTTTTGCTAACTTGATCTCGGTCATGTTTACTACTGATGCTGCTTTCCGGTATCTTAATGATTTATAATAATATATGACAATGTACAACAGGTCAGAAATATACCCGAATATAACAGCTAATTTCAGCATATGACACGATATTTTTTTCGAAAATGTATAGTTGTTTGTTGACGCCTATATTTGGAAGACACATCCTAAAGTAGAAAGGCGGTGCATTGAAAGGTGAAGATTGCAAGTTTTTGTAAATTGACAACTTCATAGTGTGTCAAGTATGAATCTACCAGATGTTCTTTTGTAAGTAAAACCCTAGGGCAAGATCTAAATCATTCTCAACTTCAGACAATGCTATTGAACAAGTTATTTGTCTGTATCTAGAACTAGAAATGTAGAGATTTTTGTTCATTCTGACTGATGCCGATTGTAAGTATACGGTTGCCAGCTTGCGTTGTGTCAGCAACTGAAGTAAAGTAAATCCTGGTGGACTCTCAGAACTTTCAAATAGAATCAAGTTTGTATTAGAGGTGTTATAATATTTCGACTGAGATACGTCCATGATCACTCGGTGGTTGTTTGGCCAGTACATATTATCCAAATCTGACCCCTTTCAGCCTAAACCCTTCTCTATTGCTTCCACTTATCATCATGATTAGGTCGTCGTTATTTGTAACTCGTTTTTGTATCATATCCACCGTGTACCATGACGCTCTAATGATGGCAATCTTTTGTGGGGTCCCCACAATATGACACATTCCCACAAACACCGACTCTGATATTTTCTCCATGCCTTCACATCTGTTAAATATGAATTCATATGTATAAAAATTACTCTCAAAATAAGACCAGCGGTATATAATGCGTGAGATTTCTCTGCTGTATGCGAAAAAAAATCTAAAATGTGGTCATTTTCATGACTCATATCTGTCGTGTCCTGCTTTGTTAACACTACATTTTATATAGGACTTAAGTTTTATGAAAAGCTCCTTTAAATTTAAATTTAAATTTAAAGTGTTGAATAAATAATATCCAAAACCAAAATTTGTATGTTTCAACCTTTAAACTAAAAAAATATTCCCATTTTGTTGTTGATACGATATGCATACCTTTGCCAATTGAAATTTTTGGTGTCAAATTTAAAAATAATAGGATGCTATAGGATTATGTAATTGCTCATATTACTGTGCATTTATTTTTCGTGCGTAAATGCCTAAAATTTTATCATGTAAAGGTTTTGCTAGCTTTCAATTTATAAACAAATCGGAAAGAAAAAGTGAATGCAATTCTTACTTTACTTCTTATATTATGGTCATTATTTTCTATTTTATGTCAAACACATCCCTGACATGATGCTTTCTATATCATATGATCTCATTTTAAAAAGAAGATAGGGGAAAAGGCGATTAGACAACAACTGTATATTAAGATGGATAAGACATTGAAAAATTATTTCCAAATGAACTATTTGTTTATAGAACCGTCAAATTTGCTGATTGAAGTTATTTAAAAAGTCACTATGTATTTAAGTGTTGTGTTAAACTGGTGGACACGTTCCAAAATCTTCATATCGTCATATCTTTATAACTTCAATCATCAAAATTTAAAATGTTATCAAAAAACTGTCCAAAACGATGTATAATATTTATGATAACCTCGACTTCTATCCCATATATACCGGTAGATTCAATATTTAGAATGCATTGTTTTAAACTGGTGTAAATGTTCCAAAATCTTCAAAAAGTGATTTTTTATAGCTTCAATGCCTTTAAATTTATAGAGTGAGTTTGAACTCCATATTATTTTTATTGTCTAATAAGGGTTTAATTAAAGACGAACCATTTCAATAAACAACATATTGAAATGATAACCCACTATACATTATAAATACCATTTTCCTCCAACAGTCGAACTTTATAAGAAAAAAAACACATTTTAATAATTGTAACATTTTGTTATGACTGAATTGGCTAAATCAGGCTGTAGCATTATTTTAGGTAACCTAATAGATCTTGGCTTTTTATGTTGACGGTTGATATTACCTACAATTGTAATGACTGGAAGTTAAAGAACATTTATACACGATGTATCCCCCCAGAGTAGAATTACATATCATCACAAAATGGCTGACCTCTGATAAAAACGGCATTTTGTGTATTAAAAGGATTGTATAAACGGCAACATGCAACTTACTTCATAGACGAGTGGATAAAGAGTCGGGCTTGTAATTTTACTTATTGAATTGAAATGTTTTGATATTCATTTTTTCCCCCCAAACTGCAAGATTTTGCTAATTTGACGTATGTACAGTTTATTTATCGTTATATCTATCATAATCAAATATTTAATTACTGTTAATTTGAGTGACTTTTTCCAGGTGTGTTATTCCACCTTAAGAAGCAGAGCTCTTTAGAAGATATATAGCAAAAAATTCATTTAGAATAGATGGATTTCTTCTTTACTTATGATATTTTATAGCTAAACAAATCTTAACCATAACACATTTAACCATTTTGTTTTGAGTTTGTTAGAATATTAAGACTGAATAAAGTAAGAAATTGTGCTTTTGCATAATTAGTTTATATTATTGAGAGTAGATTTTGATGGAAAAAACCCACACAAAAACACAAAAAGAAACAACAACACAAAACACAAATCTTTTGATTTGTACATTACTATTACACAGATGGACTTATCTGATTATTCAGGAGGAATTAACAATTTATATTTCATTTCTTATATTTTCTGGCGATGAATTA
Source organism: Magallana gigas (assembly GCF_963853765.1). Lineage (NCBI taxonomy): Eukaryota > Metazoa > Mollusca > Bivalvia > Ostreida > Ostreidae > Magallana > Magallana gigas. Next base: position 34,330,561 of record NC_088862.1, read on the forward strand.
TGATTAAGTTAGATCAAACATTCTCCAACAAGCACACAAATTACATAAAAATGGTTAAATATATACACACATACTTACAGTATAGAAGCATTAAGTACATCGAATAAATAAACTATATATATATGCAGGAATCTAAAGTGTGTTGGCACTCCAAAGTCCGATGGTCTGTGCCAAAGTCCGTTGGTCTGTGCCAAAGTCCGATGGTGAGACACGCCAAAGTCCGATGGTTGACGTCATTTGCCAAATCCGATGGTGTGTCACGACCAAGCCTGATGGTTCACCAAAAAGCGCGAAACTGTTCACGATCCGGTTTTATACAATCAATGTATAAACGAAACGACTTACGTAAGTTCGAAATTAAACCTAAAACACTGAGGTCAGAGTAAACATTTATGTAGTTCACATTCCTCCCCCCGTTTCAAAGCATATTGGAGCGCAACAGATATTTCGAGAGAATGTTCACTTTTTCGTTTTCACAATCTTCTACCGTAAAGACCTTCCCCTTGGAACCAATTGTGTCATTTTTTTATCACCCGTCCCTTTCTCCAGTAACCAGAGAGAAACACATTTGTTCCGGCGGAAAGGGACGAATTTGGTTTAAAATCTACAAAGTCGCCCACGTTCGGGTCGAAATTTCCTAATACCATGTTGGAATTATAGATACATACATATTTCATTATAGACCTATATAAATGAATATATTCGCTTTAAAGCAAAACAAAGCAAATAAATAAAGGGGAAAATTAACTTAGAGAATTTATGTATCCCAAACTGAGAGAAATTCAAAGCCACCCTCCCATCCACTTAAGGTGGTAAAGAACACCTGTCGATATTAATGTTGATTAAAGTATATTATAATTCAATTACTCTCGCCGGTTTAGAATTTTCCTTCCCAGTATTCAACAAAAAAAATACGTTTTAGAAAATTTTGGAAAGTTAAAAATTTCATTGTCCTCAACGGGATTCGAACTCATGATCTATAGAGTAATAGTGAACTCACTAACCCACTGCGCCAGGCTGTAATATGTTTGCGAAGGGATAGAAACTATTGAAAAACTATACTTGATTTTATTGGTAATTTCGATAAATGATACGACACAACGTGAAGGTGTCATATACCACATTACTTCTAAGTAATGAATTTTCCAATTAAAATAAATCTATTCATTTATCATTGTTTTTAAAAAGAGCGGCTCTCATACAATTTGCCTCGGTTTAAATCAGCCAGTACCGGAATTAAATGCTTCTAGATTTACTTGTTTGCGTACTGCGTCATCAAAAAGTGGTGTATAGAGCCACCTTAAACAAAAACTCTACCTGCTCTTCAACGACAACGGAAAAGTCGCTTGAAAAACTTTTAATGTGGATGCATGGGCTTTGTAGACCTGTGCACATGGTTGTTGTACTTATAATAAAATTCTGGAAGACAAACTGTGTCCTTAAGTATGCAACAACAGTTCTATTGAACCGCTCAACGCGACCTGTAATATGTTAACGCATTTGTAAAATATTTGATTACAATATGCATCTATTTTTTTAATAGCCGAAATGCAAGAATACATTGTGTTTAAAACACCCTCTCTTAGCAGCTTATATTTGCTGTAGCTTAATGATTATTAGTTTAAACCTTACGTAATACGTACATTTTAAACATACATTTAACATACATTTGTAAAATTACCTTGAGACTGTGGGTGACGGGTCGGATGCTAACGTGCCTGGTCTTAAATTCTTCCATTACGAAGGTTAAATAAGCATTGTTGATTTCTTTGCCATTGTCCGTTTGAAGAATTTTGGGAGGTCCAAACAAATAAACGAAACGTAAAATCACGAACGACACCTCCTTCACCGCTTTCTGCTTCAAACAGGCACCTGAAATGCAAATTGACTGTAGAAGTCCACGACGTTGCAGATATAGTTGTATCCTCGTGTTGGCGGCATTTTCTTCAAATCCATTTGCCACCTGCTGTTTGGATAGGAGGCAGGAATGGTTATCTCCGTTTTCGGCAGGTCAGCCGCGGCCAGACAGTTTCCGCATTCCACTGTCTGTTTGAAGAGAAGCATGTAGTTATCTCGTAACTGGGGAATACATCTTCCTGATCGTTTCGTAAATGGCATCACTTTTATGGCATCACTTTTACGGTGGTCAACGGCATGGTTTTTCGTTATTTCTGCTACAAGCTCATCTTTTGACAGGACTCACCTATGTTGTTCATTAACCTTTGAACTCCTGAAAAACACAAATGATTGGATTTAACCCCTATAAAACGCTTCAATGTATTTTGCTATATCTCTAACATTAGGCTAGCGCTTTTCAGTACTTTGATTTTTATATTAGAGAGGCTAGCCCAACGGTGGTAAAACATTTTCAAATCCTGGATTTTTGTCTGAGATTTTTTTTAAAATCTAGATATTTTTTAAACTCTGTATATTTAACTTTATACAATGCTTACAAATACACGAGCTGTGTTTTTTCGGGCTTCTAATGTTTCGCGTCATTAGTCATACTCGCATTATTGGATTCACGTGATGTAGATTGTCGTCGCAGATCGTCTGATTCATGAGAATGTAAGAGTTTTCTGTGTTTCACTGTGTTTCTCCGTGTTTTTCTGGGTATTTATTTTATTCACATATCAGTGTACTTCATTTCAAGTGATTGCTTTATTTTGGCCTAAAAATTTGTGGAATTATCGTTACCAGGCTACAGAACAAAGCAGTTGACTATACTGGCGTGCGACCAGTTCTCGCCGAGTACCATTTCCAGTCATTGTGTCGTCATTTATCAACACATAAAATTATATACGAAAAATGACGTCACAATGTACTGGCGAGAAATGGTACTCGGTGGGAATTGGTCGCACGCCAGTAAACAGATAAAAGAGTAGTGTGACTATAGTTAGCCATTACATGTATCATTTTATTAACAATGTGCAAACTGAACATATAAACTTATAAAATGATACCTCTCTATAATGACATTACAAACTACGGGAACTCAGAAATAGAGAGAATGTAGATAAATCATATATTTCCTCTTTCCTGTAAAATCTACTCGGTGGATCGGTGACGAATCGCAAAATGAGTTAAGGTATTCTCTTTTGAGAAGAGGACAGGCATAGCCTACATCCACTTCTCTTTGCAAGCCCTCATATCAACATGTAATTGTCGGAACTGAAGACGGTCTGTGCTTCGACCAATGGTTCGACTCAAGTTTCTCTGAATTTTCGTAACAGACCAGGGACGTTTAAACTAACGGGATAGGCAACTTCAACATTCGCCATGTTTACTTCCCAAACTATCACACGAACCATGACAAGTTTTTAAAACACTTCATTTCTATTAAATTTATCATTTCCTCTAAAACTTGTTAAAATGGATAGCTTTTTCATACATTTCCAATCGTTCTTATGATCAGATCAGGGTTATAAAGTACAAATAACAATTATAGAATAATGTCAAGATAGTTTTTAGCTCACCTGAGCTGAAAGCTCAAGTAAGCTTTTCTGATCACATTTTGGCCGTCGTCCGTCTGTCCGTCCCTCCGTCAGTCTGTAAACTTTTCACGTTTTGAACTTCTTCTCTAATACCATTTGGCCATTTTCTACCAAAGGACTATATATGGTTTGGGCTTAAAATGGCCCCCTAAAATGTACATTGTCATTTTACTGTATTTCTTTGTTTTATTTGTACAAATATACATTTGAAGTTTTTTTCATAATTTTCATTTTGATTTTAGTGCCCGAAATTTAAAAATATGACATCATAAAGCTTACCTTTTCCCTCTATTTTCTCATTTCAAGCATAAAAAAGGCTTGTTTTTAGGCAGTTTATCTTGAAGGAAACATTGAGCGACTGCTCGAACAAACAAATTATTTTCACCAAGGATGTATCTCTCCAATACTTATAAGTGACAAAAAGTTCGTTCTTGTTCAAAGAGTCGCTCTATATTTCCCATTCGAAAAAAGACAAGAAAAAATGTCAATTTTTGATTGATTTTGATTAAATTATAAAAAATAGCGTCACTTCTGACGTCATATACTGCCAGTGAGTGCAGATAAATCACTTAAAAAGGTTAAAAACATGTTTCATGTCAACTCTTTTATAAAATAACACAACAAATTAATGTACCTGAATCATTTTAAAAATAGCGATTTTGGGCGGTCAAATTTAACTACTATCGTATATAGTTTTTGGCACAAAGTATGCTTATAAGAAGTAGAATATAAATTGCAAAAATGAAAGGCCAGTTTACAATTTAAGCGGAAAAAAACTTGAAACTGTAAAAAGGGGGATTGCATTTCAAACAATATTGTTCTCAATAACTACTTTGTCAAATTCAACGTAATTTAGCATGAACAATCCTTATATTAATATATATATATATATAAATTGTAAAAGGGAAGGGCTAATCCTGTTCTAAATTTAAGCTAATTGCGAAAATAATAAACGGGGTTCAGTCAGTTTATAAGTTCGGGTTCGTTATTCCATATTTCGATCACGTGGTTCGTTTTTTGAAGCAGCCATTTTTGTTGCATAAAGAATCAATCTGACAAAAGTGTGCAACAGTTTACGCGCAAAGCCAGAAAGGTAATCTTTGAAATATGAAAGGTGTATTGGTGCCGATCTTGTGAAGTAAATTGAGGTTAAATATTTCAATGCATTGACATTTTCACCTTTGACGGTAGTTCTAGCTTCTTTTTATTTTCGATTCTTTTTCATTATGCATTTTAACCTGCGGAACAATCGCGTATGTTTTGGAATGTTGACGTATCAAATCAAACATAGACTTATATTAATCAGACAAGTCATTATTTATTTGCGCAAAATGAGCCAGATCTGGTGCATTTACAACATAACTAAAAGATTATTGATTGAATTATTATTCGGTATTATTATTGAATCCGGGATTGGTCGCACTTATTCTGTTTCGCCCTTTGATATTCAGCACCTGTTATTATTCCTCTGAATTAATTATAATTATAATTATCAATACAGCATTTTAAAATCATTTTTATAATGTGAATGATTGTTAAGCATATTCAAAGAATATTCAATGTCTGCAGTCTCCACAACCAGAAATAAAAGAAAAACCTTTGCCCCTGCTTTTTTCATTTACATCCTTATATTAATTTATAACACATCACTGGCCTTAGAAACTATTTATTGCATTGATAATTTAGCTAAAATAACCAAGGATAACGTTCATCGATATCCATGCTGTCAATCTGCATTTAAAAATCTTTAAAACGCTTTTGATAAGTGGTGTTTTTTTATTGAACTGTAACTAGCGATTTTTAAACTCCGATTTGTAAAGACTCTATAGTTAAAACCAATTATAATTACGGTTGGTAATCTGGATTTGAAATAACAAGTGTTAGGGACGGCGCATAAAAAGTCGGGTGGGTCGGGAAGCCGGAAACACACATTATTTTTGGGGGGCCTAATGTAGCATGGTGCAGATCATTGTCTAGTCACCTCAAACAAAAAAAAAATTTCCTAAATAATTCCAATTGAATATTTGATAGGATATTAATGAAAAATAATTTGCTAAATGATAGTTCGATCATATTATATAAAATATTAGTGATGTTTTCGTTTTTCCAAGCCGATAGTTTAAAAAATTGTCATCATGGGAACAGAAAAGAACTTTACGATCTAATCTTTTATTATGAAATGCACTTAATCATTAAGATCTTCTCTTTACCTAAAGATGACAATTTTTTAGTGCATTTCATAATAAAAATCAAGCGGCTGTTGAAGAAAAAGTAGGTTATGTTCTAAGCTCAGATTGGTATCAATTTTATTCAGATTAGCTAATTTTCTTTGCTTTTAAATTTGTCATTTTGTTATTTTTAAACATGCTAGTTTTTGACAGCTGCAGATTCAAACCAATGGCACTCCAAAACAAAAGTCCAAAACAACTCAGTTTATTAACGCATGACTGTACTGCTGGGTGCATTTAGTAGCTGTAGGCTTTGAATAAATGGAGTAGAGTGTATGAAATCTCCTGTAAATTTGAATTTTTTTTTTATCTCCTAATTTCCATCGTTAAAATCAAAAAGTAAAATGCCTTTTTTAGTCACTCATCACTTAGAATTATTATCTTGAAAAATTTTACAGTATAAAGAGGTCATTTTTGCAACTCCTCTGATTTTTTTTAAAATAGAATTTTAAGAAGTTTTGTCATTATTATGATGAATCCACACATTTAAATTTGTTTGTTGTAGGGAAAATCCAATTATATTTCTTAACTTTACCATTGCTAACTAATCTGATAACTAAAATATATTTTTTATCAAAATTCTTTGACAGCAGGACATACCATTTTGGAATTTTTTGCAATGGAAAACATGATACAATAGCAGTTAGTCTTAACTGCTTGTTACCTGTTTGTTTTATCACTTTAAGTTAAACTATTGTACATGTAAGTACATGTAACAGTAGTACGGTACTATTTTCAGTCTTTAGCAGGATGATGAAAAATATTCATTTTATTTTCACAATCCAAATTATTTCAAAAACTATGGGCTGTGACTGACATTTTATGATTTTTATTTAAAAGTAGTTTTTTTTGTAGATGCCACGGCGGAAGTATTGGAGGATGAACAGGAAAGAGTAACAGACTGACATGACTGAGGAGACTGGCCTAATGAAAAACAGTAAAACAATTTCTGACCTGGACTTGACTGAGGAGACTGGCCTCATTAAAAACAGTAAAACAATATCTGACATTAAAATGACTGAGGAGACTGGCCTCGTGAAAAACAGTAAAACCAATGTTGACCCTGAGGTAATAATTAATTTCAATTCAAGGTTTTCATTATTTTCAAGAGGCAGTCAATGTACTTACAATGCACTTGCTATGTTGATCAAATGTTTTGAAGGATTCTCATTCACAACTGCATTTTTAGATAATACTTTAATAGCAGGAGACCAGGTATATACAACGGTGGTCAAAAGTTTAATGCAGAAACAAATCTTTCATAACAAACTCCTTAACTTTGATGAGTTGCCAAGTAACTTGACTTTGGGAGAAAATCATCATGTCGTTCACAAATGTGATACAGTATGGGGATTAGTTGTCACAGGAGAACAGAATAGCCATGTGAAATCATTGCATCAAGCTTTAGATGAGGCATTTCAGAATTCTAGATATTTGCTAATTATGATAGGAACAATTTGTTCTGGTATATATAAAATGTCAAACATTAAATATTATTTCTTTGATTCTCATTCACATGACCATGATGGCACGTCTACTTGCGAGGGAAAATATGTTTAAGTACTGAACAAGAGTCTTGAAGATTTGGTGACTTATTTGTACAACATGTACAACAGCATGCATATTGATTTTGCTATGCAGTGTGATATTTTACCAATCGCTATTAGTACACTGCATTACAGGTCTCCAAAAAAGAGACCAATTGCAAAAATAAAATTCTACAAAATGGATTAACCTCTATCTAATACAAATGGTGAAAAGCAATGCAGAAAACGATATATGAGAGAATACATGTCAAGAAAGAGAGAGAATGCACAATTTAAAATGGAAGAAAGATGCAAATATGCTCTTGCCAAAAATTTGAAACGGCAAAACCCTTAAGTGTTAGAGAAAGAAAGAACAAAGAATACAGCTGGAAAAAAATTAAAACGACAAAACCCTGAAGTATTAGAGAAAGAGAGAACAAAGAATACAGCTGGGAAAAACTGAAACGGCAAAATCCTGAAGTGTCCGAGAAAGAAAGAACAAAAACACAGCTAGAATAAAATTAAAACAACAAAATCCTAAAGTGTCTGAGAAAAAAAAGAACAAAGAATACAGCTGGAAGCAAAATAAAACGACGATGTATTGATGTTCAAGAAAAGGAAAGAGAGATGGGCAAAACTGTTAGGATATTGAAACGACAAAATCCTGAAGTGTTTGAGAAAAAAAGAACAAAAAACACAGCTGGAAGAAAGTTTAAAAGGCAAAGCATTGAAATTCAAGAAACGGAAAGAAAGATGGACAAATTTGCAAGGAAGAATAAACGACAAAACATTAATGGAAGAAATAAAGAAAACGAGAGAGAAACCCAAGCCCGGAAATTAAAGAAAAAGAACCATATTGTCCTTGAACAAGAAAGATTAAAAAAGCAAGTCAAACGATGTAACATTAGATACCATGAAAATAAAACAATCATAATAGGAAACAGAAACAAAAAAGTAACAAAGCAAATGAACGACAAAGAGAACTAAAATTTGGAGCAGATACTGATGATTGTATCAGAAATTTTCATGAACAGATTATTATATGTTTTTGTTGTCAGCAAACTTGGTTTAAATAAGTGTATTAAACGTGGAAAACACAAAACTAGATGAAAGAATAAGAAACAAATATCTGACTAGTACTCTTTCTGTTCAATATAAGGGGTGGGTTTGCAATACTTGCTATTCATCAATAAGAGAAAACAAAACTCCAAAGTTATCTGTTTACAATGGTATGACATGGCCAATTAAACCAATGGAATTAGATTTGTTTCCTTTCGAGGAAAGACTTGTGTCTTTGATAATTTCTTTTATGCAAATTAGAAAGTTACCAGAAGGTGGACAATATTTTTCCTGAGGAAATGTTGTGAACGTCCCAGTTGTTATTCAGCCAACCATAAGTAGCTTGCCTAGGAAATTGGATGAAATTGTCACAGTTCCCAACAGTAGTGAATTCTACAAGAATGCAAATATCAATGTTGATGAAAGATGGTTTCAAGAAATCACAACCTCGGCATATGAAATTGTTCAAGAACTAGTTCAGACGTGCAGCGCAGTCTGTCCCAAACAAACGAAGTGAGTCACTGACAAAGCAATTTGGCTCTGAGGAAATGTAAAACTACGGGAAAAACATTTACAGCAAACGATGTACCAAATCCTGAACATGTCAATAGTCTTGTTAGACATAATGAGGCTTATTTAACTTTAGACAGTTAAGAAATTCACCTGCATATCTTGAAACTCGGAAAAAAGATGTATTTGCCATGATCAGACAGTTAGTTTTACCAACATGGTTCATGTCTCTGTCTGCTGCCGATACAAGATGGACTGATCTCATCAGAGCACTTAGCATTTTAAATGATGCAAAGGAATATTCAGATGAAGAGATTGACAATATGTCATGTTTTCAAAATCAAAACTAGTACAGAAAGATCCAATTACATGCACCAAATATTTTGACCATAGGTTTCTAAACACTGTTTTGAAAAGTAACCATCATCCAATAGGCAAAGTAAAAGACTATTTGTATAGAATTGAATGTCAACAGAGAGGATCACCCCATGTTCATATGCTTGATTGGATTGCAAATGCGCCAAAATATCAAGAAAATGATGCAAAAGAGATTTTGGATATTGTAGATCATTATTTGAAATGTGAAAAGAATGAAGATGTTGACATGACAGAGCTACAAGTGCATAAATATTCTCAAACATGCAAAAAAGGAGGAAAAGATGTGTGATTTGGCTTTCCACTACCTCCTTTAGAAAATACAATGAGTCTAGAGCCTGTTGATGCTGATGTTAACAAGTACAGCAAAAATGTATAATGAAATTCAGAAAAAAATAAATGATATGTCCAAAAATGGCTGTGATTTAGCATACAATGAACTACTAGAGTCAGTCCTAAAAATATCAGAGGAAGATTACATCAAATGCATTAGAAGTTTATTGAGAGGCTCAAAGGTTTTTTTTAAAAAAGAAACCCAAGTGACATGAGAGTCGTTCTAAATGCTTGGAAGGCTAACATTGACATACAAACCAAATGCTTCCATACGCCTGTGCATGTATATTGTTTCATATCTAAGTAAATCTTAAAGAGGAATGAGTAATTTACTGAACGGAGTTGCAAAAGAAGCTAGAGAAGGAAATCTTGACATTAAAAGACAAGTGCGTCATATTGGAAACCATTTTCTCAATAGTGTGGAAATTGGAGCACAGGAAGCTGCATACTTGATGTGTTGCAAATACCTTTAACAAAGCGTCAAGAGATGTTGTATTTATCAACACTAGTTCCTCTGACGATAGAGTAGTTCCCAGTAGAACAGATGCTGAATTGGAAAAGTTGACCCCAAATTCTACTGATGTTGAATGCAGTCACTACCGAGTCTAAAAAGTAATGACATTCCCATTTTTAACTGATAAACTTAGACCTTTACTAACAATGTTCTGACATTACTGATTAACTTAGACTAGATGCTGTCAATAAACAGTGATACCGGCACCATGTGTTTGCCCCTAAATAACACTGTTTTGTACCAGTTTAATTAAAAATGAAGGCTACATGCAAGCTCCGGTAATACAATTAAAATTTATAATTTTCATACCTGAAGGATGAGATCCCTTCCCATATGATAATACACATCGTGACATGAGCAGCACTTTATGTGCAATTTGGGGTAGAACTGTTTGCAGTGAATTTTCAGTTAATCAATAATCTTAACATTTTATGTCATAGAAAGTATAATGGTCTATATAATGATTATAAACAAAATTAAAAATCAAATTATGTCCCCTCCCCGTGGCGGTTGCCGGATTCAGATTTGCTTCTGTGTGCCTACATGAACATCATCATGTGCACAGATTTAGAGAAGGGGTGGGAGTGAGGGGTCCAGACCCCCCCCCCCCTCCCCATGAAAATTCATTTATATCAATTGTAAAATTAACAAAAATACACCTTTGACCCCAATGCTCTTATGACATGTAAACGCTCTAACCCATTGTGCTTCAATGTTAGGTAACATTATTTGGGGGGTAAATATTTAATCAATATTTAATATACTTTATTGTTTATCTCAATAGAAAGTATACATGTACATCACAATATGCAGGTGTCCTGCACCACCTTAAAGCTGTTATTTACCTAATAAAATAGTGCAAGTGGATTTGAAGAATAGGTCATAAAAATGCATGCATGTTACAAATGAATGATTTTTGTCTGAAGTTACGTACACAACACAGGTCTGCATGTCTCATTAGCGGGTACTAGTTTTACCCAGCTCTTCGATTAGATGGGTTCACGTGTATACATACATGGGTGTTGCTAAAACGCGGAACGGAAAACGGAACGGAAAGCGGAACGAAAGGGAAAACGGACAATCTTATTTAATGTTATTTACCTCATAGATTTGTTAATCATGCTAAAACGATAAACTTTATGTACCTTTTTATTTATTTTTTTGAAAGATTAGCAATATTAGATTATTTATTCAAGAATATTTATTTCCTCAAAATTAACAGTACATGAATTGACCACTATATTCTGTTCCAAAATATCCTCGATTCACTTTTTGCTGTATATTTATATATACCTCTGGGTTCAAGCGATTTTCTTTTAGAAACATTAATACTTCTCAATATTCTTTCTTTAAAACGTCCTCTATAGCTTATCAGCTGGTAGAAATACACGGCTAAAAATAAAGAAGTCTACGGGGTTTTGCATTTCAACAGACCCGGATGATAGTGTTAAAAAATTGTGCAAGGTCTTCTGAGTGACTTCCAAATGGAGAAAAGATGTCAACATTTTCCATTATAAATCGTCCAAATGTGTTGCATGAATATTTTGGGATCGACAGACTATAGTCCCAATATATAATCGGAAAATCAAACCAGGCAACGTCTAGAGCTCTCTATTCTGATCATATGTATATAGCTGCTGGAATTAACAACTGCTTAGTAATGCAAACGTAAACAAAATTGCATTGCTAAAAATACTAGTTTCACAATTACTAGTGTCACAAATTACCGGGTATTTTAATGTTTACTGTATTTTAATTTTTAATGTCGTCAGTCCTACGGTTTTTTTTTCTTCCATCTCAATGATACTGTATCTTCTGTATGATAAAAGATCGTCTAGAACACCGAAAATTCAATTTTGATGTAAGTATATACATGTACATCATATTTGAAATATAAAAATACTCAAAACACGCATTAAACGCTTTCACTAAATGCGTACGTTACGCTGATATGCCAGCAATACAATAGAAGAAAAAAAGAAAAAAGTTATAGCTAATTTGCTCGTTTAATCATGTTAATGTTTCACAATTAGTATACATTTGATTTTTTCGTTTCGTACTCAACTAAAGCCGAATGAATACAATGCTATAATTGATAGACATTCATATGAATAATAATAAGATAACAACATGTTGATAATTATTCATTAGATATAAATAAAAGATACAAAGTAAATCGTTTTTGGCCAGTCTATACCCTTTTTAAGCGATAAACGTGATGATATTTTCCATTCCGTTCCGCTTTCCGTTCCGTTTTCCGTTCTGCGTTTTAGCAACACCCATACATACATGTCTGTGTTGTCCGTATGCAGAAAAGGATTAGTTAAGATCAGCTAAAGGAATTCATTATTGTGTTTTAATTGGATTATCATTATGATGTTGACCAATTTGGGTAAGCATTATACATGTAGTAGCAGTAGCGAAATATAATGAGATTCCAGCATACATCACTCTCTACCATCGGCTCATACATTCACTGAGTGTCTGAAAGAGGAACGAACGACAACTCTGCATGGGAGATTGAGCATACATATATCAGTTCTACTTTCACTTTCTAAATGTGATCTCCCTTTGACAGCATACTGTATCATCATCTTTTCATATTTAAATAAGCTTATCATCGTTATCTATCCTATCGCATTTGTAAAGTTTCTGTCATTTTAGTTGCAAAAGTTATTTTTTTCATTTGTCAGACTGCATGCACTATTGAGTTGACCCCGTATAAACAATTTCTTATTCAATTTGTGTATTACATGTAAGTAGGTGTAGACACTTATCATTTTTGTATGAGTTATAATAGGAAGGAAGGAGTATTTCTTTCTTAATGTATTATTATGCATCAAATACAATGTAGGTCATGACCTTATCGGACTGTTCTGACCCCACGAAACAGGAAAATACAAAATATCTTCTAATGTCATAATGATGCATCAAATGGTGTAAAGTACATTAATAACCCCCAGGTGTTGTCTTTAACCAACCAACCCCCCCCCCCCTTTATGAAATAGGAAATGATATGATACACTGTATATTTTGTTAACTTCTGAGATCTAAGATCCTCATCCCTAAACCATATAATTTATTTATTTTCTCTTTGTGTCATTGCGCGTAAAATTGTATATAAATTATGCCCCCTTGGAGACACCCTGACATTTTAGAACTAGAAATAATAATGTAGTTTATCTTTAAGTTATTCATATGTTATACAGTAGTGTTTGATCCATGTGGGTATAATTCCTAGCTAGCCTAATGATGTCACTGCTTTGTTTAGGAGACTTACAATTGCAAATGCAAATGTGATGCATATAACATTTTGTTTATAAATCTTAAAAATTGAATAAAGCAATTTCCAAAATGTTAATGTGAAACACGAGAGAAAAAGCAATCAATAAATGATTTAAAATTTGCTAAAGTACACACGTAAGAATGTATTAAGAAGACTGAATCTTTATAACCAGGTTAGATAGGGGGGGGGGTGTGAATGTGGAGTATAAACATTTATAATTATTTGAATCATTTATTGTTATTAATTTTAACTTGTCAATGAATGCTACTTATTGATCCCAAGGTAGAAATATGACCTCTGATCATATCTCAATAGACCATTTGTCAATTATGCAAGGTGTTATATAATTTTTTTTAATAATAACATTTTTTACCAGTTTATAAAAGTTTTTAGACACCCAAGTTATATTTTGATTTTAATAGATTATTCGACAAGGGAGGGGGGGGGGGGACAGTTTATATTTGAGTTTGTTTTGGAGTGGGGGTTCCAAGTCATATATTTGACAATTTTTTAATGTAATTTAAAATAAGACTAAGCCATACTACAGTCATGAACATGAATAGTATAGAACAAAATACAAACTAATACATGTACATGTATATATACATAGGACGTATTACAAAACAGATGATTGATCTATATCTGGGTTCTTAAATTGAATCATATATCATGTACAAATTATAATATTGTTTCTTTGTTCAAGGCATTTAAGATGGTATATGTAGGTCATGATCCCAAGTGATCTTCCTGAAAATATTAAATATCATAAAAACCATTGAGATCCCCACCTTATTCCAAAGATATTATTCCTCCTTAGGTGATGCAGGCGCATCAGATCATTATGGCATGTAAGTCATAACCCTAAGGGGTCATCCTGACCCCCTTAGAATCAGAAATTGTCAATTATCTTTAAATTATTGATGTTTGATGATCCTATCTCTATTTAATCTTTATTATTAAGTCTCCCGAATGAAATTTGGAGACTTGTTGTTTTTGTACGGTTCTTAATACATGTATTATTATTCTTCATCTTCTGTTTCTTCTTTCCTGCTATGAACTTGTTTCTCAGAGATGGCTGAACAGAATTGTACAAAACTTTAGGATATGATTTTTCTCATTTTGGGTTAGACAACCACTTTTCGGGGGAGGGGGGGAGGGGGTGTCAAAAGGGTGTGGGGTCTAACATTGATCCTTGTAGGAAGAATCGTAGACTCTATTGTAAATGGTAACTTGAAAACGGACAAAGATAATAATATAAGGTTTTCATAATCATATATTGGCTGTTACTAGCAAAATATAGGGTTTGTTAGATCTGACCCCTGGGGTCATCCCCACCCCCAGGAATTTGAAATTACCATATATCTCAGAAACTGTTATAATCATGACCCCTAAACCATATATATTCATGTTTCTGATGTCAAGGGGCATCAAATGTTATGTAGGTCATAGGCCCTGTGGGTGGTCCTGACCCCCTCAAACAGCAAGTCCCTTAATATCTTCAAAACAGTTGAAATCCCCACCCTTAAACCATATATATTCTTGTTCCTTGTGTCAAGGGGCATCAAACGGTATGTAGGTCAAGGGCCCCGGGGGTGGTCATGACCCCCCTTGAACAGGAAGTGCACGAATATCTCGAAAACGGTTGAGATCCCCACCCCTTAACCATATATATTCTTAATCCTCAAAGGGCATCGGTAGGTATGTACCGGTAGGTAATGGGCCTCATGGTTAAATTTAATTTTTCTAAACCGTAATGCACATCTATGGAACAGTTCCTATCATATCCCAAGATATGATTGTCTATCCATTAAATCATATGAGGAGCTCTTGGATCAACGTTGTTTTTTTTAGTGATAAACGTCAATTTTCTGCTACTATTTGAGTCCCTGGATAGAATTTAAATTTTTAAAACCTCTTTGCACATCTATAGGACAGCCCTAATTATATCCCAAGAGATAACGTAGCTACTCCAAAAGGTGTAAGAGGAGCTCTTGGAACCATATTTTTTTTGTTGCCCACTGATCCCCTTAATAAAAATAAAATCTGGAACCTGATGACGCATCAATATGAAACCCCCAATCATATTCTAGAAAATCATTTGGCTACTGCCAAAAACAAAAAGACTTTTTGAAACCAGTTTTTTTTGTAAAAAAAACAAAACAAAACGTCATTTTTCAGCCATTAAATGACCCCTAGGACAAAATTGAAAATTCCAAAACCTTTTTGCGCATCTATAGGATACCCGCAAACATTCCAAAAGAGTATTTGTCTACTGTTGAAAATGTAGGATGCGTTCGAGGAAGAAGGTTTTTTTGTGAAAAAAACGTCATTTTTACCAATTATTTGACCCCCAGGACTAACAGAGAATTTTTGAAACCTTTTTACAAAACACCATGATACCCCAAATCAAACTCCAAGAGTTCAGTTTGCTGGTTTATAAGATGTAAGAGCAGTTTGAGAAGTAAAACGTGACATACGGACGGACAGACGGACGGACGGACAGACGGATGGACGGAACAGGGTAACACCAATATACCCGAACTTTCTTTAAAAGTGCGGGTATTAAAAGTACTGACGTTTTTACTGACGGTTCTGAGAAACTTAGAAAAGTACTGACAAACTTAGACAGTACTGATAAACTTAGAGAAGTACTGATGAAGACAAGTACACGGTTACACAGCAATATTTAACCATGAGGTTACACGTCACTTGAATAGACGTCCACATCATGGAACAGCACTGTATTTGAAAAATGACTCCAATACAGCATGTATCTCAAAGTTTAACAATGGATCCTTGGAATTCATCACTGCAAATGTACATTTAAGTAAAAGAAGAGATTTACAAGTTATCATAATTTATAAATACTCATCATGCTCTTTGCGAAATTTTAAGCAACATGTCAACACACATCTAAAGCCTTTGACTGAACACCAGAGAGACTTGGTACATGTACTTTTAGGGGATTTTAACTTCGATTTGTTTGCTGGGCACATTGACTTTTTAGCATTTTTTGAAAAATGTTTCGGATGTAAACAAATTGTAACAAAGGCTACACATAATATCGGTTTTCAGCTGGACCTGATTTTTACAAACATAGACCAATGTGTAACAGATTTGATTGAAGCATACTGGTCTGATCATAAAATAATATACAGTGCTTTTTAATGATATAATTTTGTCTAAAGAGAATGGGGCACCAAAGTAAAAACATATTAGAGGGAACTGCGACAACGATGTCCCCTCCCTCGTCAAATTTATAACCTTAAAAAAGGTGACACATTGTTAATACAGTATGAATATTGTAAGACACAAACAATTTGCTTGTGGCACTGTCATAGATTCAATGATTCAAGGGGGAGGGGTTAAAATATTATTAAAGCATTTAAAATTTTACCATTCCATTGTTTTTTGAATCTAGAGAATCGTGATGAATCTGTTATCATTTTTTAAATTTCTAACCTTTTATAGGCCAAATTTACACAAATATCCTCCACTTCAGTGATGTTTGTATGAATTCTTCTCCTCCTCTCATGATACATGATTGCGCCAATAATTTGAATTTACATTTATATATTAAAGTATATCTATATGTATTCTGTAACTTACATGGATTGGTGTGTATAAATATTTATTATTATTAACTTCATATAATTTGTCCTTGTATGTATTTGCCATATTTTTATAATATATAATGTTCATATATGCAGATTTCCGATCAAAATGTTAAAGAACTATATATGATAAGAGTTAAATTTGGCCCCCATAATTCGCCATTTTTTAAGTGTTTCGGGTACAATAAAATGTTAACTAATTTTTTAGAAGAGTTGATATAGAATATATTTTTCATCTATTTATTTGATTTATTTGCACTCACTGGCAGTATATGACGTCAGAAGTGACGCCATTTCTATAATTCAATCAAAATCAGCCAAAAATTGACATTTTTTATATCTATTTACGAATGGGAAATATAGAGCGCATGCTTGAACAAGGAAAAAAATTTTGTCACTTATTAGTCTTGGCTAGATACATCTCTGATTAAAATATTTTATTTGTTCAAGAATGCGCTCTATGTTTTTTGGAAGGAAAAACTGCTTGAAAACAAGCTGTTTTACGCTAAAAATGCAAAAATGGCGGGAAAAGGTTGTCTTCACAATGTCATATATCTAAATTGTGGGCACTTGAATCAAAATGAATATTATGTAAACATATCACAAACATATCTGTACTAAGAAAACAAAGAATGATAGTAAAATGATGATGTTCATTTTAGGGGGCCATTTTAGGCCCTTATCATATATAGTCCTTTTATTATTATTTGTTGATAAAGCTACAATGAACTATACATGTTTGTGCATATTTCTTGAATATTCCAAGATGATAATTTCGATCAATAAGAGGAAATACACTGATTGACAATAGATGAAATACAGTTGAGTTAATTGTGAAGTTCTGGACAGATCATGTGAAGACTTTCAAAAACTGTGCAAAAAACATCAAAACTAGTAGGCTAATTGTTCTCGAACAATTAGAGGTCTTTTCACCTTAATATGCTTAATGAATTGCTAGATTTCTCTATAAGGTATACAAAAAGCTATTATACCTATGATACATGTTGTACAATAAAATGGAAAAACCACTAAGCCATAAAATGATAAATTATTTTTAAAGAGTATTTTTTTTTATTTTCAAGCAATTATAACACTACCACGCGTATCTTATGTAAGTAGTGCACACGTTAAGTAAAAGTCTTAAGTGATCGTATAGTGGTTTTATTCGACAAAAAGCAAACTAAATACACAGTCCCAATTCGAGAGAGAGATGTTAAGAGTTCGAAGGAGCGTCGGAATCAACCTAACTTGCGAGAAGTTGGTAGTTTTATAATATTTGGGGAAAACAACTATCAAAGTAAAACAAGTGTTCATTGGTTGTTGAAAAGCCCCGTAAGAGGGCGCCACCACCTTGTTACTATGATGCTCCAAGATGGCATCAAGCTGGTCAGTCAAGAACCCGCCCTTATTCAGTGTACTTAGGGTCAATTAAGGTTACGACAGATATTTACTAGTGGGAGGGTCACTGTATCGTGACCAATTATTGTCATCTACATGAACCGATCAACGACTAATTGACTTCAATTAGCAGATTGATGTATGTAATTGTTTGGTTTACATTAAACTTTACCCCCTCATGTTATTTGTGTACTAATCTGGAACCTAATGTCCAATTTGGAGACATACTGACCAGCAAAAAATGTAATTACAGTCATTAACGGATCATCACCGCAAAACAATATACCCCATAAATGTAAACATGGTAGCTATTGGCTCTCTCTCTGACCTTCCTTTAAAGCAATATAGTCTTCGATGGACACATAATATTCGTGATTCAATTACATGGAATATACATTAAATAAAGGTATTTACTTTACGAAAGCATTCTATACCGATTATGAAATGAAATGATAAAGTCAAATCACAATAGTTCAAAGAATAATATGTAACGTCCAATCAGTATAGTCAAAGTTATAAGATACGTAAAATATAAAGTCCAATCACCAGTGTTCGATTATATAACGATAGGTAACAAGGGCTATTTTGTTACACACCTCCACCACATCGGGAAAAAGTTGCTCAATACACTGCAACTTTTTAAGCACAGTCTCTATACACAAAACAGTCTCTTTACACAAAAAAGTCTCTATACACAAAACAGTCTCTTTACACAAAAAAGTCTCTATAGAGTTCAGCGTCCGTTATTATCGAAGAATTCATCCAATAGCGTATGACACTCCTGGAATCATCGGAAACGAAACACAGGTCTGGTGTAGGTTCGTCGTAGTTGATGTCATCGGTAACATCGTCGAAGTGATACTAGAAAGTTGATATTTCTAGTATTATCGGTATTTCCTCGGCTCTGGTTGTGATTATACACACTATACACAAAAGTAGAAGGTATTCTTCCTTCCGGCATCATCGGAATGTTTAAAAGATTCCATTTCCCTCATCTGCTTCACAATATATGATTTTAGTTTGCTGTAACAAGTATTTAAAAGTTATTGGCTATGGGTAAGGTAGCACATACCCAAGGAAAGTTCTTTAGGAAAGTCCAGGTCGTTGATACAAGTCCAGATCAGGTCAAATAAAAATAAGGCCGTTGATTTACATGAGACGTGCCCAATACATCCCATGTCCGGTAAACCGGAGATGTCCTAATTTGCCTTATTCAGTAATAGATGTCGGAGCTGACCCTATTAAAGATGAGGCCCGGCTTGTAATTAGTTCAAATCTTGGTAGGTTTGGATAGATTGGCCCGTGTTCAGCAGTCATCCTGAGCGTCTCTGGAGATTGTTGAGGTAGCAAGGTCGCAGTAGGTTCAGTCTCTGCAGACGGTGCAGTGGATACTGTAGGAATGTCACCACCTTGGGTCTTGACCGCTGCATACGTCGGCAGTACAGACATCTTATATTCCCCACTATCCCCCTTTGCATTCCAGAGCCCAATAATTCTACTCTTGATTCGTTTACGACATTTAATACCAATTAAACATACGACAATGAGTAAGATACCCAAAATCCCTATGAAAAGAAAAGACCAATAGGGTAAGTAAAACTTTTCTTCAGGTGGAAAATACATGTACTTTAGCTCATTTTGCAAATCATCCATTTCAATGTGTTTAATTTTGTTTCATTTAAAAGGATAAGTAAAATAAGTAAAGTTTGGTAAGGTTCGGTGAAATTGTTCCCAAATATTTTTGGTGTTGAGGGTGTGTACAATTGTAATATTAAGGTGGTTTTCATGGAATTTGACAGTCGTTTCTCGGCGGAAATATGGGGATAAGGTTATTTGACCGTGTTCAGCTCGACATGACATCGGTAAACGCAGCACGCCAACCGGAGGCTTTACAGAACGAATCGTGGTCACTGTACCGCGTTCACTTGTCGGGCAGACTTGAGAAAATTTCAACTCTTGGACTGTCGACACAGCCCACTGACCATCGCTAATATACTGCGCCAGCGGCAAATTACTCACATGAACTACTTTTTCACAAAACGTTTTTATTGCATTCCCCTTTTTTTATAAAGAGGGCCACTAAGCAGGTTTTACTCAAATGCACGGGATAAAGGGGACTCTTTATAGTACAACAATCTTTGACAACATTGGTACACTTATGTAATTCGTGTGAAGTTAATAGGACGTACTGGGTTCGGTCTGAATTGATTGCTAGCATTTCATTTTCAAGCGCGTATCTTGCAATAAAATTCTTATCATTGGAGTTAGGAGAAAGCGGTTGTTCCGCAGCGGGAACGGAAGAAGTGGTCACTATATGAACAGGTAGATTGTAAACTTGGTATACTTCGAACTTAGAATACCTGTCCAAAAGAGGGATGTGAACAATGATTAACAAATGATCATTTTCAACAATAGTGGAGCATTCAAGATATTTATAGAAAACCCAAATATCGATTTCAGGATTATAAGGGAGTGGGGGGGGGGCAATTTGCTTTTAATGTCTAGAAGGACTTCTTTTAAATCACGTGGGGAAATAACTGCTGGGCTTAAGCGTCCCAAGGCCAACATATTTGATTTAGAAAAGAAATGATTCAAACTTGACCTTACATCTCCAATGATTAACTTTATTTCTTCCACTGCGATATCTAACTGGGAGTACATGGCATAGAAATGCTCGTTTTCTGACACGCGTCTTTCAATAAGTTCAGTGATATTGTCAAACAAGAGGCAAGTACGCTAAGATCCAGTATCAAATGGTTGATTGACTGTCGATTTTCCGAAATTAGTCCCCTATTTTCTTTAATAGCAGTTAGGCTTTTCTGAACAACATGAGAAATGCGTTGCTGATTTCTTATCAAAGTTCCAATTTGATTTCTAATTTCGTTCAAGTCCCCTTCCGAAACAGTACCAAACAAGAAAGATAGGGCAGATCCCACAAAAGGTAACAATCCCCGTTTACGTCGATTGTTATTATCGTTCGTGAGGTACCTAACATTATGCAACAAGTTCCGAATCCTTTGATCCTTTGATAGACAATTTTCACATTATCAATTTCAAGTTGGGCGCTATCGGTTATCTTTTTAAAATGATCCTTATTTCGTTTAAGAAAATAATATTTACTCAAGGCAGCAGCAAAGAGACGAGTCCGATTTAGTTGTACATACAACTGAGAGATAATATCATCGTAATTATCAAAGGTCTCTACCATCGCTATCGACCATTGACTGCGAGTAGGTGAAATTTCATTTATCTTTCTAAATACGACATTTTCCCGTAATAAAATTCCCTTTGTAGTCCACGGAACCAAGGATCCAACCAGGAAGCACATCCTAACCTGGGGGCAAATAGGAACCCACATATTCTCCCTGAAAAGACAATGTGGCCATTACTTAGAATAATTCCTTATTTGTCGAAATCCTATTGTATTCCTTATTTGTCGAAATGTAATCCTTATTTGTCGAAGTCGAAATCATACTGTACAAATAAGAACAAACAAGAAAAGTTTAGGATTATAGAGCCTTTATTGACTACATACTATGAAATATTAAAAAGGAAAAAGGAATTTAATCAACTTAGTCGAGGTCGAGGTCGTCCCACTCCCCTCCTTCGAGTAGGGGCACAAACTCCGGGCCGCCCGAGTTGGGTGAAGGAGGAGTTTAGTAATACCCCCAACGTACTTCTTTGTTGTTATCATTAAAATCTAGGTCCTCTTCGGAGTCCGAAAAGTCCTGGTACAAGTGGTAGGCCTTTTCCTGCCAGATTTTGTGACCACTGAAAAGAAGGGCCCGTTCGACAGCTGGCTTCAGTTGAAGGTGGGGTCCTTGTTGAGCTGCCAACCAGGCGACAGCATTGTACCCCCGGATCCGTTCCGCTACAGGGATCAAAAGTATATCGATCCCCTGTCCTTCGAGCCATACTGTCGTCTCGGCCAGCGTCTGTAATTTCCGGACCCTAGAGTGTGAACACGTGCTATTTAAAAAGGCCTCCACTTGCTCTTCCCACGTTGGTTGTTCTAGTGGTTCCTCTTCCGGTTGGGGCTGTACCTGCTGCAGCAAGACAGCCAGAATTCTCAAATAGTGGCTGTGTCCCATCTATAATACAAAAACAAATTTAATTTACCTAAAAGGCTTCAATCATGTATCTAGCTATGCCCACGCTTAAGTCAGGCATTATGACTCAAGGACGTAAATATCGTCTGGATTTTAAAATCCACGTGGTGAGGGTATTTACGAGTTTACAAAAATTGATACAGTGCTTTCGAGAGACCATTAGCCTTTATGCTCCTTGATTTGGGCCTCTTGACCTTGACCTCCCTAATTGACATGTCTTCGTCAGAATTTGACCTTATATCATCCTTCCTGAGTTGCTCGTCTGTCAGTGGTTCAACGTCATTATGCATAGTCTCATCAGTTTCAATGTCGTCGGGGTCGAGTGTCAACTGATCACTAAATTCGTTTGGCCTATCAGCTAAACGTTCTTCCCTATGTTTTATTCGTCTCTGTAGTTCGGCCAGTGGTATGTCATCCTCATCAGAGGAGTCCGTCCTTTCGTCTCTGAACTTGTCATCGAGAGCTTCCGGCCCTTCGTCTTCGGAACTCGTTCCGCTTGAGGGACCGTCCGTGTTCGGTGGTTCCGCGTATTGTAACCGTCGTAGTGTCCGGGGTCTATTGTCAGTCTGAACCGTCCATTGGTCAACGTTAGCCAGACGGATGTCGTTTGCATGCGTTTTTCTTGTCGACCCGTCTAATTGATGTTTTATTACAAAAGATACCGGCGATGTTTGAGTTATGATTCGGTAAAAAGGTAGCCACCGCCGATCCTATTTTCCCTTAGGCGTATGGTTACGTAAGTATACAGCATCGCCGATTTGGAATTCAACTGGTTTCGCGCCTTTGTCCTCGTGTTAAGCTTGTCTTTTCTTAGCTTTTGCGGGGTGTTTATGGAGTTGTAGGAAGCTCCGATGTTGCAGTTCCAACGCAATTTGATGATGCTCATCACCAAGGTATTTACGGCGGGGACGCAGAATGTTATCTACCGGCAGCACAACATCACGGTTGAATACCAAAAAGTAGGGCGAGAATTTTGATGTTTCGCTAACGGTGAACCGTATGGCGGCGAACGCTTGGTTAAGGTACACATCCCACGTAGTTGGATTTTCTTGAACTCTCTTACTAAGGATATTGTGTAGAGTCCTATGGAACCTTTCGATTTTGGCGTTGGATTCCGGATGATAAAATGCCGACCGAATGTGAATAATGTTCAAGTAGGCTAAGGTTTCCTGGACTTCCTTAGCGATGTTCTCAGTACCATTGTCACTAATAAGGACTAGTGGGCATCCATAGGCCCATGGAAACGGTGGAATACCACTGTCTTGTAGTTCCGCTCGTTGCCTCTTTAGATTTCTCTCCTTACAACGGATGCATTTTTCAGTGTATTCCAAAAGCTCCTTGTACAAATTAGGCCAATAATAACTCTGTCTAATAGGAGCATAAGTGCGGTCCACTCCATAGTACCCTAGGTCATGGTGTCGTTTAAGGACACCAAGGCGCAAATGGGTCGGAACAAATAGCCGTAGGGACGGATTGCCGTCTGGATCTGATAAGTAATAAACGACATCGTCGATTATTAAATGGTGTCTAGCCTCTGATTTGCATTTTTCAGACGAAGTTTTAACCTAGTCAAGTCCTGGTCTTGAGACTGTTCTACCACCAAGTCTATGTTAGGGAAGGCTTCCTCCTTGTCAGGAATATCCAAATCTTTGTCTTCGATTGTAGAGTCCATATGATCCTTGGGTCGAAAATTAGAAGAATCAAGGATACCAATCTCGTATGTCTTGTCGCTTACATCCGGTCCCGTCTCTGTGCAAATATCAGAATCATCAGTCAGTAGTGAGTGATCTATCCGAGTGAGGAGGTCAGCGCAGGAGTTCTCTGTACCCACAACATACTCTACGGTACAGTCATATCCAGTCATACACATTGCCCACAGCTGGATTTTCTTGATCTGCATGGGGGATTCCAAAACATACTTCAGTGGTTTGTGATCTGTGCGGATGATAAAAGAGGTTCCATGCAAATACGCGTCCAGTTTTTGCAGTGCATAGTAGATAGCGTAAGCCTCCTTTTCAACAACAGACCACCGCGTCTGTGTGTCACTGAGTTTGTGGGATAAGAAGAAGAGAGGTTCCTCATTCCTTACGTAGGGGTTGTCAGGGGGATCATCACAAGGTTGAGTCAAACAGGCCCCAATAGCATTTTGGCTCGCATCCGTATACAGTATGTAACTTTTGGTTGGGTCCGGATACGCAAGGAGCGGCACAGTGCTCAAGTAACTCTTCAGTTTCTCAAATGCAGCAGTACACTCTTCTGTCCACTTAAACCTGGCATGTTTTCTTGTAAGAGCTGTCAGAGGTTCTGCAACCTGTGAGTACTGGGGAACAAAACGTCGATAGTATCCAGTCATGCCAATAAATGACCGAACATCGCGGCGACATCGAGGTTGGGGCAACGCTTTGATAATTTTAACTTTCTCTGGGTCGGGCTGAATACTTGTTCGCTGATGATAAAGCCTAGATAATTGGTTCGATTTTGATAAAAGGAGCATTTCTTTAACTTCAATTTAAGCCCGTGGTGTCGTAACCTATCAAATACCTGTTGAAGATGCTGCTGATGTTGCTCTGCGTCTGTCGACCAGATGATCACGTCATCAAGATAAGCTGTTGTAAAGTCTTCTAATCCCTGTAAAACCACTGCCATTAAATTTTGAAAAATTGCTGGAGCATTGCATAACCCAAACGGCATAACATCCAACTGGAAAAGTCCACGATGACAGGCAAATGTCGTTTTTGATTGTGATTTCTCGTCCATGGCCACTTGCCAGTAGACGCTTTTAAGTCCAGCGTAGTAAAGTCCTTAGTCTGGCCTAGTTGTGCGAGGATATTATCTATCAGTGGCAAGGGAGAAAAGTTGTTCTTGGTGATGTTGTTCAAGGACCTGTAATCTACACAGGGTCGGTTGCTCCCATCTGCTTTCTTCACAATTACCATCGGGAAGGACCATGGGGATACTGATCGTTCTATCACCTTCGCTGCCAGCATCTCATCAACTGCTTGGGAAATTATTCTTCGTTTATTCAGAGCGCGGTACGGTCGTTTCCTGATTTGGTGATGGTCACCAGTGTCTATAGACATCTTGACGGTATTGGTCCGTCCTAAGTCAGCGTCTGACTTCGCAAATAAGTCAATATTCTTTTCAAGTTAATTTTTAACCAAAAGTTGAAATTCGTCATGTGCCTTAAAATCGAGGGCTCCTGTCTGTAAAGCGTTTATTTCCGGTATCGGATACGGATCCGACGTGCGCGGGTCTTCAACACGTTGATTTGTAATCGGCTCGCCCCGGGCCACAACAACACTTCGTCTTAAAACCATACACTTACCTGTGGTGTGAACAACTATTATCATTTCTTTGTAGTTCTGGTTTGTATTTTAGTGAATCGTAAATTTTCCGATTGATAAGACTCACCTCTGCTCCAGTATCCACTAAAGCCCTAAGTTTCTGGTTCTGAACATTAATTAAACAAGAATTTGGACTACCAGCAAAATTAATGAAAGCTGATTTTAACTTTTTGGCGGGTGATTGATTACTTAGTTCTCCTACACTTACCTTTCCTCCTCCGCCGCCGGCCTCATTGCGACGGAGGGTTTCTAGTTTAAACGGATTTTCGGGGTGGGACGTTTTCGAGCTTGGGGCTGTCTTGGTCTTTCGGGTCAATTTCGAGCTATGTGACCTTCTCTTTTACAATTAAAGCATGCATTCTCAAATTATTCATTTCTGGGCCTTCTTCGGTACCGCATGTGACCTATTTCCATAGGCACAATAGTGCGAGGGGCAGGGAGGAGGTTTTGAGGAATTCAAGTTGGGGTAGGGTTAGGCGGTTCAGGCGCGACAGGTCTGAGCCCGGAAAATACCACCTCTTCCGGATCTCGCGTCGGGACAAACTCCATCCCCAACCGCATTTTAACCTCGATATGAAAGTTCTGTATCGAAAGCGCGCTATCCGCGGCAGCCGTCAGCGTAGTCGGCTTTTGATGCATGATTTTGATTTTCATGTGATCGTCGGACATACCGTCAATGAATAATTGTACCAACTGGCGCTGTACCTCAGGAGGGTCAAGGCTGTCAAATGCATCGAGGGCCAGTCGAAAGAGTCGAGTGCTGTACACTTGGACATTTTTGTCAGGTTTTTGTTTAATTTTGAACAGGGATGCATATGCGTGATGTTTGTCATTACATTCCCCAAATCTTAAAATTAATTGGTTTTTCAGGTGCCCCCATCCCCTTTCTACAGTTTGGTCATGCACGCGCTGTTCAATGTATAGGCCGATATAGCCACTTACATCCCCTCTGCTATGTCTTACAGCAAGACGGACTTTTTCATCATCTGTCAAATGGGGATTTAAGACCAAAGCTTTGTTTATTGCATTTAGCAAAGCCCGGAATTCCGACGGCTTCCCCGAAAAAAGGAGATGTATCAATTATGATTTCTTGCTTTTTAATGACAATTTGAATTGTTTGAGTTTCTCACTCACTGTCGTACTAAGTTCAGTAAACCCTTGCTGTATCGTACCAGCAACAATATTTGTGGCTTGTTCTAAACCTTCAGTCATGTTTACCAGACAATAAATACCCAAAAGAATAATAGAATAAATAAGAATAAATCAAGAGTAGATGAGACTCGGACTTACAAAACAGGACAGTAAAGAATAATAAAATTGTCTTACCGTGACTGGTTAGATAAATCCAAAAATCCAAAGTCTTTTAAAGAAGGTACGAATCCTGGTCACGGCACCAATCAGCCCGTATAACACTACAACGCGTATCTTACGTAAGTAGTGCACACGTTAAGTAAAAGTCTTAATTGATCGTATAGTGGTTTTATTCGACAAAAAGCAAACTAAATACACAGTCCCAATTCGGGAAAGTCAGAGAGAGATGTTAAGAGTTCGAAAGAGCGTCGGAATCAACCTAGCTTGCGAGAAGTTGGTAGTTTTATAATATTTGGGGAAAACAACTATCAAAGTGAAACAAGTGTTCATTGGTTGTTGAAAAGCCCCGTAAGAGGGTGCCACCATCTTGTTACTATGATGCTCCAAGATGGCATCAAGCTGGTCAGTAAGGGACCCGCCCTTAATCAGTGTTCTTAGGGTCAATCAAGGTTACGACAAGTATTTACTAGGGGGAGGGTCACTGTATCGTGACCAATTATTGTCATCTACATGAACCGATCAACGACTAATTGACTTCAATTAGCAGATTGATGTATGTAATTGTTTGGTTTACATTAAACTTTACCCCCTCAGGTTATTTGTGTACTAATCTGGAACCTAATGTCCAATTTGGAGACATACTGACCAGCAAAAAAAGTAATTACATTCGTTAACGGATCATCACCGCAAAACAATATACCCCATAAATGTAAACATGGTAGCTATTGGCTCTCTCTCTCTGACCTTCCTTTAAAGCAATATAGTCTTTGATGGACACATAATATTCGTGATTCAATTACACGGAATATACATTAAATAAAGGTATTTACTTTACGAAAGCATTCTATACCGATTATGAAATGAAATGATAAAGTCAAATCACAATAGTTCAAAGAATAATATGTAACGTCCAATCAGTATTGTCAAAGTTATAAGATACGTAAAATATAAAGTCCAATCACCAGTGTTCGATTATATAACGATAGGTAACAAGGGCTATTTTGTTACACCATTTCTTTAAAAATTCCATTTTGTATATATCGTAAACATTTATTAAATTACTTTTCTGAATTTTTCCCACTTACTATAAACAAAACTGAGCCTAGTAAATATTCTTTACACAATCATATAAACAGTAAACCTAACAATAGAAGAGAGTTTTCTAGAGGCTAGCTGTCTATGTACAAAATAAATGGGTTCACTGTGAAAACAAGTTCTACTTAAGTAATCACAGGACTTGATGTGATACCTGGCTGACCCAATTGAATTCCTTATTGCGCAATCCAGCAAGCTTTTGAAACACTTACTATAATTCTGCATTTAAAAACATGAAAATTCATTAATTAACAGCTTTCCAATTGACCTTGACCTTTGACATTTATGTCATTTTGTTCAGTCAGGGTAGATGTCTCTATTCCAAGTGGTCTGAAGTCTCTGTGATAGATAGTAAAAAAGTTGGAAGTGATTTTATCAAAGTTCAAAACTTCCAGGGGCAATAACTGCAAGAAGTGGGCCTCAGATCCTTTTGGTATGAATAGATTGAAAAACAGCTAACTGTACTGAAGACATTGGTAAAAGTTCCAATTCTCTCTCTCCTATGGTTTCAATGGAGTAGCGATAACAAGTATTTAGTATAAAAGGGGCAATAACTCTGTAGTTATTAAAAAATGTAAGCCAAGGGGCTAATTTTTTAAATAATATTACGGTGTCCTACTACATCCATGAAAAAGTGTTTCGTTAGCACCCTAAACAAAAGAGATCTAAAAACTCGTCAATTAACAGATTTCCAGATGACCTTGACCTTTGACTTGTATGTCATTTTGTTCGGCCAAGGTAGACGCTTCTATCCCAAGTAATCCTAAGTCTCTGTGATAAGTAATAAAAAAGTTGGAAGTGATTTTATGGAAATTTAAATACCTTCAGAGGCAGGGGGCCTTAGATCATTTCGGTATGAATAGATTGGAAAACCCTCTAATTGTACTAAAGACATTGGTTAAAGTTCCAAGTCTTAATCTCTTATGGTTTCAGAGGAGTAGCGATAACAAGCATTTCCTTCTCAAAGGGCTATAACTCTGTAAGTTCTGGAAGTTTTTTGACACAGGGTCAGTTGGTAACAACTTTTAATGAGCAATTACATAAAGTTTGAATTGTCTGGATAAACCAAATAACAAAAAAGTGACTCCGAGGTAGAAGAAAAAAGAAGAAAAAAAAAACATAAAGAAAACAAGAGGTCTTTCACCTGAAAGGTGGAAACACCTAATGAACCTTTAATTTCCATCAAAACACAATGCAGGAATGTAGAAAAAAGATAGTGATCAAATTGGAAAAAAAGATTAATCATGAACCTACATCGTTTCACTCAGAAATGTGTACTGATGCCTTATTTTTATTTAATTAAAATGTCACAGACAAGTTGTTTGCATTTACTATAAATAATTAGACAGCATATTTTAGAGTTTTTTTTTTTTTAAACAGTGTTTTTTAACTGAGTGTCATTTATTAATGATCTTTATAGCTGTTATCAGTGATTTCATACGAAAAATATCCTGTTATATCAAGCAGAGGTTGGTTTCTTACAATACAGTAGATGTATGTGAATCTGTCTTCATTTTTCAAAATTCTGTAATATCTATTTCTAGTGTCAATACACACACAATATGTACTTTCTTCATGTGTGTGCAAGGTAGGTGAAAATTAAATTATGTTAATTTAATACATGTATTCTTTTAGTCAAAAATATTGGAGGAAATTAAAATAGAAGACATCTTTTCTGTATTGTTTTTATTTCTCCTTTTTGGTTTGGATTTGTCCTTTATGGATTTTAAAACCAATCATAATTTTATTTAAACTATTACTACCATAGTAATATGATTGTTAATGAGAGAGAGATTGTTAATCTCTCTCTCTCTCTCTCTCTCTCTCTCTCTCTCTCTCTCTCTCTCTCTCTCTCTCTCTCTCTCTCTTTCAGAAAGCAGAAAACATATTGAGAAGGGATATAGAATGAATTAAGGTATGAAAAATAAAATAAGCTAAGCAATACAAGTCTGAGATATATACAGAGAGACAGAGAGAGAATGAAAGAAAAGAAACACGAGTACATATTAAGCCTGAGAGAGAGAGAGAGAGAGAGAATTATGTCTGGAAAATGTTCTAGAGGGCGAGATATAAGGATAAAGGATATAGAGAGAGCTAAAAAGAGAACAAGATAACATGTTTTACAGAGAAGGTCAGAGAGAGAGAATTATATCTCGCCCTCTCTCTCTTTCTCCTCCTCTCTAATGTCAATCATATTTTGGGCCATTTCTTCAACAAGTTGAGTGTCTCTGTAACCAGAGTCATATTGATGAATCATTATTTATATGAATCATTATTATCTTTGTGGGAATAATATATTATTACATTAAAGAAACATGTTCTAAATGAAAAGAATTCATATAAGATATGATATTAATATGTGTTAAGAATGTGGTTGACTTTATTTAAAACAGATTTAAATTCAAAATTCCACAAGGAGGATGTGAAGGAGTCACTGAGTATTCAAATCACAGAGAGAGGAAACCGACGCGTAGGAAACCAGTGTCTGCTGAAACTGATGTATGCTCCTGAGGTCCATCGATATCTTATAGTGACAGGTGTTGATTGTTGTTTTCACATTTCCTGTGTGACATCAGACCGGGTCTGGGTCAGTGATAAAAACAAACTCATGTTGACAGACACAACAGGTGTCCCTCTACATCATGTGGAGGATTCATGTAGTGGTTTATATGGAGGATTACACACAGTGAACAGTGAGAGTGAACTGATTTATATAGATAGGAATTATAACATCAGAAAACTGTCAAAGGATATGAAAACCACCACCACATTTATAGAGAGAACAGAATCTACATGGGAACCACGGTGTGTGTACTGGTCCCGGTCCACTGGGGATCTACTGGTCGGGATGCGTTATATACATACAAACACAGGAAAGGTAACCTGGTACAACCAGAGTGGACAACTGACACAAACCATACTGAACGACAACACAGGACGGGAACTGTATAGTGGACCTAACTATATAACAGAGAACAACAATGGTGATGTCGTGGTGTCTGACTATGACTTGTGGTCTGGTGCTGTAGTGGTGACAGAGCATGGAGGAAGACATCGTTTCTCCTACACAGGACCTCCATCAGGATCAGGACTATATCCACGTGGAATCTGTACTAACGCGCTGTCACACATCCTGGTGTGTGATGAATGGACCAGAACAGTACAGATTTTGGACAAGGACGGTCAGTTCCTGTCACATCTACTGACAGAATCACAAGAGATGCATGAATCACGGAGCCTGAGTTATGATGTCAACACTAATCGTCTCTGGGTCGGATCACGGTTGGACAACAAGGTGTGTGTCTACAGGTATATAACCAGACAGGACGCTCTGACAGGTAAGTCTGAGTCATTACCATTGAAATACCGGTAGTATATATGTGTTAGGTATCATACAGGTTTTAATGAGATCTAAGGATACCTTAGTTATTTTTGTTATATCACACAAGTCGTATTTAATTGTTAATTAGTTGATATCAATTTCATTGTGATTGTTATTTATATATTAGTTATATATTCATATACTTGATATACATTATTATATCTATGTACATGTTACCAAATGTAGTTTATTCCTCAAACTTATTTAAATAAGAAGATGCAAACATCATCATGGCTATGAAATTAAGATATACAAGAGAAATTCATTTAAAGTATCTAAATGAGTTTGATAATTACTTATCAGAGTATTTAATTAACTTAATATACTCCTTATAACAATACAGGATTAGAACTCTGATGTTTTTTAGATCAAAGTTGTGTGATGGAGTCACTGAGTGGAATCCCAACCCCAAGGGCAGAAAAACCACAGCAAGGAAACCAGTGTCTGCTGAAACTGATGTCTCTCCCCGAGTTACTTCACTCTCTCACAGTGAAAGGTGTTCGTTGTTGTTATCACATTTCCCGTGTGACATCAGACCGGGTCTGGGTCAGTGATCATAGAAACAATCTCATTTTGAAAGACACAGCAGATGACCCTCTACATCATGTGGAGGATTCATGTAGTGGTTTATATAGAGGATTCCACACAGTGAACAGTGAGAGTGAACTGATTTATATAGATAGGAGTTATAACATCAAAAAACTGTCAAAGGATATGAAAACAACCACCACATTTATCGAGAGAACAAACTCTACATGGGAACCATGGTGTGTGTACTGGTCCCCGTCCACTGGGGATCTACTGGTCGGGATGCGTTATCTACATACAGTGACAGGCAAGGTAACCCGGTACAACCAGAGCGGACAACTGACCCAAACCATACAGCACGACAACACAGGACGGATACTGACCCAAACCATACAGCCCGACAACACAGGACGGGGACTGGATAGACGACCAATCTATATAACAGAGAACAACAATGGGGATGTTGTGGTGTCTGAACCTTGTGCTGTAGTGGTAACAGAGCGTGGAGGAAGACATCGTTTTGCCTACACAGGACCTCCATCAGGATCAGGACTATGGCCAGGTGGAATCTGTACTGACGCGCTGTCACACATCCTGGTGTGTGATTATAAAACCAAAACAGTACAGATGTTGGACAAGGACGGTCAGTTCCTGTCACATCTACTGACAGAATCACAAGAGATGCGTAAACCACGGAGCCTGAGTTATGATGTCAACACTCACCGTCTCTGGGTCGGATCATGGTGGGACAACAAGGTGTGGGTCTACCGGTATATCACCAGACAGGACGCTCTGACAGGTAAGTCTGAGTTATTATCATTCACGATAATTAGATATAGATAACT
The DNA here is from genome assembly GCF_963853765.1 of Magallana gigas. Lineage (NCBI taxonomy): Eukaryota > Metazoa > Mollusca > Bivalvia > Ostreida > Ostreidae > Magallana > Magallana gigas. The sequence goes on from NC_088862.1 coordinate 34,363,512, forward strand.
AAGACACACAGTCCATGTTAATTATTAGTCAATAAGATAATGTAAGACATGTTTATCTGTGTGATTGTTTGTCAATATAAACAGCCCATTGTTACAGGGTTAGCTGTATCTACCATTCACTGGGATTCATTGTTTGTTTATCTAAAATTAATAGAAATTGAATGTATTTTATAAAAAGATGTGCAGTCATATGTCAATCTAATTAGTTAATTAATATAACAGCTCAGTGTAATTTATAAACCAGATGTTAATATAGTGACACGTGTATTTGTAATTTGTTTTGTTACGAGTACAAGTCGATTGAAATGATATAATTATTTACATAACTATTAAAGCATGTGTCAATGAAATTAGGTTAAACTACTTTGTAGATGTAGCTCCGTCATATATATACTGTATGGTGTTGATTTATCAATTAACAGCTAATTAATCTCTTGTTGTAGATGAACACAGCCCCGTCCTGATGGAGAGGCCATGTTCAGCTCAACATCAGCCGTAGAATGGAGATAGTTCGGATATTGACAGGTTGTAAATGTTTCTGTACAAAGCTAGTCTGCTCTCAAAACCAAACCTGTTGTTTGTCCCTTTGTTCAACATCTGCAGCTGAAATCGACCTATGTATAATTCACATCGACTGAAATACCATCTTCTTGCTTATTTCACACTATGTGATCATCCGAACATGGCTGTCTGTTGCATACATGGTTGTCTGTTGCTATATGTGGAAAAAAATGTAATGAGAATGGACTGGATATATAAATAAGATAATAATTATTTAATTATACTTAGTGCTTAGATTTATACTTGTGTCTTTTTTTCACCATTAGATATGAAGACTGTTATTGAATTCATACAAACATTGTGGATTCTTGACCATGGTTTTCCATTTAAAGTATTCAACACAGTTATTGGTGTAATAGGACAAAATATTTCCTGAAGAGACAGATACCAGTATCTTATTGAGTGATTAAACGGACCGTGTGTTTATAGCTCTACACAGACTTATTGAGTGATGTGACGGACCGTGTGTTTATAGCTCTACACAGACTTATTCAGTGATGTAACGGACCGTGTTTATATCTCTACGCAAGCTTATTCCGTAATGTAACGGACCGTGTGTTTAAAATTCTACGCAAACGTATTCAGTGATTTAACGGACCGTGTTTTTATAGCTCTACACATACTTATTCCGTGATGTAACGGACCATGTGTTCATAGCTCTACACAAACTTAATGTGTGATGTAATGGACCGTGTGTTTATAGTTCTTTACAAACTTATTCAGTGATGTAACGGACCGTTTGTTTATAGCTCTATGCAAACGTATTCAGTGATGTAACGGACCGTGTGTTTATAGCTCTATGCAAACGTATTCAGTGATGTAACGTACCGTGTGTTTATAGCTCTACACAAACTTATTCAGTGATGTAACGGACCGTGTGTTCATAGCTCTTTACAAACTTATTCAGTGATGTAACGGACAGTGTGTTTATAGCTCTACACAGACTTACTGAGTGATGTAACGGACCGTGTGTTTATAGCACTACACAGACTTATTCAGTGATGTAACGGACCGTGTGTTTATAGCACTACACAGACTTATTCAGTGATCTAACGGACCGTGTGTTTATAGCTCTACACAGACTTATTCAGTGATGTAACAGACCATGTGTTAATTTATATCTCTACACATTTGTGCACATCATGTTTTTTTCCCCCAAGTAATCTCACTTATGATTCACATTTGAAGTACATGAAAGTGAATAAAATACACCTAACTATCCATTTAGTTAATAATTATATCCTTTTTTAGTCAGATTCCGTGCGGTTAACAAAAGAACAAGAAAACAATAATGGATCAAAATAATTTTCTGAGCATTGTGTATCTCCCTCAATATGCATTTTATAAACAGATGATTTGAAATTAAAAGGGGCATAACTCCTCCTAAATCTATCATATCAAAATTTCCTTCAATCATGCATGTCTATACTTATTAGCTCACCTGAGCTGAAAGCTCAAGTGAGCTTTTCTGATTAACATTTGTCCGTTGTTTGTCGTTGGCGTTGGTGCTGGCGTTGTTGTAAACTTTTCACATTTTCATCTTCTTCTCTGGAACCAAAATCAAACTTGGCACAAAGCATCACTGGGTGAAGGGAAATAAAGTTTGTTCAAATGAAGGGCAACTCCCTTTTTAAAGGGGAGATAATAAAGAGTTATTAAAAATTTGTTGGTATTTTTCAAAATTCTTCTTCTCAAAGTTGTTGATCGTACCAATATCCATCAGGTAAAATCATTCCCACACCCATTTGAACGTAAGTGTGGATTTTTAGAAGCCGAAGTACTTAAGCTTTGACGCAATATATCTAAAGAAGGAGACATTTTTTGTTAAGAATTGTAGAAAAGAAAATGTATGTATTGTTGATTCTAATTGATTCCACTAATCAAAACACCAATGTATGTCCCCATTAGGATCTAGAGAGTTGGCCCCTAAAATATTCATTTGTTTCCCCCTCCCCAAACAAAAATAAACAACAAGTTTAGATATGTGTAAGAACAAAAAATGTTAGTATTCGTGAGACCTTTCGAAGGATCTCCAAAAAAGGGCTGGCCCCTTAATATAGGGGCCAAGACATAAAGTCTTTTACACATACCTTTAAAACGGTCAGGATTTTGTAATGCATTATAGAAACAAAGTTGTTCATCGTTACAATATCAGTTTGAAAAACTCATTAACACACCCATTAATGACGTAATTAGGGATTTAAGGGGACAAAAATTTTAAATATGTGAAAAACACTTTGTTAAGCATTTTACAGGATATTGACAATCGTATACATTATGTGAAAGGGAGTGGTTGAGTGGAAATTCTGAAATTTCATTGATATGTAAATCGTATCGTTTAAAAATTGAACGGAAGACCTACTCGTTACTCGTAACGAGATCGTATCTAATTATTATTTTTCCCCACAAATTTTGTGCACTTGATTTCTAAGAAACTGTCCAACTGATTTACACCATCTTTTCACAGAGGCTTGATAGTGATCTGAATTTATTTTGTTTTTAATATTTTTGCAGTCGTCACTTCCGGTACCGATTTATCGCTGATTTTGTAACTTTTACGACCCGTTTTGTGCACGCATGATTTCGAAAACTATCATAGATATGAATATAAAATTTTCAGGATAGGTAGACGATAGTCTGAAATTGTGCCTATTGTTTTTGTTTTACGCCAGTACCGCCATTCTTAAGAGCTCATTATGACTCGAAAATTGGGTACGAATTTTGTTCCTTTTTTGTACACACGATTTCTCAGAGATGGCTCGATGGATTTTCTTGAAATTTCCAAGAGTGATAGAGTAAATATATCTCAAGCATCCATTTTTCATTTTTCATTTTTTCCAAAGTTAATTTCCAGTCGTCCGTTTCCTGTCCCGCGACAAAAAGCTTGTCACATTGAGATTTTAAAAAAAATAAAGACTTAAGCATTCAGAGTTTGTAGGGATATAGATTTATATTTGTTGATGTCTTAAAACTATTTCGTTTTGTTCGTCATAACTTCTGGTCGTCACCTTAAGCACTTCAAAAATTATTTTTTCTTTTGCTTTTAATTTGTTTCATATAGAATTGAAATATAAGTAATAATTCTTACATATATCATGTATCCGATGTTAAATAAAAACAAACAGTTCTACTTCCGGTAAGATATTTCAAATATGTCAGAAAGCGTTTTTAACATAAATGTTTTACCCACGAGATCCCAGAAAGTCAAGCAATCAATGCTCGAAACTAATATAGACATTTGATACAAAATGCGTTTAACTGCTTTCATTCTGTCAACCGTCACTTCCGGTCCTCACCGGGGGGGGTTCAAACAAATCAAGCTGTTTGAAAAATTGACTGTTTTTCTTTGACAATTTTAGAAGAATTGATTAACAATAAAGTACAAGTGTCTAATATTCAAGAAATACTCACTCAATTTTTTTTTTCACTGAGCATTTCCGTTTGTCCGTTTCCTGTCAAGAGACAAATGATTTCACGAGATCTCAAGTGTCTAATGTTCAAGAAATACTAACTTTTTGTTTTCACTGAGCATTTCCGTTTGTCCGTTTCCTGTCAAGAGACACAAAAAAAACCAATGACTCCACGAGATCTCAAAAGCGGTGATGACTTGAACAACCAAACTTTGTGGGATTATAGCCCTAAGTATGTATCCGTGTTTACATTATTTTGTTTGAATCGTCTTCACTTTCGGTCGTCACCGGAAGCACTTACAAAATGTTTTCCTTATTTTTTTTTCTTGGAATGAATACCGGTATACCATTACACAATCTTATATATGTTAAATAAGCAAACATATTCTACTTCCGGTGAGTTATATGAAATATCTTATAGGTACCTATCCTTTTTACAAATTTGATACCCGCGAGATTTTAGTCATTTAGGTGATTGAGATACGAACTTTTTGAAATAATAGACAATTGATTGAAGATGTGTTTAACTGGTTTTATTTTGTCAACCACCACTTCCGGTACTCACCAGAAGAGTTCAGACAATTCATGTTTTTAGCAAGTTTAACCGTTTGTCTTTGGTGTTTCATCTAGCATGATAAACAGTGATGTACACTGCACTAGGCAAATGCATAGAAAAAAACCCAGCTCTTTTTTTCATTATTCACTTTCGTTCGTCCGTTTCCGGTCTCGAGACAAAAAACCTAGTTTCACTGGGATCTCAGATTTGGCAGAGAGTATCGATTTTCATTGTATCACATCAAACAAAATCGGACGGAAGATCTAATCGTTACTCGTAGCGAGATCTAGTTTTCTTTATGCTGCTTCTTCTTCTTCTTCTTCTTCTTCTTCTTCTTCTTCTTCTTCTTCTTCTTCTTCTTCTTCTTCTTCTATTTACCTCGAAGTCACTTTTTTGTTATTAGGGTTATCCAAACAATTTAAACTTTATGTAATTGCTCATTAAGAGTTATGATACCATTTGACCCTGTGTCAAAAAACTTTCAAAACTTGCAGAGTTACTGCCCTTTGAGAAGAAATGCTTGTTAATCGCTACTCCTCTGAAACCATAAGAGATAGAGACTTGAAACTTTTACCAATGTCTTCAGTACACTTAAAGGGTTCTTCAATCTATTCACACCAAAAGGATATGAGGTCCCAATCTAGCAGTTATTGCCCTGAAAGTATTGAAACTTAAATCACATCCAACTTTTTTACTATCTATCATAGAGACTTCAGACCACTTGGAAAAGAAGCGTCTACCTTGGCCTTACAAAATTACATAAAGTTCAAAGGTCAGTGTCATTTGGAAATCTATTAATTAATGAATTTTCATATCTTTTGAAATACAGAATTATAGTAAGAGTTTCAATAGTTTGCTGGATTGCGCAATAAGGTATTCAATTGGGTCAGCCAGTTATCGCATCAAGTCCTGTGGTTACTTAAGTGGAACATTCATTTTGTACACAGCTAGCCTCTAGAACACTCTCTTCTATTGTTAGGTTGCTGGTGTAAATAGTATTTAGTTGGCTCAGTTTTGTTCGGAGTAAGTTGACAAAAAATTCAGAAAAGTAATTCAATAGATGTTTACGTTATACAACATATAATTCTTAAAGAAATGACCTGAAATAAAAAAAAAAATCTCTATAAAAATCATTTATGGCTTTGTGGTTTTTCCATTTTATAGTACAGCATATATTAAAGGTATATAGTTTTTTTTATCTTATTGAGCAATCTAGCATTTCATTCAAAATATTAAGGTGGAAAGACCTCTAATTGTTCGAGAACAATTAGTCTATTAGTTATCAATGTTTTCCTACTTAATTATTAATTGTGCAGTGACAACTTTTCAATGCTTAAGATAGTATGAAACATATGTCTATATTAATGTAAATGAAAATACATTATAACTAATAGACTTACACAAGTTTAGAATTTCTAAATATCACAATATTTAACAAATCTGGAATGGTTAAAATTTTAAAATCCCCAGCGGGATGCAATTGCATGATCTATGGATTTGTAGAGAAGCCTCTAACCTACTACACTACGCTGTTAAGGTCAGACGGCCCGCTCCTCAAATTTATATAAAACTTTTGCCAGGAATTTGTTATTGAATTACTACTATATACTTTGACCAGCTTTCTTGTAAAAAAAAAAAATAGTCTACCTCACTAGGCATTTGTGTGAGATAATAGAGTATGCAATTTTGTATATAATCGTATTAGATTTTACAAGTTTATCTCCAATCGTAGAATTTAAGAGCTCAGAGGGATGCATAATTAAATATGATTTTTGAAACCCATTTCGGGTAAAATCAGATTTATTTTTATTACAGATCCAAAAAGAATGCTCGATGAACGTGTCGTCTGACCTTAATTGTTTAAATTTCCAAGAAGTTTTAACCTTAAGGTGGCTCTATACACCCACAGTTTATTCCAATTTTCAATAGAAGACCACAAAACATATACTTATTAAATATCAAAATGATGACAGGGATACTATGAGTATTTTAAAAGAATTTTTTAATGTTTTTTCATGTTTGAGTAAAATATTTTTTAAAACGTTAACTATTAACAAATAGAGAGAATTTTTTTTGTCAGATGACGGATATTTCCTTCGGACACCTAAAAAAAATTAACAATTCTTAACATTCAAAAATATTACTGTTGCAATTTTTTTTATTATTTCCCCAAAACATAATTTTTTAACGTGCGAGTAGGCCTACCCATTATTGCCGAACGATACACATTTTTTATATATCACTCTCTTAATATAAGCTGTCATGTGAAAATTTCTATGCAAATTTCTGCATTGTTCATTCATATAACTTGAGTGGAGTTTTTTTATTTCAGAGCCACCTAAAACGACTTACTTTTGACTAAAAAAAAACCCTGTCCATGACCTTCGATAAACAGGAAGTCGAGTACCCATTATTGCCGCTTATATCTTTTCGTCATTATTCAGTAATTAGCGGCAAATAAGCCAAAATTTTTAAAGGATCTCACAATGTCAGACAATTGAAAGATTTTAAAATAAGAATTTATTTCATAAATGCAGTTTTAAAGAATTTTACGTAATATATTTTTTCAATGTCTCTGCGACCGCATGCGCAGAAAATAACAACAAACAGGAGAACATGTGCTTTACAGGACTTGCGACATATGGATCGCTGCATGCGCCGTCCCGGTTCTGGCAAACACTGGTATACCAAAAGTCACAATTTTCACGCGAAATACAGCTGTTAAAAAAGTTTTTTCCGCCGTACTGATTGTTGCATGGGGGCACTTTGCTGGAACATGGACATGACAGGCGGAATACAATGTGGTGTCAACTAATACATTGACTTTAGCAGTAATGGTAGGTGGGTAGATTAGTCAATATCATTTGGATACTTTGATAAACAGATATTTCATTGGAATTGATATTTTTGATAATGTGCAATCCCCCCACCCCCCCACCCCCCATATACACGAGTAACACAGAGCAATAGAAATACTAAAATGCATTTATAATTTTCCTGGAGAAGACGGATGCAAAGTGAAACATTGGTTTAGATGTAAATCACTTTATTATGCTACCAATCCTACATTTGAGAAGAACTAATACCCTGAATCAGGAGAACCCATGCATGCATGTACTTGGAATAAGTGTTTTAAAGTGTCCTTTAATACAAGTCATATTGGGTATGAATTCTTTTAGAGAATCAATACCCTGGAAAAATTGTGCCAAAAGTTATTTTGAACATGACCGAGAAAAGAAATCTAGCATACCGTAATGCCATATAGTTAATTATGTTTTATAGTCTGTCCCAAGTTATTGCTTCCATCAATTTTTGATGATTTTTTTTTATAAAAATACACATACCTGTGAAAGAAAAACACTTGAAATCGATGAAAGGGAATATATCAAAGATATCTTCATTGAACAATTATCCCTTTTCACTCATAAAATTTCACAGGAACAAAAACAATTTTATTACGGAGATTTATAATGGGAAATGTTTACATCTTTTCTCCATTCGGAATACACTCGGAATATATTGTGCAATTTTTTATTCTTATTAATGGCTGATGCAATGCAAAATCTTCGTAGACTTTCAATTTTTCGATGTGTATTGAAACCTGAAGCGGTAGAGGGGGCGTTTCAAAACAGATAATCTGGACATTTTTAATATTAGTGGATGAACGCAGTTTGAGCTCAAAGGTGTTTACTATTATTGAAATATCAAGCAAAAATTGTTGAAAGCAAAAACTCGGGACAGAGTATACCTATTATAAAGCTATATTATTCCATGTGGGGCAAACACTGGCATCAGTCTGTAGTCCATAAATTTAAAAATGAGAAAATATTTGGTCCATATATGTTTTTGAGTGTTTGAAAATGGGAAAACTTTTCAGTTTAATGCAAATTATCAATCTGTTCCTGTTCAAAAGATTTTGAAATAAAATATGGTCTCATAAGTTCCATTTCTATTAGGGCCTATAAAAAAAATTTGTGTGTTTAGGGTAACACTGATGAAAAATCTAGGTTAGGTAGGTAGAGATTTTTTTTTATTTCATCATATTTTTTTTCTGCATGAATTCTAAGAATGTTTATTTGTGTCATATTGAAAAACATTTTTTTTTTCATTAGAAATAACATTAAATTCACAATCAGATAATATCAGACGTCTAAAGATGGTAGGATCGGGGCATTTTTGTAGGTTAGGTCGGGTTACCCTAAACACACAACTTTTTTTTTTAGGCTTAGTGTGCAAGTAACATGCAATAAAAGCTAAAAAAAAAAAATCATCACAGATGGATGTTTATGTAAAGCTAAGTCAAAAGCTCATATAAGATGAATCAAAAAATCCTAAACCACAGGTCCCGAGATCAAATATAGCAGGGGCTTTTGTTTTTATGAAAAGCAATACATTTTTAAAAAGTTGATTTTTCCCTAAAATTGAACACTTTTTCCATCATTTTGAAGTCAAATGCATGCTTAAATATCATATCTTGAAGAAATATAAAAATCGGACTTGTATTACATATTTTTCTGGGGGTGTGGAGGACCCTTAATATTGTCAATCGTGAATGATACTGTCTTTCTATTAATGAAAATCATTGTGCATGCCTATTATAACAATTACTAAGAGTGATTCCAAAGCGATTGATATTTGGGCTTGGTTGAATATGCAAAGAGGGCTTTTCAAGTCTCAACCTCTAGCTTTCATGTTTAGACATTTCCAGTTAAGATTACACAGATACTTGCAATCAGATTCAATGTAAAACATTTAGATTTTTTATTTTTTTTTCTCAGAGGACTGCATGATGTAAATTAGAGAAAAAAATGAGTTCGACAAGATATCTTGGATATATAAGACCCTGCTGGACCAGGTTGTTATCCTAGAAGATGACCAAAAGTACTCATATTTTACTAGAAGGTCTGTCCTTCTGATTGTCAGATTGGTTTACTTTATGAGAAAATGTATTAAATTTAAAACTTTAGATTATCTGTGTTGAAAAAACAATGTTTTACTATAATGGTGTCTTGTGTCAGTTGAGTGTAGCGAAATATATGCATATTTTTGCCTACTTTTAGCTAGCACTTCGATCACCTCAGAGATGTGGTATGGAATTTGTTTGCCAATTGCCAAAGTTATTACCATAAGTTAACAAAGATGCAAAGCTTATATAGAGAAGTGAAAAGGGAATACATGTAAGTAAAATGATTTGTTCCATCAACTAAAAATGATTAATTTTATTTAGACTTTCATGACAGAAAATCAACTTTGGTCAAAAGTACCTGTATATGTTTTTGAGTGTGGAATATTTACAAGCATGCTATGTTATGTGTTTCAGGTAAATTTCAAGAACATTTCCCCACTCTACATTCATTATCAGATGACCCAGTTTCCCCTGGGTTACCCAAGACATATTGGCAAGAAACAGAAATTCTTTTTTTCAATTTAAAAAAGCAGGAATTTATCCAAATTAAGAGTAAGATGGCTCTCATGGATGCCTATGATAAATAACAGCTGTTTATAAATTTATTGAAAAAATTGTAAATACATTTGTAATTTGTACTTAGATAATACAGATGACTGTACATTGATATGATAAGGTTGATTCTTAAAAAAAATACTGTACATTGTACATCTGTTGTAAATTTTAAAAAGGAATTACATGTAACAATTATAAAAGAATTTTTAAGCAGATAGATGGTAAATACTTCAGATTTTCAGTTACTTCTTTCATTATTCAAAAAAATATTTTTGTAGAGAATAGCAGAATATTGTAAGTGTTGAAAGTGAATTCGTAAATATTTGAATTGTAATTTATATTTTTTCCATGTATTTGTCAATTGAGTAGATTTATGTTGCCATTTGCAAATTACCTGTGTGCAAGTTTTAATTTTTTTTTCAAAGTTAAACTGCTATGGTCAATATCAAATTTGGTTGGACATTTTTGTATTTTCATTTGGAATGTAGGTAAACTTGTTTATATATATTTGCCATGATAGATGTTGGCAATTTAAAGCAATATGAGCTGCAATTTTCATATTGAAAATTTTTTTCAAGAAAATGTTATTTTGAACTAAAATAACAAAAAATATCATGGTCTTAAAATTTCTGTTAGCTCTGTTTTTGTGGGAAAAGCCATTAAGAAGCCTTAATTGGAGCAAAATTAAATCATTGTCATCCTGTACAAAAAATTGATCTGCTATATATATGTTCCTTATTAGGGAAATCTTTCTCCTGACAAAAATAAAGTTTTTTTTCAATTTTATCATAAAAGTTTAAGTTACAGGCAGACTTATCATACTAGCAGGTTTTTGCAGCAAATAAATTTCTAAAAAATACAGCCCATATTGCTTTAAATGCAAGTGTATGATTTTGGAAATTTTATAAATCTTATATGTTTGTTTTCTTTCAATTAAAAGCCCTATAGCTTACACAAATTAATGAAATGTTGTTTTCTTTTAAGAATTAGATTACTTATTGAAATGCTTTGTTTTATATAACATTTACAAATTTGGGTAAACTAGGTATTAAATGAATTTTTTTTTCCTCAAAAGTTGCCTGAATGTCAGATAGAAAATTGATCTGTAATCAACTGGATTTGTAAGTGAATATATGCTATGGTTATTTATAAAAATATCTTCAGTCTAGGTAGTAGGTACTGATACTTTATATGGCATTGGTCATGAAATGACAAAGAAACAATATTATTTTTAAATGTGCCAAAACCTGCCTGCCTTTTTGGCTTTTTTCAATAGGTTCACAGTTGGATTAAAAAAAAAGATAAATGAAAAGAATTTTCTATCACTTAGTAAGGAACTATGCCATGGCCTTGATAAGTCAATATGAACTTTAACAAAAATTAAAAATCTTATTTTCTTGTTCCATAGATATATGCAGTTACACGAAGGCCGTTTTTTAGAGAGTAATTAAAAATATTGGTTAATTTATGACATGCAAGCAATTATAATTTTATTTTATACAATTTTTTAAAACAAATTTCAACAATTAAGATTTTAAAAAAAATGTTTTTGGTAATTGCACAAATATTCATCTATTCTAAAAAAAAAAATATTTATTTTTCTATTTGTAAAAAAAAAAATTCCTTTCCATACTAATTTTTTTTCACCATGATAATAATTGATAAAAATCAAAAAGATTAGAAATGCATTGAACATGTTAAATGTTTTATTTAGTTGGTTAATTTTAGTGCTGTCAAGTAAAAAAAACAAATATAGGTGAGGTTCATATGCAAAACTCCTTGTTATTTCACAGCAGGTGCGTGGGGGAAAATCTTTGATCCGCTTCCGGTAGCGGAAAAAATGGCGTCTCGCAAGCAAGCAGACGCTTGGTGTTCTTCGATGAATATTATTTAATATAAGTATTATCTTGAATGTTTTGGTCAAATATTATTGCAAGGAGGTAAATATACTTTGAATTTAGACCTCAACACAATATGCCCCTGTCATCAAAGTGGATTACAAGTCGTATATTCAGTGGCATGTGCCTTCGCACGGATAGGGATGGATACGTTTTCATAGGCTTACCTTTTTTATGGTCAGTTCCGAAATGTTTAGCGTATTTTTTATTTCTTCTCAATTTCAAGTGTCTTTAAAAAATCGTGTTAATCAATAACCATGGTTCTTAATTCAACAAAAATGAATAAATAGCGGATTTTTCGTTATTTTTAAGCGATCGGCAATAATGGGTACTCGGCAATAATGGGTACTCGCACGTTATATTTTCTTACTCTGTTCCAAAATCATTTGAAAAAGCTGCTTGATGTGATAAGAAAATGTATTTTGATAAATGTGACATAAAAAATTGAATGCAAATCATCGCAAATAAACACAAATAATATTTTAAATTTTAATTGGTATGAAAGTTCCTCAGGTAAGAGTTATCGTTCCTAAGTCCCAAGGCCCAAACACCTTGCGGTCTTTTCATTTCTGAGTTGAAAAAAAAATATCTTGTTGGAATGATAAATACATACATATTTCTTTATAGGCCTATAATATAAGTGAATACATTTGCTTTAATGCAAAACTAAGTCAAATAAATAGGGGGAAATTAGCTAATAGGATTTATGTATACCAACCTGAGAGAAATTCATCCCCTTAAGGTGGTAATTAATGAACATCTGTCAATAATAATTTGGATTTACATGTAGGTATATTATAATTGGAATACTTTCAGCGGTTTTTTTTTCTTTCACAGTATTCTTTTTTTGGAATTTGTGAAAGTTAAAATTTTTATCATCCTAAACGGGATTCGAACTTATGACCTACAGGTTTGTAGTGAACCCACTAATCCACTGCGCTACGCTGTAATATGTCTATGTTAGGAAGGAAGCTATTAAGAATGTGATATTTGATTTTATTGTTTATTTCGATAAATAATACGACACAACTTAAAGGTGTCGCATACCGCATTACTTGTAAGTAATGAATTTTCTAGTTATGAAATTCAATCTATTCATTTAACAAATTTTTTCAAAAGAGCGGTCCCCACACAATTCGCCTCTGTTTATATCAGCCAGTACCGGAATTGCATGCTTCCAGATTTACTTGTTTGCGTACTGCGTCATCAAAAAGTGGTGTATAGAGCCACCTTAAATGACAATTTTTGAGAAAAAAAAATATTTTCATAATTACGTTTGATTATTTCGATACATTGTACTTCAAAACATGCTGGTGTCTCATACCACCTTTAACATTTTTTTTCTGAATGACAAATTAAAGGCGTATGTTGCGGATATGTCAATAGTTGGATGTGGTAGAATATAAACAGATAAATAGTTCTAGTATTGATGTAATATGGGCATGTTTCTGTAAAATATATTTGTAAATAAACAGTTCTCTTAATCGTTTTGACATTTTCTTCCAAAGGACGCTTATTTGTAAATATAGCGTATTTCCGTTATTATGTATATACATACATATGGATGGACATATATCTTGTTGTTTAGGTGTTTGATATTGTTAGGTCAAGTGCGTAAACCTTACAGATTTGTTTTTTATTTTGAAGAATAAAATCTGGATCAATTTTTCAATACGTAAAATACTGATTCTAATAAAAATTAAATTGTATTAGACTATAATTAGGAAAGTACAAAACAAAATCACAAAAAACAAAAACACACACACAAAAAGACACAAACACAAATAGTATTGCACTACTCATTTTGAACTAATAAACTTTTCTTTTAAATCTTCAATTATTCAAAGTGATCTATAACTCGACATAAGTCTACATATACATATACACTATTGATGTTCATTCCATAACAGATGCAGTGCATGCATATTTGTATAATCAAAAATATTGCTTTCAATTTTCTTTTAATAATTTTGTCGATGGAATTACCATTAGCGGAAATGACGTTCCAAGTAAGAGCAGATTTACGGGTGTACCATTTAAAAGCGGTTTTTTTAATAACTAGATACACATTTATCGTAAAGTTATACTCTATTTAAATTATGCAATGCTAGTGCAAGGAAATGAAGTGAGGAGAAAATAACATTACAATCACCTTAATTAGCTTATACACGTACCAAACTTTCTAAAGAATTACTGCAAAAACCATATTTTATATAACAATAAAAAGGTGAATATCAAATTAACAACGCACATGTAAATTGTCTTTGTGATATCGATCTCCTTTAAAAGAAAACAAATATAAAACAGCTCTAGATTGTTTTAACTATTAGCTAATCTATTACTCTGTATACTGACGTATATTGTCTCTAAAAAATCGAATGTATTTACAAGTACCGTATATCAGGTTTTTTCCGCGTGTATCCAATTTCCGCTTTGTTCGCGACGATTTCCGAAACGCGGAAAATAAATCAGCGTAAATTTGATACAAAGTTTTGTTTTTGTAATAGAGTTTTCTCTTTCCTGATAAAGTAAACATGTAAGTAAAATGACGGTGAACTGTGTTCAGTTAGTAAAGTTAGAGGTACAAATTGCGGGATCGGAGGACAAGCACCAGATAATAGGTTTGTAAGCCTCGTTGTTTATTTAATAATCCATTGACAAGCTAATTAAAACGGTCGCTTTCCTTGTTTAAACCGATGTCTAATTATACCTGAGCTACTGTTATATGTAACAGTACATGATCTATTTATCTATGACTGTTTGCGTCTCTGAAAATAATTATTGGTAATTATTTCACATTAAGGAAATTGTGTAAATGGTTTCATTGTTCGAAAGAGCGACAATTTGGATACTTTTCCCCACTTACCTCACAGGTTTGAGCAATTGTAAATTATATTTTCAATGTGACTTTGAAATAGTAAAAAATTTGATTCGCGTAAATTTTATATACCCTTCTAGGCTCTGATTCGCGGAAAAAACATGACGCGGAAAAAACCTGATATACGGTATTAATTTCCGTAAAAAAAAATTATACTCGAGTTTCATGTATGGGTTCACACAATCTACAAACTTCCGGCTAACATAACCTTTTGCAGCGACATTTTTTACCATTTTAAAATTTTACCTGCTTTATGCATATATATTTATACGGGATTATGTCTTTAAAAATATAAATCTGGTAAGTAAAATGTGTATTGTAGTGTATCGTTTATTATTAAGAACATACGATTCATAGGTGTAGATGTACGTGTTTTTATCTTTAGTTGGCGTGAAAAATAAGTTTAGTGTCGTGAATAGCAACAAACAAGAAGTAACTTAATATTTCTTGATTTTAATAAACATGCATACAATCATTTTAGGAAACAGACATAAGACATATCCGGATATTCCACGATGTACATAAGAAGGACTGTAAGCCTCACCAATACGTAGTGTTTCAGCATATCAAAGATATATGCCACTAATAGAGTAAGTCAATAATGCATCTATAGCTGTATGCTCGTGTGGTTTGCCAAATAGGAGAGAGAGAGAGAGAGAGAGAGAGAGAGAGAGAGAGAGAGAGAGAGAGAGAGAGAGAGAGAGAGAGAGAGAGAGGGGGGGACGTTAGACAGTGAGAGAAGAGAGAGTTCAAAGAATTAGACAGAAATATATGCATGTGGCTATAGAGCAATGAATGGATTGAAGTCATAAACTTGATACTAAATTAAATATATGATATGGTCTGTTTTTTCCGGCTGTGAAATATCAACTTTTAAAAAAAGGAAGAAACATGTGCAAAACAAGGAAATTAGAATGAAAAAGAGTGAGTCAGATTTTGAAGCCAGTCTGCATTCTCTCTTTTTAATAGCGGCCATTAGAGCTTAATGAATGGGCAGAAAAAGGACCCTTCACAATGAAGATCGACACACATTATCATTGTTTTCTCGTCTGGTGAAGCCATACTTGCTGATCTAAATAAAATGAACACATGAATGCATCTGCATGTAGCTGCTGAGTTATTGAACAGGTATTTAAAATACAATACAAAATCAATTCGTAGTGTGGACAAATACACTGAAAATATCAAAGTACTGAAGTACTGACGGGAGTTGATTTTATCGATTACCATTTATTCAAAATTAACGATATGTGATTTTGCATGGCAAGTAGTATTAGTAGTTGAAATATTTCTGAGAAATTGTATGGATCCAGGCAACGTTGAACTCTTGTCTTGTCAACCAAACGCTCGGCTGTCTCCGTTTATCTCCGACAAGCAAGAGAGACTCAGTTTTGTCGGATATTAACGGAGGCAGCCAAGCGTCTGGTTGACGAGACTACATTGAACTCTAGCGTAGGAATACATACGACTTTAAAAAATATCTAACCCGTTTGTACAATTTAAAATCTTACTATTTTCATGGTATTAATAAATAAGTCTTCTTAAAAAACAATGCTTCAGAATACATAGCGTCGAATTTATTGATTATTTTCAAGAGCTAAGTGTTGTCAGCGGTATTGATTTGTGCATAGGTCCAAACACCGTTTCACTTTTGCTTTGCCCGAGTAAGTGCATAGGAAAGTTAATTAAAATCAACTCCAAATAAATCGTAATTGAGCGCAACAAAGTCACCCTTTGAAATAAAAATAGATATATGTGCTGAAATAATCTACATTGAATAGAATCATTATTTGTACATGCACTTCGAATTCCCGTCGACTCCGTTCCTCAGTAATCGAATGCATTTCATGCGCGGATCTAGAACTGTATAAGATTGGGGGGGGGGGGGATCAGGAGATTCAGAACCACCCCCTACTCCAATTTAGAAAACTCTAAGTTATTAAATGAATCAAATTAAACATTGTTAAGTTACCGAAAATGGACTGCGGGACTCACTGGTAAAAAAGCACCCCCTCCTTAAGTTGATTTCAGTTCAACAAGTGCGATGTCCGATTTCCAGTGTCAGTCCGACGGGGTGTGAGAATCAGACATCCTGTTAATTATATGGACCTCTAATCTGACGAAATTTTGAAACAAGTCACTAAACATAGACGTCGGAACCGGCGTTCCAACTTTTTTTTGCAAAGTTAGACCTAACCGTCAGGCACATAGCATCAGGGAGGGGCCAGTTCCCACCCCCCCCCCCCCACCTTTCCTCACAGCAAACATAATTGTTCCTAAACTTACCTTAAGAAATAGGAAAATTAATAGTGCTAATGAAAATTTGAGTCAGAGGTATACTAGCCCCCCCCCCCCTCCCATAAGGAATTTCATGGTTTGGGAATACATATTTTTGGTTGGTAAATTTTTTTTGAGTTATATGTATACAAGACCCCCATCCCCTCACCCCCCACCTTTACCCCACCCCGTCCCCACCACAGTATTAGGATTTTCATAATTAAGGAGGGAATTAGCCTTTTTTTCTTCTTTTTTTTCTTGTCAAGATTTCTGATCATCAGTCATTCCCCGACACTTTCAATTTGTTTCCGACACCACTGCTAAATACATCGACTAGGAATGCTGTACCAGAGGTAGCCGCTGGAAAGGGCTGTCTAGATTAAAAATATTGAATATTGAATTGATATTACACAAACACATAATGCATAAAGATGATCATTTAAACTAAATAAGTTATAAATATCTTGGGCCGAAATGACTCGAGGACGAAATGTTTAGATACCGAGACAACGAAATGTCATCATGACGTGTGTACCTTAGAGGAAATTTCCTCTGAGGTACCCCTTTTTTATCGATTTTTTTTCTCCACACAAGCCCCTGTGAACAGACGATAAAAATATGTAGAAAGAGGAGTTTGAGAGATATTCAATTGGATGGCTAACTGTTCATCGTGAAAGAATTGAAATGTTATACATGTACGATTGTTCAGGGTTACAAATTTTATCATATTGTACTATGTGGTGTAGTTTTCTTGTGAATTCTTCAGGGTTACAGATTCCATTATATTGTACAATGTGGTGTATTTTTCTCTTTTTTGCCACGCGGGAGTGTCCAAGGAACGGAATGTCACGAATTTCCTCTGAACAAAGTTTACAAATATCAATGAACTTTTTCATAATATATTTTACAGTCAGATGTCATTGAGAAGGAGAAAGATCTAGAGGAAATATTCAATGGAAGAAATATCTGACCAAGAATGACACTCGGGACGCACAAATTTCTATTGCGATTCTTAGTTGACCTGTCCCTACTATAATAGAATTCAGGTAAGAGAGAGAGAGAGAGAGAGAGAGAGAGATGGAGAGAGCTTTATTTTGATCATTACTTTATGTACTTTTATTAGAGTTAGATTCAGTTCAATTCAATTCACTAACACTGTCAATGAAACCATATTTAGGGTACATAGTTACATATGCATGTATATATGGTTTCATGCAGGCCCGTAGCTCATCGTCTTTAAAAAGGGGGGGGGGGGTTACACGAAACCTTGAAATCAAGCTTTAAAAAAAATAAAGATATACAAATCGTCAAATTCATTATTTGTGTCAGGACCTGGTGCCTGCTAAATCGTATTGATGGTAGTTGTACATCTGCTGGCTATGATATTGCACTGGGTAACTTGTGTTTAATTTTATAAATATGAATAATTCTCCACACAATCATAATTACCATGGTGTCCACTGATACTACAGAAGAAATAAATTTTTGTGTTCAGAATTATGATACCAATTTATTATTGCCACAATTTAATGACATACTGCTTAATACACATGCGCTACAAACATGGTAGCAAGTAAGTATTTAAATGCAAAATAATTAAAAATACCACTGAAGGCTACATGCATACATTAAAGGTAATTCTACATTTTTCAAAAAGTTATATGGCACCAGTTTTGAACAGTCAGTATAGATACACATGTAAGATTTTTATACTGAAACATTTTTAAAACATTGAGTTCATATGACAATATGACAAACGTCAGGATAATGTACTGTAACATCAAATATTTGCATCATTGAGATACATGTACAATGTCATGTATACATATCAATTTTATAATTCGGTAATTTAATTGTAATCTTTTTATTAAGAGTCTAAGAGATGATGGTGGATGTAAACATGTGTGGTCCTATTGTTCAGTTTGTCACTGTGGTCAGAGAGGCATATTGATAGGAACACTGAAACATGTAAAGACAGGAAATGCATTTGCCAACGGGATGTTCCTCGTAAAGAATCAAAACCCAAACTGCTGGATGAAATTGAACAGTCAACTGAGCAAACCTGAATTCTTCCATTTGAACACTGTTTTGACCCTACCATCGTTAATAAAAATAATCCTGATATTTATGAATTGCTTTTAGATTTATTGAAAGGGTTTAACACTCAAATTATTGAAGTTTTTGACATGAAAATTGATAATAATAGTGATCAAAATGTACCCAAAACTCTTCCACAGTGTAATGTTCTACATGAATTCTGAGTTTGGCTATCTTATGGGTCTGCTTTATTTCATTAACATTAAGGCGTGTCTTTTTCCCCCATGGACACTTTCTGGTAAAAGAAGGAATATTTAGGGTGGCTTTCTTATCAGTGAGCATATCTCTTATTGTAAAACCTCGGTCAGCCATTAATTATGTCATCACCCTCTTCCACAAAATGTAAAAACCCTGAATGGCAAGAACAAATTCTTGTATATTTGTTTGGCACCCAAGACTTCTCCCGTCTGATGAGCCTTATCCATTGGTTTCCTCTCCTTTGGTCTGACTGTTTAGGCAAAGAATAAAAAGTAACATCTTTCATGTGTGGATATTTATCCAAATCTTGTAGATTTCTTGTTGCAGATGTGCATTCTGGCACGCAGCAATGATAGACCGGCATAGTTGTCAATATAAACAAATCTGTCCCACTTTCTCGTTTACTCGGAGACAAAATTTACCTAAATTCACCAACATATGTCAATCTGCCCTGCAAA
Source organism: Magallana gigas (assembly GCF_963853765.1). Classification (NCBI taxonomy): domain Eukaryota; kingdom Metazoa; phylum Mollusca; class Bivalvia; order Ostreida; family Ostreidae; genus Magallana; species Magallana gigas. Next base: position 34,383,306 of record NC_088862.1, read on the forward strand.
AGAGCAGTACCACAGTTTCCGTGAAAGGGTCTATAGTAATCAACAATTATATTAATGTGGACCTATATCTATAAACAGTTGTAAACTGTAAAATTGGTTGTAAAAACCCATTTTTTAAGCGTTTTAAGTATTTCCTGAATGAATAGTATGTTGTGGCCTTATTTAAAATTCATGTTTCACATGTGTTTTGATCTGGTAATCTGGAATATATCTGCAAACAAATCATTTGTAGTTTTTAGCTCTCACTTGGCACAAAGCATCCTTAGCCTAAGGGGATTCAAAGTTGTGAATATTAAGGACCACGCCCTTTTGCAAAGGGAGATAATTAGGAATTGATGAAAATTTTCGAGAAATTTTCAAAAATCTTCTTCTCATTAACCATAAGACCAGGAAAGCTGAAACTTGTGTGGAAGCATCCTCAGGTAGTGTAGATACAAAACTGTAAAATTCATGACCCCCGGGGATAGGGTGGGGCCACAATGGGGGGTCGAAGTTTTACATATGAATATATAGAGTATATCTTTAAAAATCTTCTTCTCAGAAACTAATCGGTCGAAAAGCTGACACTTGTATGGAAGCATCCTCAGGTAGTGTAGATACAAAATTGTGAAAATCATGACCCCTGGGGGTAAGTGGGGCCACAATAGGGGGTCGAAGTTAAACATAGGAACATATAGAGTAAATCTTTAAAAATCTTCTTCTCAGAAACTAATCAGCTAGGAAAGCTGAAACTTGTGTGGAAGCATCCTCAGGTAGTGTAAATTCAAATTTGTGAAAACCATGGCCCCCAGGTTTAGGGTGAGGCTACAATGGGGGATCAAAGTTTTACATAGGAATATATAGAGTAAATCTTTAAAAATCTTCTTCTCAGAAACTAATCAGCCAGGAAAGCTGACACTTGTGTTGAAGCATCCTCAGGTAGTGTAAATTCAAAATTGTGAAAATCATGACCCCCGGGGGTAGGGTAGGGCCACAATGGGGGGTCGAAGTTTAACATATGAATATATAGATAATATCTTTAAAAATATTCTTCTCAGAAACTAATTGGGCAGGAAAGCTGACACTTTTGTGGAAGCATCCTTAGGTAAGGTAGATTCACAGTTGTGAAAATCATTGTCCAGGGGGTAGGGTGGGGCCACAATGAGGGGTCGAAGTTTAACATATGAATATATAGAGTAAATCTTTAAAAATCTTCTTCTCAGAAACTAATCAGCCAGGAAAGCTGACACGTGTGTGGCAGCATCCTCAGGTAGTGTAAATTCAAAATTGTGAAAAGCATGACCCCCGGGGGTAGGGTGGGGCCACAATGGGGGGGGGGTCGAAGTTTTACATAGGAATATATAGAGTAAATCTTTAAAAATCTTCTTCTCAGAAAATAATCAGCCAGGAAAGCTGAAACTTGTGTGAAAGCATCCTCAGGTAGTGTAGATTCAAAGTTGTGAAAATCATGACCCCGGGGGTAGGAAGAGGCCACAATGGGTGATCGAAGTTTTACATAGGAATATATAGAGTAAATCTTTAAAAATCTTTTTCTCAGAAACAAATTGGACAGGAATGCTGACACTTTCGTGGAAGCATCCTCAGGTAGTGTAGATTAAAGTTGTGAAAATCATGACCCCTGGGGGTAGGGTGGGGCCACAATGGGGGATCGAAAATTTACATAGGAATATATAGAGTAAATCTTTAAAAATCTTCTCAGAAACTAATCAGCCAGCAGAGCTGAAACTTGTATGAAAGCATCATGAGGTAGTGTAGATTCAATGTTGTGAAAATCATGACCCCCGGGGGTAGGGTGGGGCCACAACGGGGGATCGAAGTTTTACATAGGAATATATAGAGTAAATCTTTAAAAATCTTGTCTTCAGAAACTAATCAGCCAGGAAAGCTGACACGTGTGTGGAAGCATCCTCAGTCAGTGTAGAAACAAAGTATGTATTATTTATAATTGTACATTATCCAGATAGTTTGTATTATGACTCCATTAAGCTGATTTTATCATACCTCATGTTTCTCAGGTGAGCGATGTGGCCCATGGGCCTCTTGTTTCAATTTTGTCAACTTATTAGTCAAAGTTTTCAAATACAAGTAATAAATAAAAGGATGTCCTTAGAAAGGCTGATGTGATATTTAAAGTTCACATGTATAGTTAACAGTCTAATTTGAACTTATATAAAGCAAACGATCAGATGCATTAATGTTTAAGACAAACATTGATGTTTTGTTTAATTTTTAGGTGTTTCATCCTCATTCAAGGTAGAAGTAACTGATCCAGTTTTGGAAAAACATTAATAAATGTGGTATAGTATGAACATTAATTGTATTTAATTATGATACAGCAGTAATTTATTCAGCTAATATCTCATTATAAACAATGGTATAAGTTGGGTGAATTTACTGACATCTGTATACATTAGGTAAATTCAAACTGTGATTTAGATTAGAAGTAACCTTCCCTGACACTACTGAATCAGGTTAAGCGCGGTTATTTAATGTTGATCATTTTTAATCACATTTTATTCAGTTGATCCCTCTCTGTTTTTTCAGTTATAGTATAAATTGATGAATTGATTTAATTATTTGTTTAAATACAAATCTGAAGGTTGATTGAGCTTTCTGGGAGTTTTTGGGCACTACCGCATTTAATTAAACACAGTCTCACTGAGTTGTTTCCCTTTTCACCAATACAAATGTACTTAAACCAAGCCAAGTTTTTAATAAATGTACAATTTATACTTCTTTTCTTAAATCATTATATTCATGTTTAAAATGTTTAATTAAGCTAAAAATGCACAGAGTAATTAATTATCTCGATTATTACAAAACAGTTCCAAACACAAGTTAGATAACGATTACCGTAGTGTGTTAGTAATTCTCTCTCTCTCTCTCTCTCTCTCTCTCTCTCTCTCTCTCTCTCTCTCTCTCTCTCTCTCTCTCTCTCTCAGTACTTATGCTTTCCTATGTGTTGTAATTGTAAAATCATTAACCATCCAAACTATTTGCTGTTTAATATTACTTTGTGTTATACATGTACTGGTGTGTAGAATTGTGTGGTCTCTTTATAGGTTTTAAGTGTATGATACACGGAGATACAGTGGATGAAGTCAAGAAAAACAATATACATATGCGGTATAGTATTAATGAATTTTTCATGTATATGAATTTTTATAACGCAGCTAATCTTTCTGTTTCTTGGTCACTCAGGAGACCTATTGCTATTACTCGTCTGTCGTTGTGTGTCATTCATAGACATCATTATAGTACACAGCTCTTAAATAGGTATGAGGGCAGTAGTCATTGTGTTAGCCCTTGGGTAGGAACTGTTGTCCCGAGACCATAGGCCAAGGTCAACATCAATTTCTTACCAAAGTATTGACAAAATAACTATTGCCCTCATCCTTATTTAAGGTCTGTTTTGTGAAACAAAGGAAAAATATATCCTTGTGGTAATGTCAGGGCTAGGTTATTGTCAAATTATCTTCCCAGGGACAGTCAAATACTCATCCTGGGTAAGGGGGAAAGCCAGTTATAGCCCACAGTCAAATACTCAGCCAAAGTCAAATACTCAGCCAGCAGAACCAGTACATGATTATAAGAGCATGTCAGAGAGAGAGAGAGAGAGAGAGAGAGAGAGAGAGAGAGAGAGAGAGAGAGAGAGAGAGAGAGAGAGAAACAGAGAAACAGAGAAACAGAGAGAGAGAGTACGGTAATCATAGAAAGAAAGTGGGTACCAGTACATTTTATCAGAGAAAGTCTCTCAATCCCTTTTTTCCCCATTTGTTCTCTCTCTCTCATTATCTGCTAACTCGCTCTCTCTTTCTCCCTCTCTCTTTCGGAGGAAGCAAGCATGTTTGAAAGCAGAGACATTTTGAGAAAGGGTGTAGAATGAAAGAAATGAGAAACAGCAAGAAAATTCTGAGAGATATACAGCAAGAGAGAGATAGAAAGAAAAGAGAGACAAGGGTAACTGTAAAGTCAGAGAGAGAGAAAGCAAGCATGTATGAAAGCAGAGAAATATTGAGAAAGGCATATAGAATGAAAGAAGCAGGGCTCTACATTAACTGTTTTTCCTACTTGTCCATTCGGATAAGTGACCAAGATATTTACTTGTCCGAACTTCAACTTCACTTGTCCAAAATTTTTCAATATTTAAGATCAAATATTGTCAACTTGAAAACTACAGTTTTGTATTACTAAAATAAGTCATTTATTGATTATTCTTGCCATAATTAATAACCTGACTTCTTAAATGGAAACTTAAAGTTTCTTTCCTAAATGTATTGGTTCCATATAATATTAAACATGATTTGTCAGCTGTAGCTTTGTCATGGCAAATTACAAGACATTTTAAATTTAGCATCAGGTTTTAAAATACATGTAACTCTTATATTGATTTCTCATCTGTTTTTTTTAAACTAAACATGGAAAGTCATCATAGTCTATCAATGATGAAAGAAACCTAATATAAACTAGATGCTGTCATTAGACAGTAATACCCCCACCATCTGTTTGCCCCTAAATAACACTGTTCTGTACCAGTTTAATTAAAAATGAAGGCTACATGCAAGCTCCGGTAATACAATTAAAATTTATAATTTTCATAACTGAAGGATGAGATGGGTGTGTCTTTTTACCCCAATGAACCCCAATGATACCCCACTGAACCCCAATGATACCCCAATGAACTTTGAAATACCCAAATGATACTAAGTATGTTCTTAATTGATACACTTAATGAATTTTATGTAATAACATGTTACACAAATGAAATTTCAACTACGTGCCGTTTTTTCACCGATTGGGCCATATCTTGTAATGGGAAATGATTAGAATTTTTTAAGCTAAAATTTGACTCAAAGATTGTTTGTGACCTGTAATTATGTCCTGATGGGAGCTTTGGTCATTTGTGGTAGTTCAACATAACGATTCTTTTCCATTAGAGAAAGACTTCAGTTTTGATATTTTCATTTGTGAGCTTGCTCGCAGTACCTCAAGTTTCGTAAAAAAAAAAAAAAACCCGAACATAATCAAAGTACATTGTATACATTTCAGTGTGGATTTTTTAAAACCCATGCCAGCTCCTCTAAATATTCAGCTATGGTTTGGATTTTTTTTTTAATTTTAAAGAATAGTTTTTAAAGAAGAATTAAGAAAACTTTCGGTCAAAAATGAACAAAAACAAAAAGGAAAAAAAACCTTGATATTAATTTTTTAATTATATACATGTACGGTGTTTATTTACACGCTTGCGCGGAAGATCTTTTAACTATGCACATATTTAGTTTCAATGGGGTATTAATATTTCAAAGTTCATAAAGGTATCATTGGGATATCATTTGGTATCATAGGAGTATCATTAGGTGTATTTGGGTATCATTGGGGTAACATTGGGGTTCATTGGGGTTGCATTGGGGTTCATTGGGGTATCATTGGGGTTCATTGGGGTATCATTGGGGTTCATTGGGGTAAAAAGACGCACCGGGATGAGATCCCTTCCCATATGATAATACACATTGACATGAGCAGCACTTTATGTGCAATTAGAACTGTTTGCAGTGAATTTTCAGTTAATCAATAATCTTAACATTTTATGTCATAGAAAGTATAATGGTCTATATAATTATTACAAATAAAATTAAAAATTAAATTATGCCCCCTCCCCGTGGTGGTTGCCGGTTTTAGATTTGCTTCTGTGTGCCTACATGAACATCATCATGTGCACAGATTTAGAGAAGGGATGGGAGTGAGGAGTCCAGATCCCCCCCCCTCCTCCCCATGAAAATTCATTTATATCAATTGTAAAATTACCAAAAATACACCTTGGACCCCAATGCTCTTTCAGACATGTAAACGCTCTAACCCATTGCGCTTCAATGTTAGGTAACATTATTTGGGGGGTAAATATTTAATCAATGTACTTTATTGTTTATCTCAGTAGGAAGTTTACATGTACATCACAATATGCAGGTGTCCTGCGCCATTTTAAAGCTGTTATTCACCTTATAAAATAGTGCAAGATGATTTGAAGAATAGGTCATAAAAATACATGCATGTTACAAATGACTGATCTTTGTCTGAAGTTACGTACACAACACAGGACTGCATGTCTCATTAGCGGGTACTAGTTTTACCCAGCTCTTCCATTAGATGGGTTCACGTGTATACATACATGGGTGTTGCTAAAAAACGGAACGGAAAGCGGAACGGAAGGGAAAACGGAAAATCTTATCTAATGTTATTTACCTCATAGATTTGTTAATCATGCTAAAACGATATTCTTTATATACCTTTTTAATTTATTTTGAAAGATTAGCAATATTAGATTATTTATTCAAGAATATTTATTTCTTCAAAAATAACAGTACATGCATTGACCACTATTTTCTGTCCCAAAATATCCTCGATTCACTTTTTGCTGTATATTTATATATACCTCAGGGTTCAAGCGATTCTCTTTTAGAAGCATTAAACATTCTCATTATTCTTTCTTTAAAACGTCCTTTCTAGCTTATCAGTTGGTATAAATAGACGGCTAAAAATAAAGAAGTCTACGGGGTTTTGCATTTCAACAGACCCGGATGATAGTGTTGAAAAATGGTGCAAGGTCTTCTGAGTGACTTCCAAATGGAGAAAAGATGTCAACATTTTTCATTATAAATCGTCCAAATGTGCTACATGAATATTTTGGGATCGACAGACTATAGTCCCAATATATAATCGGAAAATCAAACCAGGCAACGTCTAGAGCTCTCTATTCGGATCATATGTATATAGCTGCTGGAATAAACAACTGCTTACTGATGCAAACGTAAACAAAAATGCATTGCTAAAAATTCTAGTTTCACAAATTACTAGTTTCACAATTATTACCGGGTATTTTAATGTTTACTGTATTTTAATTTTTAATGCCGTCAGTCCTACGTTGTTTTTCCTTCCATCTCTGAATGATACTGTATCGTCTGTATGATAAAAGATCGTCTAGAACACCGAAAATTCAATTTTGATGTTAGTATATACATGTACATCATATTTGAAATATAAATTAGAATACTCAAAACAAGCATAAAACGCTTTCACTAACTGCGTACGTTACGCTGATATGCCAGCAATACCATATAGGAAGAATATGTAAAAAGTTATAGCTAATTTGCTCGTTTAATCATGTTCATGTTTCACAATTCGTATACATTTGATTTTTCCGTTTCGTACTCAACTAAAGTCAAATGACTACAATGCTATAATTGATAGACATTCACATGAATATTAATAAGATAGCAACATGTTGATAATCATTCATTAGATATAAATAAAAGGTACAAAGTAAATCGTTTCTGGCCAGTCTATACCCACATTTAAGCGATAAATGTGATGATATTTTCCATTTCGTTCCGCTTTCCGTTCCACGTTTTAGCAACACCCATACATACATGTCTGTGTTTTCTGTATGCAGAAAAGGATAAGTTAAGATCAGCTAAAGGAATTCATTATTGTGTTTTAATTGGATAATCATTATGATGTTGACCAATTTAGGTAAGCATAATACATGTAGTAGCAGTAGCACAATATAATGAGATGCCAGCATACATATATAAGTTCTACTTTCACTTTCTAAATGTGATCTCCCTTTGACAGCATACTGTATCATCATCATCTTTTAATATTTAAATAAGCTTATCATCATCATCGTTACCTATCCTATCGCATTTGTAAAGTTTCTGTCATTTTAGTTGCAAAAGTTATTTTTTTCATTTGTCAGACTTACACTATTGAGTTGACCCCATATTGGCCCTGTATAAGCAATTTCTTATTAAATTTGTGTATTACATGTAAGTAAGTGTAGACACTTATCATTTTTATATGAGGAAATTATAATAAAAAGAAAGGAGTATTTCTTTCTTAATGTATTATAATGCATCAAATACAATGTAGGTCATGACCTTATGGGACTGTTCTGACCTCATGAAACAGGAAAATACAAAATATCTTCTAATGTCATTATGATGCATCAAATGGTGTAAAGTACATTAATGACCCCCAGGTGTTGTCTTTAACCCCCCCCCCCCCCCACCTTAATGAAATAGGAAATGATATGATACACTGTATATTTTGTTAACTTCTAATATCTGAGATCCTCATCCCTAAACCATATAATTTAATTTTTCTCTTTGTGTCATTGCGCGTAAAATTGTATATAGATTATGCCCCCTTGGAGACACCCTGACATTTTAGAACTAGAAATATTAATGTATTTTATCTTATTCATATGTAATACAGTAGTGTTTGATCCATGTGGGTAATTCCTAGCCTAATGATGTCACTGCTTTGTTTAGGAGACTTTACAATTGCCCCAAATAGGCAAATACACATTTGCAGAGTCTCTCAATTCCTTTCACCATTTGTATTCTGCTAACTCTATCTCTCAGTCTCTTGCAAAGAAAGCAATCATGTGTGAAAGCAGAGAAATATTGAGAAAGGAATATAGAATGAAAGAAGGAATGAGAAACAAGCTAAGGAAGAACATTCTGAGAGATATAAAGAGAGAGAGAGAGAGAGATATGTTAAGTCAGAGAGAGAGAGAGAGATAGAATAAGTTTAGCAATGAAACTCTTTCTTATTCAGAGAAAGCAACTGTGTTAAAAGCAGATGAATTATAAGAAAGAGAGAGAGAATGAAAGAAAGAATAAGAAACATGAGTTCAAGCTAAGCAAGAAAATTCTGAGGGATATACAGAGAGAGAGAATTCTTGTCTGGAAAATGTTCTAGAGGGTGATAAAAGGATAGAGAGATAGAAAGAAAACAATATTACATGTTTAACAAAGGTCAGAGAGAGAATAAGAGAGAGAGAGAGAGTGCTTTTGCTCTCTCTCTCTCTCTCTATCTTTCTCTTTCTCTCTTTCTCTCTGTCTCTCTGTCTCTCTCTCTCTCTCTCATGTCAATCATATTATTTTTGGGCCATTTCTTTAACAAGTTGAGTCTTTCTGTAACCAGAGCCATATTGATGAATCATTATATATATATATGAATCATTATTATCTTTGTAGGAATGATATATTATTACATTAAAGAAACATACTTTAAATGGAAACATTTTATAAACAAAATGATAGTTATATGTGGAAAGAATATGGTTGACTTCATTTAAAACACTTTATTTTTTTAATGAACAGGTTGTGATTTTGAAACGTAGTCCCTCCACACAATGGAAACAGCAAGCATTCCAAGTAAAGTACATCAGTGTTCTAAGTGTCCGGGGGACACAGAGTACTATTGTTTATCATGTCCATGTGATCTGTGTCCCCAGTGTAAAGAGAACCATGTAAAAGATCTCCAAACGATAGACCATGATGTTGTGTCACACCGTGATAAAATCAACTACATCCCAACACAAGAGATCTGTTTGAGACATCCTAGCCATGTTTATATAAAGTACTGTGAACCGTGTCAAGTTCCTGTCTGTTACCATTGCACACAGCATAGAAATCACCGACAATTAGTTATTACAACATCCTATAACACAAAGCAACAACAACACAGAGGAACCATTCACACCATCAGAAGTGAGGCTCTCTTTTACAGACCTGTTCTCCTGCCACGAATCAAAACTGATTTCAAAACCTGTCGCACAGAATTCTCCCTCTATCAATCAGAGATGTTAACAAAGGCCCAGACACTGGAGCATCTCATTGACTATATACAAAAAGATTTCATGTGTAATGTGTTCTGTGACTTTGATTTCAAACACAGATGTTTAAAACAGAAGAAAGAAATGACCATACATATTGTCAGCCTACAGAGATATGTATACATATATGAACAGAGGAGAGTAATCAGACCGCTACAATTCCTCTCCTCCATAAAGACAGCCCTCCCCCAGATACATCCTACACTCCACACCAGCCAGCTCTCCATGACTGAGTCACTCAACAAGGAGGATGTGATGGAGTCACTGAGTGCAATCCAAATCACTGAGAGAGGAAACCGACGCGTAGGAAACCAGTGTCTGCTGAAACTGACGTCTGCTCCTGAGTTCCATCAATCTCTCACAGTGACAGGTGTTGATCGTTGTTATCACATTTCCTGTGTGACATCAGACCTGGTCTGGGTTAGTGATGAAGACAATCTCATCTTAACAGACACAATAGGTGTCCCTCTACATCGTGTGGAGGATTCATGTAGTGATGGAGGAATCCACACAGTGAACAGTGAGAGTGAACTGATTTATATAGATATGTATGATAACATCAACAAACTGTCAAAGGATATGAAAACAACCACCACATTTATAGAGAGAACAGACTCTACATGGAGACCATGGTGTGTGTACTGGTCCCCGTCCACTGGGGATCTACTGGTCGGGATGTGTTATAGACATAAATGGACAGGCAAGGTAACCCGGTACAACCAGAGTGGACAACTCACACAAACCATACAACACGACAACACAGGACGGGGACTGTATAGACAACCTAACTATATAACAGAGAACAACAATGGGGATGTCGTGGTGTCTGACTATATATATCCGTCTGGTGCTGTAATGGTGACAGAGCGTGGAGGAAGACATCGTTTCTCCTACACAGGACCTCCATCAGGATCACGACTAGATCCACGTGGAGGAAGACATCGTTTCTCCTACACAGGACCTCCATCAGGATCACGACTAGATCCATATGGAGGAAGACATCGTTTCTCCTACACAGGACGTCCATCAGGATCAGGACTAAATCCACGTGGAATCTGTACTGACGCGCTGTCACACATCCTGGTGTGGGATGATATAACCAAAACAGTACAGATGTTGGACAAGGACGGTCAGTTCCTGTCACATCTACTGACAGAATCACAAGAGATGGGTGAACCATGGGACCTGAGTTATGATGTCAACACTCACCGTCTCTGGGTCGGATCAGGGGACAACAACAAGTTGTGTGTCTACAGGTATATCACCAGACAGGACGCTCTGACAGGTAAGTCTGAGTCATCATTGATGTAGTATATATGTGTTAGGTATCATACAGGTTTCAATGAGATCTAAGTATACTTTAATTATTTTTGTTATATCACACAAGTCATATTAAATTGTTAATTCAGTTTATATCTATTTCCTTGTGATTGTAATTCATATATTAGTTATATATCCATGTAATTGTTATTCATTAGTACATGTATTTACATGTTACCATATGTAGTTTATTGCTCAAATTATTTAAACAAGAAGATGCAAACATTATCATGAATATATATGAAAATAAGTTATACATGAGGAATTAATTTTAAGTAGTTAAATAGTTTGATAATTGTTTCTTCAGAGTAATGAATAAACTTAATCTTAGTACTTCATGTAACAATACAGGATTAGAACTCTATGTTTGATGTTTCTAGATAAACGTCATGTGATGGAGTCACTGAGAGAAATCGCAACCCCAGGGACAGATACACCACAGCAAGGAAACCAGTGTCTGCTGAAACTGATGTCTCTCCCCAAATTACTTCACTCTCTCACAGTGACAGGTGTTGGTAGTTGTTGTCACATTTCCTGTGTGACATCAGACCTGGTCTGGGTCAGTGATAATATATGCAATCTCATCTTAACAGACACAACAGGTGTCCCTCTACATCGTGTGAAGGGTTCATGTAGTGATGGAGGATTTCACACAGTGAACAGTGAGAATGAACTGATTTATATAGATAGGAATTATAACATCAACAAACTGTCAAAGGATATGAAAACAACCACCACATTTATAGAGAGAACAGACTCTACATGGAGACCACGGTGTGTGTACTGGTCCCCGTCCACTGGGGATCTACTGATCGGGATGTGTTATAGACATACAGACACAGGCAAGGTAACCCGGTACAACCAGAGTGGACAACAGACACAGACCATACAACACGACAACACAGGACGGGGACTGTATAGAAAACCTAACTATATAACAGAGAACAACAATGGGGATGTCGTGGTGTCTGACTCTAAAGACGATCTGTCTGGTGCTGTAACGGTGACAGAGCGTGGAGGAAGACATCGTTTCTCCTACACAGGACGTCCATCAGGATCACGACTAGATCCACATGGAATCTGTACTGACGCGCTGTCACACATCCTGGTGTGTGATGGTAAAACCAAAACAGTACAGATGTTGGACAAGGACGGTCAGTTCCTGTCACATCTACTGACAAAATCACAAGAGATGGGTGAACCACAGGGCCTGAGTTATGATGTCAACACTCACCGTCTCTGGGTCGGATCACGACTAGATCCACATGGAATCTGTACTGACGCGCTGTCACACATCCTGGTGTGTGATGGTAAAACCAAAACAGTACAGATGTTGGACAAGGACGGTCAGTTCCTGTCACATCTACTGACAAAATCACAAGAGATGGGTGAACCACAGGGCCTGAGTTATGATGTCAACACTCACCGTCTCTGGGTCGGATCACGGGACAACAACAAGGTGTGTGTCTACAGGTATATCATCAGACAGGACGCTCTGACAGGTAAGTCTTAGTCATTATTATTCACATTAATTAGATATAGATAACTAAGACACGCAGTCCGTGTTAATTATCAGTCAATAAGATACATGTAAGACATGTTTATCTGTGTGATTGTTTGTCAATATAAACAGCTCATTGTTACAGGGTTAGCTGTATCTACCAGTCATTGGGATTCATTGTTTATTATGATAATCTAAAATAAATAGAAATTATCCTTGTCATCAATATATTTCATGATAAGATGTACAGTCAGATGTTCTTCTAATTAGTTAATTAATTTGTGATTTGTTTTGTTACGAGTATATATGGATAGAATTTATTTAATTCATTACACAACTATCAAAGTATATGTCAATGTAATTAGGTTATTCATATTTGTAAATGTAGCTCTGTCTTTATTTAATTTGTTTGTAGTTGCGTACAAATTGTTAAATTAAATTAATTAACAGCTAATCAATGCATTGTTGTAGATGAACACAGACCCCGTCCTGATGGGGAGGCCATGTTCAGCTCATCAGCCGTAGAATGGAGATAGCTTGGATATTGACAGGTTCTAAATGTTTCTGTACAAATCTAGTCTGCTCTCAAAACCACACATGTTGTTTGTCCCTTTGTTCAACATCTGCAGCTGAAATTGACCTGTGTATAATTCACATGGACTGTAATACTGACTCCTGTTTATTTCACACTTTGTGATCATCCAAACATGGCTGTCTGTTGCTATATGTAAAATTGAATGTAATGAAAATGGATTGCAGAGATAAATTAAATAATAATAATTAATTATTATTGACTCCTGTTAAGTTCACACTTTGTGATCATCATAATAGGGCTGTGTGTTGCTTTATATGAAATTGAATGTAATGAAAATGGATTGCAGAGATAAATTAAATAATAATAATTAATTAATATTATTTAGTCTTTAGATTTATACTTGTTTCGTTTTTCATCATTAGATATGAAGAATGTTTACTAAATACATAGATACCGGTATCTTATTCAGCGATGTAATTGACTGTGTGTTTATAGCTCTACACAAACGTATTCCGTGACGTAACGGGCCGTGTTTTTATAGCTCTACACAAACTTATTGAGTGATGTAACGGACCGTGTGTTTATAGCTCTACACAGACTTATTCCGTGATGTAACGGACCATGTGTTTATAGCTCTACACAAACTTATTCAGTGATGTAACGGGCCGTGTTTTTATAGCTCTACACAAACTTATTCAGTTATGGAAAGGACCGAGTGTTTATAGCTCTACACAAACTTATTCAGTGATGTAACGGACCGTGTGTTTATAGCTCTACGCAAACTTATTCAGTGATGTAACGGACCATGTGTTTATAGCTCTACACAAACTTATTCAGTGATGTAACGGACCGTGTGTTTATAGCTCTACGCACTCTTATTCAGTGATGTAACGGACCATGTGTTTATAGCTCTACACAGACTTATTCCGTGATGAAACGGACCGTGTGTTTATAGCTCTACACAAACTTATTCCGTGATGTAACGGACCGTGTGTTTATAGCTCTACACAAACTTATTCAGTGATGTAACGGGCCGTGTTTTTATAGCTCTACACAAACTTATTCAGTTATGGAAAGGACCGAGTGTTTATAGCTCTACACAAACTTATTCAGTGATGTAACGGACCGTGTGTTTATAGCTCTACGCAAACTTATTGAGTGATGTAACGGACCGTGTGTTTATAGCTCTAAGCAAACTTATTCATGATGTAACGGACCGCAAGTGTTTATAGCTCTACACAAACTTACTGAGTGATGTAACGGACTGTGTGTTTATAGCTCTACACATTTTTGCACATCGTGTTGTGTTTTTTCCCAAGTAATCTCAATTATGATTCACATTTGATGTATATAAAAGTGAATAAAATACATCTAACTATCCATTTAGTTTATAGTTATATTTTTTTATTAGTCAGACTCCATGCAATTAACAAAAGAACAAGAAAACAATAATGGATCAAAAAAATTTCCTGACCATTGTGTATCCCCCTCATTATGCATCTTATAAACAAAATGATTTGAAATTAAAAGGGGCATAACTCCTCTTAAATATATCATATCAAATTTTCCTTTAATCATGCATGTCTATACTTTTTAGCTCACCTGAGCTAAAAGCTCAAGTGAGCTTTTCTGATTAAAAGTTGTCCGTTGTCTGTCGTTGGTGTTGGTGTTTGCGTTGTTGTAAACTTTTCATGTTTTCATTTTCTTCTCCGGAACCACTAGGCTAATGTTTACCAAACTTGGCACAAAGCATCACTGGGTGAAGAGAAATGAAGTTTGATCAAACGAAGAGCCACTTTAAAGGAGAGATAATCATGATAATAAAAAATTATAAAAAATTTGTTGATATTTTTCAAAAATCTTCTTTAAAAAAAAATTAGGCCAGAGAAGCAGTAACTTATGTGGAAGTATCTTAGGTAGTGTAGATTCAAGTTTGTTCAAATCATGGTCCCCGGGGGTAGGGTGGAGCCACAATAGGGGGAAGGACTTTTACATTGCAATATATATAGTGAACATCTTTAAAAATCTTTTTCTTAACAACTATTTGCCCAGAAAAGTTTCAACTTTTGTGGATACATCCAAAGATAGTGTAGATTCAAATTTGTTTCAATCATGGTATATGGGGGTAGAGCGGGACCAGAATTGGGGACGAAATTTACATAGAAAAATAAAAAAAAAATCTTTAAAAATCTTCGCAGGACAGTTAAGGCAACATTTTGCTTTAAAACAGCAGTAAAAGGAGGTCGTTTTGCTTTTGTCTATTCATTTCTGCATAATGAGTAGTTCTAAACTATTTTTGGTGTTATTGTTAAGATATGGCTCTCCTTTACTTGACCATGTCTAAATTTGTCGGTCACGTGACTTTTTAGGGTCACGTGGGCGTCTTTTAGACAAAAATCGTCAATGCTAAAATGAGACAAAAAGTTCAAGGGCAAGGCAAATAAATTTAAGAGTAAGTAATATGGCAAAAAAGTAAACCTTCATCTCTCAACAAATGAGCATCAGTTTTTACAAAGAACTCGTAAAAGGGAAGAAAATCATACCAAGTTTGATAATATCTATAGCCGTCTTGCACTTGAACTTTTGCATTTAATTTCTCCATCTAGAAGTCCTCTCAAATCAATACACATTTCAAACGCACAAGTGATCCCAAAAGGGGAGGTAACTCTTTGAGCGATAACTCTTTTGATATAGGCGCGATGTCATTTTATCACATAATCCGAATTAATTTTAAGATATATTTCAACAGTACATTATGTAAATGGTTTTTTAAACATAGTGCTTCTGTTTTATTTATTTTAAAAGAGACAAGATGGTTACGATGAATCGTCCGCATTTCCTCTGTTGTATCATGGATGTAAACAAAAAACCGTTGTGTATCAGTTCTCTTGGTTATTGGTTTCTTAATATTTTTTCAGTAATGGGAGAAAAATATATAAGAGCTAAGTGTACACAATTATTTGAGGGATTAGATGTCAACAGAGACAAATGAAGCCCCTGATATTAATATACTAACTAAATTGTTCTCATAATATATATTAAAAAATAAGATATGGAGTATTTTTTTCATTATTTATGTGCAGCCTTTGCCCAATGACTGCATATTCTATAGCACTGATTGGGTCTGTTAATATTATTCTTGGGAGGGGGTTCAAAGGGGTAACTTTATTCTGTTTGCCAGGGGCCAGGTACCATGGTGTTTTACTATGTAAATTGTGAATTAAATTAAAATTTGCCACGGGGACTATACATGTAGATCTGCCCATGTATGAGGCCTTTTCCCATCCCCCATAAGCAATCAACAGTATTCACCTTTGTATTACACATGTTATACTTGTAATTTCGAATTTAAACACTCATTAAAATTGACTTTTATTTTTATTCAACACATGCAGAATGATTAAGATTAAGGAGAGGGGGAGGGTTAGCATATCTATTCATTCACAAAATAAATTCTAAACGCTCATTTCTCATTATCGAGAAAGGAAAGAGAGTGTGTAAATCCTGCAACAAGGCGAGCAAAAGTCATTTTTGGTTTACATCAATATATTGAATTTAAATAAGTCTGAATTCTCCTATGTGAGAGACTCTCTCTCCCGCCCATTTACATACCATCCCCTTTCCACTTCTCAAACAAAATTATATATATAGAAACAATTATATTTGGTTCATTTGTTTTATTAATTCAAGAAGATAAAGGGACTTTCTGAAAAAAAATTCTGTGACAACATTTAAACCTGACATATGCATGCAAACTCAAAATTGCAATTTCTTTTTATGATGTCAATGTGTTTATTGTATGACTTCTTAGTTCTGGTCCTCTTCTCTCTTCAAAAACACAGTCTTCCTGTTCCTAAAGTTCAGGTTTTTCTTTCCATCATTTCATCTTGTATATGACACCAGGATAAGGGTGCGGGTAAATGATCACCATTAAGAACATCATTTATGTAAATCTCAAGACAAAGCAGGTACCAGCTAAAATGAAAATTATATATATTTCAGTAAGTTTAACTTGTTATCAAAATGGCTGAAAGACTGAAATGGAGGATTTTCTACAATTTGATAGTCAATGGAATTTATCTATCTTAATAAACATTTCATTATGTTTAGATGTGCATTTATTGCACAAATTCAAATACAGCTTTTCAGTTTGATCGATTTGAAATTATTCGCATCCTCACCCCTGTAAGTGCATGATATTAGTTTAATTGCACCCCTTTATTTTACCCGGCCTGACCTTAAAAATGCATCTCCATCTCTCTCTCTCTCTCTCTCTCTCTCTCTAAAATAATCAGATTGGTCATTACTTCAATGATAAATTATTGAACTTATACATGTATGTTATTTACTTACATTTTTTTCCAGCCTTTTTTTTAAATCAGTGACTGAGTGTGACACTTTTCAAATTACTCTGCAAATAACAAAATATAATTATGAGAAGTCATACAATTTAATGTACATGCATAAGGACATGTCAACAGTAATTTGAACATTTTTGTGAAAGGTCTACATATATTAGGCATGGATGGGTAAAATGACCAACACTTCAAATTTTATTTGAAAGTTACATGTGCACATTCTACACAAACAATACCATATATGACCATGAATGTAGATTCCTTATTTAGAGAAAATCAGATGGAGACATGCAGTCATTTGTTTATTATTATTTGTTTTTTTTTGTTACCAATAGTACAGCATCATAAGTATGAACCCAGGTGACAAGATTACAAACAGTGTTATGGTAGTAATATACTAAGTTCTAAAAACAAACTAGTAATAATTAAGAATTAATGTGCATAAACATCTTAATATATCAACTGGATGAATGTGTAAAAAATATAAATGAATTTAACTGTCATGGAAGAATTTTGAACACAGTAGAAAGGTGTTATTGATCAGCTGTTCATCAATTTCCAGAAAATGAAATCAGCATCTTTTAGCCTGCACTGTACTGATTTTCAGAAAATCAAATCAGCTGTTTTCACACAGTCTTTGTATTGTTTACTTACAAATTGAAATAAAAACAAACAGCTGTGTAAAGCTAAATATTGTCACTACAAGTACAATGAACTGATTCGTGTCGATTGGTGAAAATGATCAACAATTTAACGGACTGGCAATAAAGCTACATGTACAATGTACATTGTATAGGCCTAAATGTAAACAATGCAGTCTCCCCTCAGGTTTTGAACGAAACAACACATTAAGTCGATCAGAAATGCATCAACAGTATAAAATCACAATAAAATAGTTATTGAGCTATCTGGTATATTACAAATACACTGTATATCTATTCTACATACCTGATAAATCATCAAAAGATCGCCATCATCGGGAATACCAGCTACACGTGTTTACATCGTCTGACGAGCGCTTTTGGGACGCAGATTCACACCCATACCACAGATGCGTTATGGAAATTCTTCGTATATTCTGATTGTTGTACACTTATAAAAACACACATGAGTGATTCGTAGTTATATTTTGCTTATGAAGTGTTAAATCAGCCGTATTTCATGCTTAAACTGCTGTTTTCGGTATATGTTCTATATATGGTAATACAGAGGCGGGGCGTATATTATGACGTCATAACTCATTATCCCTTCATTAGCATATCAAAACGATGTGTTGCCTTATCTGTCCTGCGTTCTTTACAAAAACTATTATGCAAAAAAAGCACAAATTTGGATGGAAGCATCCTCAGATAGTGTGGATTCAAGTTTGGTTAAATCATGGTTCCCGGGGGTAGGGTGGGGCTACATTGGGGGGGGGGGTCAAATTTTTATAAAGGAATATAAAGAGAAAAACTTTAAAAATCTTCTCAAAAACCAATAGGCCAGAAACACTTGTATGGAAGCATCCTCAGACAGTGTAGATTAATTTTTTTTTTCAAATCATGATCCCGGGGGTAGGTTGGGGCCACACTGGGGGGGGGGGGGGGCAAAATTTAACGTAGGAAGATACAGAGAAAACTTTTTAAAAGTTTCTTGAAAAGTTTTCAGTCGAAAAAGCAAAAGCTGTAACTTGTGTGAAAGCATAGGTTGTGCAGATTAAATGTTGATCAAACCATGATTTCCTGGAAAAATGAGGGGCCACAAAGAGGGGGGTGTATACAGGACAAGAGAAAAATCTTATTACAGATAAAACAACAAAAGGGGCTTGATGGCTTGATATTTACTATAAAAATATCTGCATAAAAATCAGCAGATTTATTTTGATTTTTTAGCAAGATCTATTGTACTTAATTGTCAATATGTTTTAATTTTGATATTGTAATGCTGATTTTATCAGTTAAGACTGTTGTTGCTAAGTTGATTGATGTGGCCCCTGGGCCTCTTGTTTCTTTTTTACGAAAATAAAATTATGCATCGAAATGTGCAAACACTCGCAAAAAATGTTTAAATTAATTAGTAAATACTAGTACTGGTATTTTGCACATTTATAGGTTATGTTCACTTACAAGGCTTTACGTAATTCCGTGCAGTGGTTTTCGAGAAGTTGCGCTTAGAAATTGTTTATTATGTACTATATATTCAATATAAATTAATGAAGTCGAATGTTTGTGGTTATATGAACATCTTCACAGTGTTTTCTTAACACCTATAAAGTTTTTCGGAATTCCATTTAGCGATTTAAGATCTAGAAGAGTTTTGCTTTAAAACGGGAATGGTCTGACGAGAATTCTCAATCTCGTCATGCTTTAGTCCACCACGGTCCTTAACGGAGACGTCACAGCCGCTCTGGGCGGGGGCCCTGGTGCCCGCTACACTCGCCTGGTTTTTACATGAACTTCCTCCTACTTTACCTTGCCTTCGTTCGTCGTTTTAAGGCGTAATGCAGATTTCCTGAAATGAAAGTTATTAAACAGTTGTTGAATTGAGGATTGTTTTTCACCATGTTGGGGTATAATTTTATTTAAAAACGCACATTTTTGGTGGTAGTCATCAACAATACAAACATTTCGACATCCCCAACACTCGGTTTTCAGATCAAATCCTTAAAGTATTACGTTTACTCAGGGGCGAAAAAAAATCCACTAATAGGAACGAAAAACTATGTATTGTACATTGTAGCCCCACTATGGTGGTGCTATTTTTCACTTTCAAAATACTAGGTCAATGACCTACTTTTTCTGCTAGTGACCTCTGAAAGTTTTTTGAAAAAATTGTCAAAAAATGTCAGAATTGTCCACCATTCAAGGTTTTCTTTATTTTGTTATTATTAGATACAATAAAACAATTTGTAGGTTGGGAAATTATAAAATATGAATAGCTTTGCTAATTTTATTGTTGAATGAATCGTTTGAAGCTCATATTTTGAGTTTAATTTAGTCAGAATTTCCTCTGTTAATTTCCAAAATTGTACCCATTTTTGATCGAGTTTTACAAAAAACTGACTAATAGGAGCTCCAAACAATTGATTGCCTATAACTGTTTTTATTGCCTGTACTATGTTGACACTAACATTATATAAGGTCAATGATCAAATTTCGAGTTATTTTATCTTAAATCGATTTAATGTATTTTAAGTATTTTTCCGATCGCGTGCCAGCCAATGATATAAATTTATAGACGAGTAAATACAACCATAAAATATGTAAAATGAAATGAAAAAGCATATAGAAACTTATCTTTTGCAATAACATTGTAACAGAAAGTTTTTAAGAGAAAATAAGAAAATGGAAAAAAAAAAAAGTTCGAATTTCCTCTGTTTTAATATTAATTTACCTTTGTCAAAGCATATCTTCCTCAGATTAACAAATCATGAATATCAATATCAATAGTTGTTAATAGCGCTGTTATTTTGTGTTTTTAAAACAACTTTGGACCCGGAGTAAACGTAATCCTTAAGAAAATACACACGTTTGAAATTCGGACTTGAGGCGGGATCGGGTTCTTCCAACAAACCAGCTATCTTTGAAATCAGTTAATCTATTTTCCCAATCCTAATAAATAGTTCAATGATTACAAGTCATATAAACATATTTACATAAACCGGTATACAAACGGTGAAACCGTAATAGTAAACAAAGCTAGATCATTATGTTCGTGAGGAACAGACAATCTCAAAAACTTTTGAATATATTGATTTTTTTAAAGTTTGGATTCTACAACAAATTAAAGAAATATAGAGTATTTTAATACTCTTTTCGTGCTAAGATTTTCGAATCGAAGATAATATGTTACGTTCTAAAAGGTAGTGGAACCCGTATTCAATGTGATCAATTTTACAGTAAATAAATTACAAACTCTTTTGTGCCGTTGTAAAATATGGTGTTCAAATGGGGCCACTTGGACCTTCGCACTTTCGCCTTTAGGACAAAGATGCGAGAGTGCAAAGATGCAAAGTCAAAAGCGCAAAGTTGTGAAGGCGAAGGACCGAAAGTGCGAAGATGCGACGGCGAAGCGCGAAGATGCAAAGGCAAAAAAGCGAAGTTGCGATCGAAGGCGAAGAAAATATATTTTTGAAAATTTCAAACCCGGAGTAAACGTAATCCTCAAGAAAATACACACGTTTGAAACTCGGACTTGAGGCGGGATCGGGTTCTTCCAACAAACCAGCTATCTTTGAAATCAGTTAATCTATTTTCCCAATCCTAATAAATAGCTCAATGATTACAAGTCATATAAACATATTTACATTAACCGGTATACAAACGGTGAAACCGTAATAGTAAACAAAGCTAGATCATTATCTTCGTGAGGAACAGACAATCTCAAAAACTTATGAATATATTGATTTTTTAAAGTTGGGATTCTACATTTTCGCTAGCCAAGGGTTTTCGATCCACTTTGCTCCCCCTAAACCCTTGGCGGATTTCATTACGAAAACTCGGTGATGTGGTGGCGCTATCTAGCGAGCAACTTAAGTTGCGCCCCTTGCATATTTACATTTTAATCAAATTAAACAACGGGTTATATACACACTACAGTATTAATACAACTTAAAAACATGCTGACTACCGAATGTCGGAACATAATTAACGATGCTATTAAACATGTTAAATACGAATTCAGTAATAACGAAGGGAAAGCACAGATTGTTTTATTCATCATGTTTTGTAAGAGTCGCCGATTTACATGTATATGAAAGTTTTCATGCCATAGAACCAGGTATCGCTGTCGTTAATATTGCGGACAAAAGAAATTAAATAAAACAAAGATCATTGAACCTTTAAAAGCAATAACCATAAGCAGGGACGTATATATACACATGTACTAACGGGATAGGCAACTTCTACATTTGCCATGTTTACTTCCCATGCTGATCACGCGAGCCTTGACAAGTTTGTAGGGCTACATGTTCAATCCAAGTAAAATAGATACATGTAGCTTTTAAAGCGATCTGGTTAGACCATCGATGGAGAAGCACTGAACTCGATTGTTTTCTTTTAAAGTTTATATTTACATGCACTGTGATTGGATCAGCTACTCGCAGCTGCAGCCAATCATAAAGCGGAGCCTGTCACCGAGTTTTCATAATGAAATCCGCCAAGGGTTTATGGGGAGCAAAGCGGACCGAAAACCCTTGGCTAGCGAAGATGGGATTCTACAACAAATTAAAGAAATATAGAGTATTTTAATACTCTTTTCGTGCTAAGATTTTCGAATCGAAGATAATATGTTACGTTCTAAAAGGTAGTGGAACCCGTATTCAATGTGATCAATTTTACAGTAAATAAATTACAAACTCTTTTGTGCCGTTGTAAAATATGGTGTTCAAATGGGGCCACTTGGGCCTTCGCACTTTCGCCTTTAGGACAAAGATGCGAGAGTGCGAAGATCCGAAGGCAAAAGCGCAAAGTTGCGAAGGCGAAGGACCGAAAGTGTGAAGATGCGACGGCGAAGCGCGAAGATGCAAAGGCGAAAAAGCGAAGTTGCGAAGGCGAAGAAATGATACTACTATCGCTTCCTCGCCTTGGCAACTTCGCACTTTCACATTCGCCTTTTTTGATTGCATTACAAAATCTGGTTCATAACATAGAAACTTCGCACTTTCGCTTAAGGATGACGTTTACTCAGAATGAAAAAAAAATCCACGGATGATAATGAAAAACCATCTATTGTGTGTTATAGACCTTTGCTTGTATTGTTATTTTTCACTTTCAGAAAAGTAGGTCAATGACCTACTTTTTGAGTTAATGGCCATTGAATATTTATTGAAAATTCAAGAAAAATCCCATAAATTTTACACTACGATTGAGATTTTCTTAATTATAAAAATATTACAAATAATAAAACACTTTAAAAAATAAGATACAGTTTACGAATGGTAGTTGCACTAAATAAGTACACAACATTAAGATTTCAGCATCAATTTTTAAAAATAATTCAGTCCGAATTTCCTCTATCAGTTTCCAAATCCCTACCCATTTTTGATTCAATTTTACAAAAAATTGAATGATGATAATACAAAAACATTTATGATAATGAACTTCTTATATTGACCTTATTCTGTTGGCATAAAATTCATATGAGGTCAATGATCAAAATTTTGAGATATGATGTCTTTTATCGTTTTTAAGCATTTTTCAATATTATTATTATTCGTGCCATAAGATTACTTTAATGAATAAGTGATGTAAAACCAACAGAAAATATGCAAAATTACGTAGACTTAAATATAAAATCCTAACTTTTAATATTAGACTACTGCCAAAAAACTTTTAGCAGAAAACAAAATCTGCAAAATTTAGTCCGAATTTCCTCTGTTTGGCTAAAAGTTAATTTTTGTTTGAGCATAATTCTATAATAAAGTAAAACTATTGAATGTTTTGTCAATAATAATTCATTTCATAAATACTTTTTGTGTTTAGAACAAATTTTACTTATTACATTGAACTTTTTAACAATCAGAATTTGAGAACTCAAACCCTGAGTAAATAACACCCTTAAGCCTTTTTTTAATTGCATTCATTTTTTAATAAGCCCGGATGATAACGTTAAAAAATTGCGTGAGGTATCCCGAGTATTTCCGAATGGAGAAAAGATGTAAACATTTCCTATTATAAATCTCCGTAAGAATTTTTTTTTCGTTCCTGTGAAATTTTATGAGTGAAAAGGGATAATTGTTCAATGAAGATAGCTTGGATATATTCCCTTTCATCGATTTCAGTTGTATTTCTTTCACAGGTATGTGTATTTTTATTAAAAATCATCAAAAAGTGATGGAAGCAATGACTTGGGACAGACTATAGAGCGTTTTTCATTGCCAAGGAGATAAAGACGCCCAGATGATAACGTTGAAAAATTGTGCGAGGTGTCCTGAGTACTTCCGAATGGAGAAAAGATGTCAACTTTCCCCCTTATAAATCTCCATAGGAAATCTGTTTTCGTTCCTGTTGATTTTCATAAAGGAAAAATGCAGTGAATGAAGTTATTTTGGGAATTTTTCCTTTCATCGATTTTAATTGCACTTATGTCACAGGTATGTGTATTTTTATTAAAAAATCGTTCAAATATGCAGCATAAATATCTTGGGACAGCCTATAATATACAATATAAACAATAAATGTATGAATTATTTACGGAAAAGTTTACGGGTGATTTTCTTGTTCGGGAGGGGGGAGGGGGGAGTGGAGGGATAATGTCCTTTACAAAAATTTAGATTATTGAAAATCAAAATGTGTACATGACAAGTTGTCATGTACAAATTTTGATTCTCAATAATCTAAATTTTTGTAAAAGACAATAATATTTGATAACATTAAAATTTGCTTGTTTCAAAAGGGGGCGAAACCCATTTTCATTAACTTTACTATGTTATTTCATTTTAATTCTACACCCCCGCCCTTCCAAAATCATACATGGATTATGTTACATACGTAGAATACATAATACATTTTCTAAATTTCCCTTCTAATATTTACATGTATATAATTATCTTAAAAACACACCCCATGGTCTCTAAAACTCGCAGGTTTTTATTACGCTGTTTCGTATATTATCCCAGCATTTTTCGAAGAAACAAAACAGAAAAGCAGCGGTTGTATGTTATCAATAATAATATCAAATAGAAACATGTTTGAAAGTTCAAGTATATATCATTATGAACAATTTTTTTCACACTCTTCAAACTGACTGACAACGATTGACAGATGTGATGTTAATAACATATGGCGATGATACAAAGCATTTATTGACACTTTTTTTTTTATAAACCAAGCATTTCAAAACTGCTTCGTAAATATGAAATTATAAGCAACAAATACCATCTTATTATGTTTAACAGTGCGTCTACGAGAGAGTCAGGCAGATTCCAAAAATGTCAATTTCTGGAGTTTTAATAATTGTTATCATTTGTCTCAAAAATCCAAGAGGGGTTGCCAACAATGAAGAAAATTGATATTAAAGTTTGTTTATTTGGTTTGTATTCTAAGGCCATGGTACCATAATTTCTTGATGTAAGGCGCGTGAAATCTAATACAACTTAAATGGGTTCCATATATGTGCCTAAGAATTTTGCCATAATTCAAAACATTTCATAGATAACATGTACATTTATTGATTACACTGTAATTAGGGGCCTAATTGATTGCAAAATATCAAAATTCCGATGTAATCTGTTGTCATGACAACCCAATAAATGTAACTGGTAACTGGCCAGAATTAATGTCTACCATTGCGAAAATAATCTCAATATAAAAAAGGGTTTGGACGCCCCATTTCAAATTTTCAATAAATATTTAGAAAAAATGATTGTTAAAAAATGTAGAATTAAAATTTTATGTTTGGGTTTTAAGGGATTATGAAATACTTCTAATTTTAGTGGAGGTGACTAGATAAATTTAGATAATTTAATACAAAAAATCCAAAAATTTAAGTTAAAATTAGTTTTCTGAGATATTATAATGCATAAATGGTTAGAAAAATTAAAATAAACAAATACGTTGCTCAATGTCTTCTAAATTTCGTATCATATGGTGGAAAACAGAGTTTAGATTAATTTCCCTTTGCTTCACCTCTGGTTATCTCCCCTTTTATTGATCTCCCCAAAGGAGGTAGAAAATTTGTACCAGTGGAGGGAAATAATGGCTTCTCCTGGCAGGAGCTCAGGCAGCCCTTCTACTATCTGTGACTTTGCTAGGTCATACAGACATAGACCATGTGAAGGTTTGACAGAGAGTATTTCTTCCTTGACTGATGATATATTTCAACACTTAAAACGATGTCAAGCATCAACACGACATCAGACAAGAATCCCAGAAGGACTTCTGCTACTGTTTCGCAGTGGCATATTTGTTGTTTCAAAGGATGTTCTTCAATTAAATGTATGCAGAAGTCACAGGAATAGTCTTTGTACTCACTGGTACAAAGACTCTCGGTGCTGTATGCACCCTCTACATCCACCAAATCATAGGGAGAAGCCAGACAGAGGATTAACATGCACGATGGCTAAAGAAATATGGCTGCACGAGAGAGTTGTTGTGCCTGTTGGAGCTGGTAAGTCTTACGGTAAAGTTAATAAAGTATCTTATCTTTTATTCTAAATTCATAAACAAAATGATGTGAATGGGAGAGGGGCGACATGTCATTGAATATTAATTAAATGTGTGACATACAGTTGCCAGCTGGTTACAGGCCTATAACAGGTCAAGTACAATCACTAGATTTAGCTACATAGCTTGATTTAGCTACATAGCTTTATTACTTTCCTGAAGAAGGATATTATTTACACTTAGGTGAATTACATGATTATAAGATATTTTTATTAATCTATTAATGAAGTAATACCTTGTACAGAACTAAACATTCCCTTGTTTCCCTTGTACACTGGCTAAATATTCTTTTTTTTTAATCTCAGTGTCATCTCCTCTACCATAGTACATGTATTATATATATGGACCTTTTGAATTTCTCAATAGAATATGTTCATTAATAATTTGTACACACAGTTTCCCTTGTACACTGGCTAAATATTCTTTTTTTTTAATCTCAGTGTCATCTCCTCTACCATAGTACATGTATTATATATATGGACCTTTTGAATTTCTCAATAGAATATGTTCATTAATAATTTGTACACACAGTGCTTAGAATTAAATTCAATGATAAATACATCGGGATCGGCATACTTATTCTTAAAAAACTTGAGCTTTGTAAATAATTGATGATGCATTAAGTATGGTATGCAGGTCCTGTTGTATTATGAGGTCTGTACAGCAGACTGAGCCTTCATGTGCACTCGCCAAATTTTGCATTGCACTTTTGCAGGTATGAGAATTTAGACGAGTGCTTGCGAGCACTTGACTTGTTCTGCTGATCATGCCACACGTTGCAATTTGTACATGTATTAAAAATTTTTTTTGAATGAAATTTAATAACTGATTAAAATTTTCAGGTATATGCAGAAGATGTTCAGAAAGACACAAGACAACCTATACCACAAAAGTAAACATTGAAAGTGATGTGGGTGAGTTCATTTTTTGTAAACTTTCCATGATAAAAAATTGGATAGCAGGTTTTATCTCCTTATATAACATTAATTTGTGCATATGTGCACCTTATATACAGTAAAACATGGTTATAGCGAACACGCTTATAATGAATTGACGCTTACAGCGAAGTGAATTTCATTCCCCAAGTCTCTATTTCATGTTGTAAGCTTGTCGGATAAAACGAATTACGCTTATAACGAAGTTAAATTGGCCGTCCCTGGGACTTCGTTATAAGCGTGTTTTACTGTACAATGTATTAGCACTAATACTGATCATTGATTCATCATTAGCATTGATACTGATTTGATTCATTTTAGGAGATTTTTTGAAGCTTGCTGCACATTTACAAGCTAGTGATGATGAAATTTTAAACAGTTTGCCAGATACATGTATATCAGAAGCAGATGAAGTTACTGTTGGAGGTAAATTCTTTTGCCATAAACAGCTCTTAATAAAGTAGAATCAGCAGAATTGTCTAAATACAAAATATGATGGAACATGGTCTAGAGTCATTGTTCAAAATGTATGAGGTGGTTCCATGGTAGGCACCCCCCTTGAATTAAAAAGTGCTTATATATCCTCTCTTATGAAGTTAGCCCTATCTTTTTTATTGCATTGCTCAATTAGGAAACTTTATAATCACACCACATATAATTACATCTTGTTTATTTTGTAGGTACAGGTAATGAAATACTGGATCAAGCACAACATGCTCAAGAAGACAATAGTTCTTTGCATGATATATCAGGTAATATTTTGTTTCGCATTAGCTACGTTTACAGCATTATGCATTGTCGGAATGAATTATAACATATTTTATGCCCCTTGAAGAATGGAAGGCATACTGTATGCAGGGTTATTTTCCACCCATTTTATTTCGCCCTTTTATACTTGTAAAAGAATTTGCCCAAACTCAGTTGTCTAAAAGAAATATATCTGAATTGTTTCAATTCACACAGTTTTGAATTTTGCTAACTGACAACAAGAGCAGAAGGGGCGAAAATAAAACGGGGGCGAATAGTTCTCTCTATACAGTATTCTTTGCTGCTGTTGGTCCATCGGTCTGTCTGTCTTTTCACTTTGCAGTTATTATCTCTGCAAAGGTTGCAAATACATGTATTGAAATGAAATTTGATATACAGATTTTTCAATTTTTAGTTTCTGGTCATTATCTCTGCAAAGTTTGGTACAGTAAAACACGGTTATAAAGAACACGCTTATAATGAATTGACGCTTACAGCGAAGTGAATTTCATTCCCCAAGTCTCTATTTCATGTTGTAAACTTGACGGATATAACGAATTACGCTTTTAACGAAGTTAAATTGGCCGTCCCTGAGAATTTGTTATAAGCATGTTTTACTGTATACTGATTTACAATCAGACAATTTTTGACAGAGTCATGCCCATGTCCATGGAAATGAGGGGAGGGGGCATAAATGTTTTATAAAGATCTCTTGTTTAAAAGTGTATGATGTATAGCATAACTTTGGTTACAAGTGTGACATGACATTATAAATGGTAAACTGTAAGATGGATTAAAAAATTACAAACTTGTAGATGAATGAATATCTCTCTCTCTCTCTCTCTCGTGAACTATTGTTTCTGATGTTGGCAAATTGGTTTATATATATAAATATACTTTTCTGTTCTAAATGTATATGTGTAGACATGCATCTTCATAATGACCATTCATAACGGTAACAATATTACTTACAAGTATTTACTGATCATTTTTATTTAATTCTTACAGAACAATCTAGTCAGCTCTCAGAATTTTCGTCCACTCAGTCCTCTCATGGAACTGATAACTGGCTACCACCAACATACGATCGGGATAAGTTGAACAGAAGCATGGAAATTCTCTCTGAAGGCAAATTTACTCCAATGCGATTTACTTTAAACACACCATTGGAAGATGTTCAACAGTCTACAAAGGATTATGTGACTCGAAAAGCCAAAGAAGTAATTCACTATGCTTTAGAATGCATTGCACCACAGCAGGAGGAAGAATTAATGCAACTGGTGTGTAGAAAATACTTCAAGGCGGAGTCGGATGGTATTGATATTATACCTGATGCTTTAACAGAAGCTCTTATCAAAGCCTACAATGATGCTAATGGACATCAATGCCAAATCCAAATACTCTCCCTGTTTGTAAACAATTTTTCAAAGACTGAACTTTGTAAAATGGTGCATGGCCTAACAAAGTATAAAATTGACTGTGCAAGAAAATACGCTTCCTTGAATGGACCAGGTCAGATTATTGATCCTCCAAAGGTTACCCGTGTTAGACTTTCGAGATGTCAAATACAGCATTTTATTGAAGTTTTGTACAGTCCATCAATTTGTCAAGTGGTTGGATATGGTTCCAAGACTCTTCATTTATCATCTGGATTACAAATAAAAATTCCAAAAATGATTCGAACAATGATTGCCTCAAGAATTATCAATGCCTATGAAGTGCTCTGCACAGACAATGAGATAAAAATGCCATCTAGGGCAACGTTGTACAAGATCATAAAAGTATGCTCGGCCTCACAGAGGAAATCTTTGAAAGGTCTTGACAGTTATACAACAGATGGAATGGAAGCAATGGATTTGCTCCAGAAGATACTACACAGACTGCAAGAAAACGGACTTTCAAGAGACAAAACGAAAGAGTTATCAGAAAAGCTTCTGGATATAAACCAGCACCTGAAATTTGATTTGAAAATGCATCTCGCACAGTCCAGTACTTGTATCGACCACTGCCTAACATATGCATTGTCTGATGAAAAGACAGCAGAATTTACATCGGATTGTGATCATCTCCACAATCAGAACTGCATAAACTGTAGAAGTATTCCAAAAGTTATGGATGAAATTGCAAGTTGTTTATCAGCGGCTAATCTAGCAACTGATCTGCAGAAGGAATTGGCACATGATTTTGAACAGTCAAGAAAAAACATACATGAATGGAAGGCCCATATTGTACGAGCTGTGAACCAGGATATGAGTAAAAGCAACATCATTGAAAACTTAAAGAGTAACCAAGCACTGCTGATAATGGATTGGGCAATGAAATTCCTGCCTCAAAGTTTTCGGGAATCGCAGCAAAACTGGTTTGGGAAACAGGGTTTGAGTTGGCATGTTGCATGTGCAGTTTTTCTAGATCATAGTGCCAATGTAGAGAATCAGGAGAACAAATTTCACCTCGTGTCATTTGTACACGTATTACAAGGAGGAAGTCAAGGTTGGATCTCAGTAGCTATGATTCTTCAAGATGTTCTAGAAAAACTGAAATGCCTTAATCAGCATCTTTCCGAGGTTTATTTAAAATCCGACAATGCAGGATGCTATCACAGCATGCCACTTATGTCCTACATTTGGAAGAATTATGACTTGCTACAGCTCAAAGTAAAAGAGTATAATTTCAGTGAAGTTCAGAGTGGCAAAGATCTGTGTGATTCAAGAACTGGTACATGTCGCATGCATATTTTAAAGTATGCAAATGAAGGTAACAATTTGGAAAATGCACATCAACTGAAAAAAGCCTTGGAGAGTTATGGGGGAGTTAAGAACACATTCATTTCACTGGTTGATATCAATACAGAAAATCCTCCTGTATTGTCAGGAAACATTAAAAACTTCAAGATTAGTCAGATGAACAATTTTGTGTTTGAAGAAGAAGGCATCAGAGTGTTTAAAGCTTATGGTGTTGGTCATGGACACTTGGTCCCCAAGAGCACTCTTGAAAAGATATCAAGTAACTTTGCCTTTGATGAGACCAGAATTGAGGTATATACATGTAGTTTTAGACTGTGTATTATAACTTCTTTTGGTGCATGTTAATTTGATGAAAGTTCAGTGATCATGAGCATTAAATTTGCCTAAATGAGAATACTGAGTAATTTAATTCTGGTTGTAATGTGACATTTGATTGGATAGAAAAAATTAGTTACATTTGTATAACCTGGCTTGCACGTCACAAGACTTTTCACGATACCCCAATTTCAAAAATGTACTAATCTGCTTGACGTAACGTTTGACTTTGAACAGATTAATATCATTTTTAAAAGTAAAATGTACTCAATTTGTACATCAAATCACAGAAAATTGAATTACAAGGAATGAACTCAGTGTCCACCCAAGTTATACTCGTATAAACTGGCATGGAGCAATTTACGCTTTTTATACCTATTTATCGCAGATGCTTGAAATTTTAACACACTTTTTGTTTGTGCATGACATATTGTGGGATATATTTTTGTACCATTCGGATGCCAATTTTTTGTTAAATGTCGACTGCTTATTATGCATATTCACATCAGAGCCGGGGTATCACTAGTGAGCGTTGACCCACAGATACCTTGTTATCGGCTTTGCGGATCGTGGATTATAAAGCGTAAACTGCCCCAACTCAGGTTATACTCTCATAACTTGGGTAGACATTGAGTTAATTTCTTTATTATATACACGTATAATTTATAATTTTTTTTTTTGAAGGTCATAGAAGATTCTACAACCATGCCAGCGACACATTTACAAGCAGCACAGTTGAGGCTACCGTTTGGATCTTCAGATGCTGAAGACAGTGGAGACCTGAGCTGCACTGAACCAGGCTGTATTCAAACCTTCAGGAAACCATCTACTTTAGAAAAGCACCTTGCTGTTGGAAATCATTTATACCACAGTTTAAATGGAAGTGCCGATGTTGCCATGGAGTTGTGGGCAGAAAAGTGTTTGGATTCTGTGTTTTATAACCAGTCTCACCTCATCCAATCTTCATTGATTTCAAGTAAAGACAATCAGGTACATACCTGTGTATCAAATTTGAAAACAGGATGGGCTCTGAAGTTGGACAGAAAATTTGTTAGATTTTCATTGGGTGTAAAAAAGTTCGTGAAAGACATTTTTGATGATGGTGAAAAAACTGGAAAAAAGGCAAACCCTGTGTCTGTTTCATTACAAATTCGTAATGAACGGGATGAATATGGCAACCACATATTCAGTCCAAATGACTGGATTTCCTCTCAGCAAGTTCGCAGTCTCTTTGCCCAGTTTCTGATAAAACTGACTAAAGAGAGCACAGACAGAGAGAAGAGACCAAAGTTAGAACTCACTCTTAAATCTGAGGAGGATGAAGATTTAAATGAAGTTATTAGTGATCTGAATGCCATGGAGGCATTCAACACAGTTAATTCTGTTACTGATATATGTCAGCTATGATTTCTATGTGAGCATAATTTACTTGGTAGGCATTTCATCTTGATTTTCACATACCGAGTATGCTAGAAAAAATGCATTTAATCGATGTGTAGGTGCATCAAGATTGTCAAAAGTAAACTTTCAAGTAGAATATAGTAACTACTGTATGAAATATTTTTTTTCATGTAAAAAAACCATGAATAGAAATTTATGTAAATTTATGCAGTTTTTGATGTTTGAGAATCATATGTATGACTTGGAATTCTAAGTTAAACACTGTCCTAGTACACAGAATGGATTTTATATTTAAAATGCAAATCAGCTGGTAACATTACATGTACATGCACTATATATATTTGACCATTCATTGTAATGTAATGAAACTGTTTACATTTTAGGAAATGCTAAGTTTCATGTATTTAAAAAAATTGATGAAA
Organism: Magallana gigas; assembly: GCF_963853765.1. Lineage (NCBI taxonomy): Eukaryota > Metazoa > Mollusca > Bivalvia > Ostreida > Ostreidae > Magallana > Magallana gigas. The sequence goes on from NC_088862.1 coordinate 34,416,406, forward strand.
ATCATTAGTTATAGGTGATTGCATTAAAATTGTTTAGAAAAACATGTTACTAAGGGAGATAACTCACTTTTAAAAGTTGCAAAAAATGCAAGTTATAGAAATTAACGCAGTGTGAGAAATATTCAGAACCCGATTATTACCTTATGTGAAAAGATTAAGAAGTTACTTGTTTTTATTTTGACCCATAACATTTTAGTTTTAAAGCGTCCAAACCCAATTTTAAATTTACTTAAATTTTAGCAATTTTTCAATAATTTTGGTTTTTTATACACAAGAGTTATTTCCCTTGATCAAAAAATTATGTGGGGTTATTTTTGAAAAAAATTTAATGTGTCAAAATAAAATTAAATATTTATATTTTCAATTATTTTAACAGTTGTTGTTTTATTTTTATGCTTAGGGTATCAAAATGTCAAATGAAAATGTCAGTTTTTCATAAAAATCAATGCTTCATTATAGTGAAATTGTAATCAATATGGCAACCCCCTTCAATAGGGCTAAAAAATTAAAATTTTCAAAAAAGTGTTTTAGTGTAACAATTTGCTTAACTTTAAATGTCTTCTGTGAAAATTTCATTGAAATGTGGTTTACTCCATGTATTACCCCCTGCCTGACTCTCTCATAGACGCACAGTTAAAGAGACATACTGATTGTTCGCTCTTAACACTGACTCATGTTGATCACATGACCAATACTTTGACGAGAATTTTTTTTATTTCAAAACAACTATAAACACTGTGGCAGCATAGATTACAACAATCATGAATCATTTTACCTGTAAGTGTTTTCTCATATAGAATGTAATAAAAAGGACGTTATTAATCAGACCCCGACCAGGTAAATCTGCAGGTTTTCAACGAAAGAATTCGGTAACATGTTTACACATGCACAAACTGATAACGATATAAAATGTAAAGTTTTAAGTGTTGTTTCTTTTTGCGCCATTTTAGATTAATTTACGCTATGCCGAACTATCAAATACAAACAAGTCATATCTCCCCTGCATTGATTAAACTTGAACTTAGAACAGTGACTTTGTCACATTTATAGCTTTACATATGTGGTGATCAGACATTTGGTTCCTGACGCACAGCTTAAAATGTCTTGCTGGACAAAACAGGTAGGATTACTAACCTTTATTTGAAAATATCAACTACTACACTGTTTAATATAGTTTAGTATATTTCACTATGATCATATTTACGGTCAGTCATTTTCGTGTTGTAATGGACACAATGAAATGCCATTTTTATGATAGGTGTATATAACAATGTAATAGGATATGTACCCAGTGATTGATTTCATCATTTTTCCAAAACATATTTTGGAGATAAAGTTATACAATTAAATGTGTGCGGAGATGTAGTGAACTATAGAAAAGTACAACCCCGTCATCATTTTTTAGAAATATATATAGTTTGATAATACATGTATTCAAATGTGTGCGGAGATTCAATTAAGTAACCCTTACCATTTGTCGGAATCTGTAGCTTGCCACAGAAAACCAAGATTTTAAATACGTGAGAGGGAGAGATAATTTTACTTTGGTCAAAATATCATATTTGTTGTTTTGGTAATTTTACCTATATTTGTTTATTTCTCTTGAGTGGAATTTTATTCGAATCTCTCAGCGACACATAAACATATTAGAGCGTTATTGAGATTGGCGGAAAGTGATTTCATAGTATAACGGCTAGCCATTGATAAATAAACATCGTTTGTCATTTACAAAATTAGCTGAAGAGCGCTTGTAATAACCCCCCCCCCCCACCTTATTTTCTCTTCCCGTAAAATCTACTTATGTTTTGGGATGGTAAGGGTGTTACAGTATTAGACATACTTCCTAACGAACTAAAAGGTAAAAAAAACAATATTAAAGTTTATTTTATTTCCCCAATTTGAGTAGCACTTTAAATAAGAGTGTTTAAAACGAATCTGTAAGTCATGAGCTAGAATCCTGTTTGTGCTTTTGTAAGTTTTACCTTTCCCAAAAAAATTCAAACCTATTTTTAGTCATATATTGAGAATTTGAAAATTCTAAAACGATGAAGGTATCTTGATTGCAATGTAATTTCATCCATAAGAATACTGATATATGTCATATGCCACATTAAACAATTTCGGGACAAATCGTCCAAATAAGTTACAACCGGCTGAACACAATTTTCGTAGAGAGGAATTAACTTCCTAAAGTTAAACTATACCTCTTTACATTTATAAACACATTTCCGTAAATGTGATAATTCTAAATTGTTATACTTTCATGTTAAATACTGAAATCTGATTGGTTGAGACGCAGTTCATAATTCGTTCTATTGCCCTCAGCGTTAGCAACGCAATTAGCAACGGGTAACATTACAAATTGTTACATGCGCGAAAATTATGCGCGTACGGTTTGCTGTAGAATTCACGTTATTCCTATATGAAAGCAGGAAAATTTTCTTAAAAATTAAGACATTCAGTATAACAAAATAAAAAGTGCCTGTTTGGGAGGATAACAGTTGAAATTGACACCCCTCAAAAACCATTGTCAACCTCCGCTTCGCGTCGGTTGACAATGGTTTTCTCGGGGCGTCGGTTGACAATGGTTTTCTCGGGGTGTCAATTTCAACTGTTACCCTCCCAAACGGGCACTATTTATATAATGTTACAGATACCAGTTTTGCAAACGTTAGGTCTATGGGGGAAAAATAATCAACTGATTTTACTTAATTAAGACCAAAATAACATAAATCACTAGGATATCAAACGTTAATTAATAATGTGGGAAAATAAGAAGTTATTTGTTATGAACCTTACATACATTGACATTCTCGTGGGCCAATATTGGCTCCCTATTCCATTTTAAAATGCCATCTTTTACGCATTTCCTGATTTTGAAACAGTTATGATATGAAGTTTATTTATTAGATTTATGAATACTTTGTCATGTTTTAATTTAAAGTTCATGATTAACATTTTAATCTGGTGATCTGGAATATATTTGAAAACAAATCATTTCTTATTTTTCCCAATTCTGTCAACTCGTTTGTCAAAATTTTCAAAAAATAAAAAATGATAGGATATCTATAGATAGGCTGATGTGCTTTTAAAAGTTTACATGTAGTTAACAGTCTAACTTGAACTTATAAAGCAAACAATGCATTGATGTTTGTGACATACATTTGACATTTTGTTTAATGTTTAAGTATTTTATCCCAATTCAAAGTAGAAGTAACTTATCCAGTTTTGGAAAGACATTAATAACTGTGGTATAATATGAACATTTATTTAGTTTTTTTTAGTAATGATACAATATTAATTTTTTCCCGTTAATATCTTATTATATTATCATCAATGATATAAATTGGATGAATTGATTGCAATCTGTATACATTACTGGTACATTCAAACTTTGATTTTGATAAGGGGTAACCCTCTTGGGCACTACTGAATCGGGTTTGGAGCGGTAACGTTGATCACTTTTAATCGCATTTTATTTACCTGATCCCACTCTATTCTTCCAATAATAGTTTGAATTGATCATATATAGACCCCTTGATAAATGCGGTACTACGCTCTTGTAGTGGAAATTGATATACTTTGCAAAAGTTTTAGTATGTAGATAATTAAATGATGAAAATGAAACAATTGACGTTACGTCATATTTCACCAAACTTTGTCACTTTGCCCTGCAAAAGAGCAGTACCGCAGTTACCGTGAAGGGTTATCTGTTTACATACAAATCTCAAGGTTGATTGAGCTAAGTTTCTGGTACGCTACCGCTTTCAAATGTAAACCGCCGAACTCGATGGGCAAGAAACATGGTTTCCCGATAGGACCATTTGTAAAAGTGTAGCAGCACGTTATAGACAACGCGCTAGCGAAGTGACAACTCTAATGCATTTATAACAACGCCCAAGTAAAACGTTAGAAACAATGCAATAACGCAGAGTGACAACGCAGTAATGCGTTTATAACAACACAATAGGTTGACGTTTAGTAAAAACGCGCTAGGACGAAGTAAAGATGCACTTGTGCGTTAATAACAACGCGCTAGCGCGTAAATGACAATGCGCTTGCACGTTGTTTACGACACAACTTCGCACTTAACAACTTTACACGACTTTTAGTTGACACATCTCGCCGTCGTGCATACACACAACATGCCGCTGCGCCAACACATAACAACATAACGGCGTGACGTACTCATAGTCACCAATATTCAATATATTGTATACAATGATACATATTGATGTAATAAGTAGAAAGATGCAACAAATTTGTTGATAAGGGCTACTGTTTGCCATGGTACATGTAACGTAGACTAACGATATAAAAATGACAAATTTTAGCAATTTCAAAACCATATAGAAAGTAACTGCAGCTTATCTAAGTAATGAAATATAAAATGTTGAATTGTGTAACCCTTCCGTCTTATGGATCCACTTGAGGGTCAGCTCAAACTTAGTAAGCACCAAGTACAGTATCTCTTTCACAAGCGGTTTTATCTAAGCGTGATCGTATAGTCAAAGTTACAACAATTAAAAGCAGCCCAAATCAAAGAATCTTTATAAGTGGAATCAAAACCCAAAATACAATTCTAAATCAAAATTCTAAAAATCCTTTAATTCTCTCTTACATCATTTTACATATTATAATATTATAATATTTTACATTAAATGTTATAGATTGTTCAGGTCACGCCGGAGTGTCCAAGGAACGGAATGTCTCGAATTTCCTCTGAGCAAAGTTTACAAATATCAATGAACTTTTTCATAATATATTTTACAGGCAAATGTCGTTGAGAAGGAGAAAGATCTAGAGCAAATATTTAATGGAAGAAATATCTGACCAGGAATGAAACTCGGGATGCACAAGTTTCTATTGCGAATCTTAAATTTGACATGTCCCTACTAATAGAATTCAGGTAAGAGAGAGAGAGAGAGAGAGAGAGAGAGAGAGAGAGAGAGAGAGAGAGAGAGAGAGAGAGAGAGAGAGAGAGCTTTATTTTGATTTTGATGTACTTTTATTTGAGTTAGATTCAGTTCAATTCAATTCCCTAACATTGTCAATGTAACCATACTTGGGGTACATAGTTACATATGCATGTACAGTAGTTGGCCATGAATGAGTTTGCAAAATGGCGGCGGCGTCGATGTAAACAAATTTCGTCTGCTAAAATCAAACTCCGATATTTGATCTTAAAATTATAAATCACTTACCTTCTTGTATAGTATTTAGTTATCTGCCCGTTTGTGCGTATTACACTTCTAATTCTGCGTGGAATGCTGTCATACAAGCTGCGAATGTAGTGAAGAGGTAATGCGGTCCACGTTTCCAGCGTTATGCGTTTCAAGTCTTCGGCGTTTTTAATTTCAGATATTCGTCGCTGTATGCGAGTTTTCAAGGTTTTCCAGACATTTTCAATTATGTTCAGATCTGGACTCTGGGCTGGCCATGGTAATGTGCATATATTGATGGTGATTTTTCAAGCATTGGCCCTAGCAGACACATGACAAGGGGCGTTGTCTTCCTGGAAGATCCAGGGTCGGTTCGGGAAATGTTGTGCGACAACAGGCCATAAATGATCATAAAGGATAGAAATATATTTATCAGTGTTCACCGTCAACTGGTGAAAGGGTTCCTACGCCATGGCATGATATACACCTCCAAAACATAACAGATGCCCGGCAGGTGCGCTCCCTGTCTCCGATTTTACCCAGGCACTCAGGTCGTAGACGCTCGTCAGGCTTCCTCCAGACATATATTTTATTGTTGTTACCCAACATAATTTTCGTCTCATCACTAAAGATGACTCGAGACCAATTTTCACGGACAGTCCATGTTAATTTTTGTCTACAAAAGCGTTTCCGTCGCTCTCAATTTACGTGCGAGATAGTAATTCGCGTTGAAACCACACGCCTCCTATATCCATCATCACATAGTCTTCTTCTTACAGTTCTTTCAGATATATTACACCCCGTTATGTTATTAAACCTACTTGTAAGATCTTTTAATGTTTGTCATCTGTTTCCTTCTACACGTCTAAATAAAACTCGCTCATCTCGAGGTGTTGTTTTTTTTTTGTTACCCCCACTCCGCCGTTTGTTTTTTGTAGTTTCTCTCTCGTTCACCCTTTTCAAAAATTTCTGAATTGTTCTGCTGTTTACATTAGTGAATTCCTGAATTGTATAGCTTGAAAAACCGTTATTTGATAAAGATATAATGGTTTCTTTTTGCTCTTTGGTCAATTCTTTCACCTGGGGAGCCATTGTTTCTATGCAGACGATAAATTGTTTACTAAAGAGGAATAATCCAGAAAATAGAACAAAACAATGCAAAAATTGTAACACTATTTATTCGGATAAAATTGAACTCGAAATGTTCATGATTTACGATAAAATGTTACTCTCAACTTTCCAAGCGGACAATATTTGTTAACGCCGCCACCATTTTGCGAACTCATTCATGGCCAACTACTGTATATATGGTTTCATGCAGGCCCGTAGCTCATCGTTTTGAAAAAGGGGTGGGGGTTACACGAAACATTGAAAGTTGAAATCAAGCTAAAAAAAGATATACAAATCGTCAAATTCATTATTTGTGTCGGGACCTGCTAAATTGTGTTGATGGTAGTTGTACATCTTCTGGCTGTGGTTGCACTAGGTAACGTGTTCAATTTTATAAATATGAATAATTGTCCACACAATCATAATAACCAGTCCACTGGTACTTCAGAAGAAAGTAAACTTTTGTGTTCAGAATAATGATACCAACTTATTATTGCCACAATTTAAAGACGTACTGCTTAATACACATGCGCTACAAACATGGTAGCAAGTAATTATTTAAATGCAAAATAATTAAAAAAAAACACTGAAGGCTACATACATTAGAGGTAATTTAAAAAATTTTCAAAAGTTATATGGCACCAGTTTTGAACAGTCAGTATAGATACACATTTAAAATGTTTATACTGAAACATTTTTGAAAACATTGAGTTCATATGACAATTTAAAATTCAGGGTAATGTACTGTAACATAAATATTTGCATCACTGAGATTAACAGAATCATTCATTATTACGAGTGTGGGATAGTGAAATTCCACCGAGGGGACAAGATTCATAGTCTAGGACGAGGCTTTGCCGAGTCCTAGACCGTGAATCTTGGACCCGAGGTGGAATTAAAGCCGAGTCCTAGACTATGAATCTTGTCCCCTCGGTGGAATTTCACTATCTCACACGAGTATATAATGAATGATTATTTTTCTCGCATTATTTTACATTAAAAAACTATGTCTGACAACTTTCTGTCACGACGTTCAAAAGATTACTTTCGGTTTATCCCTCCGCGTGCTTCAAATAGTGCAAGTCAAAATAAGAGCACCCGACAGTTTCATTAATAAAAATATAATAAATTGTAATTAACTAAGCAAACCAATTTCTTGATGAATAATCTCAATCAATCATTTTGCATTTCCATACAGCAGAAAACGTTTGTTTACGTTTTAAAGCGGCGTAGTAATACACAGTGTAAGACAGAAAAATCTCACACTGCTGTCTCACACTGGACAAACCGATCTCACACCGGTGATAATGCGAGAAACATGTATATCAATTTTATAATAATTTAATTGTAATCTCTTATTAAGAGTCTAAGAGATGATGGTGGATGTAAACATGTTGTGGCCCTATTGCTCAGTTTGTCACTGTGGTCAGAGAGGCATATTGATAGGAACACTGAAACATGTACCGACAGGAAATGCATTTGGGATATTCCTCGTAAAGAATCAAAACCCAAACTGCTGGATGAAATTGAACAGTCAACTGAGCAAACCTAAATTCTTCCATTTGAATATGTTTTGACCCTGCCATCGTTAATCAAAATAATTCTGATATTTATGAAATGCTTTTAGATTTAGTGCAGGGGTTTGCCACTCAAATTATTGCAGTTCTTGACATAAAAATTGATAATAATAGTGATCAAAATGTACCCCAAACTCTTCCACAATGTATTGCAAATTTTGATACAAATGGAAACATATAAATTTCACACTACCTATCAACATGCTTTGATGAATCAGGTTGTATTGAAATCAACAAGCCTACTGACCAACAATCTGAGTCAGTTCATTGGTATAAATACAGGTGTGGCAGAATTACATCTTCTGTCATGCACAATGTTTGTAACTACCGTATAAAGGAACTGACCCAAACAACTATACAATGTAAAGTAAATATTGAGGAATGATCATGTTTCAACACCTGCCACTACCTATGGTAAGGAAAGAGAAGTTTTGACAAGAAATGTATACGAAAAAAGTATGTCTCAGAACACAAAAGTGGTAAAGTAAAAACCACAGGTCTTATTGTTAATCCTAATGTACTGTTCCTAGGTGCTTCACCTGATGGAATTTTGCAGTGTCCTACAAATTTAGAAATTGCACTTTAGATCAAATTTTCAATAAAACAAATACAAACACAGATGGCTGTGGCAAATGTGCAGTGGTGTGATTTTAGCTCTGTTTCCCGCCTACCGCTTTTTTCAAAATACGTTCCTTGTCTTGACAGATAGCCATTTTGGAAGCCATTGTGGTCAAAAAATCTCGTCGGGTTTGAAATTACCGCGTGACTTTGAATCGGAGGCACACAAATGCTTTTTTAAGCCAATTGAATGATAAGTTTTCAAGCATGTGTTTTACATTGAACAATGAAAGAAGCCACTTTCCCTGATTACATTAGTTACGAGACAAGTCGATGTCGTACTTGCCAAGATAAAAGAAGCACGTGGCTTTAACGATGACTGAATATATCTTTTCACACCATAACAGAAAACTTGACTTGAAGTTTATTGAAATGCTGCATGATTTGATAAGCATGTAAACATTGTTTTGATATTGAAAAATAATATATTATTTCCTACAAGTTCTTACTTATATGTTGAATTTTGGCAACTTAACCTATTTTTTTCTGAATCAAGGCAATTGTTAAAGTCTCTCCACTCAAATATTTTTCCTCTAAAAATAAATAGCTTTAATACGGTATTAATCGATACGATGGTAAATGCATGCAAACATTTTTATTGCATATGTTGATATTACTAAATTTCAAAAGTCATATATTTTAGTTGATATCGCTAGTTACTAATCAGAAACCTTTACTACATTTGTAGTACATCAAAATCTATGCTGTGAAATATACGCGAAAAAGACCGCGCGCAATGCACACTGAAAGAAAATTTTTTTTATCCATTAATTTAGAAATCATTGCTAAAAAAATCAAAAATATTTTTTTGAGAATTTTGTACAACCAAAATTGCAAAAGTGTAATAGTTATGTAATGTTATGTAAGCATTAATGTGTAAAGTCTCTTTCAGAGAGAAAATAGACTCATGTTGCAATTATTTTATGAACAATTATTTACTAGCTAGCAAAACACAATTATATCGGTACCATGATTAATAAAGTACTTTGATTAAGTACTTCAAAATGCTAACACTATGTTTTGATTACTGCATGACAATATATGAAATTTAAGCATTCCCATGTTGGGGTGTCCAAGTAGCGTAACGATACCCGTGATCGACAGTGGTTGTATGTGATAGGGTATGGCGGTCGCCCGCTTGGACACGTGGGTTCTCTCCGGGTACTCCGGCTTCTTCCCACACCAATGACCCCCTCGCGCTAACATCCGTGCCAACGAGAGATATTAATATAAGCTGTAGAACTTGCTTATCAATCGTTGTAAAATAAATAAAGTTCAGTTTAAGCATTCCAGGAAAAAATTGAGATCAAAGTGCACAAATATTGGTGCATACTTTTTCAATATACAAGTCATTATATAACTCTAAATAAACTGATTCTTGAAAAACAACAACATAAGGAATTCTACTTTCTCACTAAATTTGGCATTAAGGTTTAAGGAAATGCTGAAACTTTAATCATTTGATTAAATATTGGTTTAAGTGACCATGGAATTACATTTCCTATAAACCTAAATAACTTAAGTATAGCCCTCTCTACATGAATTCTGAGTTTGGCTATCTTACGGGTCTGCTTTATTTCATTAACATTAAGGCGTTTCTTTTTTCCCCATGGACACTTTCTGGTAAAAGGAGGAATATTTAGGGTGGCTTTCTTATCAGTGAGCAGATCTCTTATTGTAAAACCTCTGTCAGCCATTGTGTCATCACCCTCTTCCACAAAATGTAAAAACCCCGAATCTTCTGTAATACATCTATAAGACACATTGCCACCATTACGTTTGGAAACAAAAGTAAAATTCCCTGCTGGTAAAATAGCTAGCAAACACTTAGCTTTTTTATAGACTTATATGTACTATACATGTTTGTAGCTGCTTGAGCATGCAGTTGAAGATCTTGGCCGTTGTAAAAGAAATTCAGTACAATTTATAATTGCACGTGTGTTATGGTACTGCTTTCTAAAGGACAATGGCATATACTTTTTTACTTGTCTCCGAGATGGCCATCTCAAAAAATTCCAAATGCATTCGACATAAAAGTTATCCAAGTAATAAAAATCTGGGAAACGCTACTTTTAGATACTCCAAACAGATTAGCAATACAAATCTTAAATAAACGTAAACATAAGCCAACAGGTGAAAGAATTAATTCCTGATAAAAAGATACTTTTTTGATGGACCGAGTTTTCCACGTCTTTTCCTCTGGTAATTTTTTTTCTGAGCCCTTGGTGGACCTGACCAGTATTTTAATGCTGAACACATTGCGGCTTAAATATTGAAAATACCCAATACTGTATAGCATAGCAAAATATGGTAACCCTGTGTATAACTCAACATTCTCATGATTTTTGGTAACAGTCTTAATAAAACATTCTCTAAAAAGAGTGGTCTTGTCATCAAGTTTTGCTTGAAGTTGGTTGATTTGATCAGACATTATGTTGATATCATTCTCGGTCATGTCCGGTTGCACAGCTGTATCCTGGACGTTAACATCAGTAAGACCTGGTGATGTACCAGCAACATAAACATGATTGAGGAAGGGAGGATTTGTAACACATTCCACTCTCTTGACATGCTTCACACCTGAAAAAAAAATAATTTTATGATGAGAATAAATAAAGTAATACAGCAGGTTATAATCAATGAATGATAACACTTTGTCTAATTCTTCAAAAACTCCAAGCTTTAATTCAGAGTTGAATAAATATATCAAAAGTCAGGTATAAAAATATGAAGTGTTTTCCTATTCATTTTTATTGCAATTTAAAAAATTAAATAACAGTTGAAATATGTATGATAACAGGCTAGAAAGCATGTTTTTGATTGATAAGTAATTACCCTCAGATCTATCATGACTGGTGTTGATTTCATATTCCTCAGCAACGTAGTTTTCTGCATAATGATGAAGAAGTACATTGCTATCTGTTGAAGTTTCCTCCTCATCACTGATATCATCTGTCATCTGAATAAAGTTGCTGGTTTTCCTGTTATATCAATTTCATTTTAGAAAAGGGATAGCTAGGATTTTAACAATCAAGAGTTAAATAATAGTATTGAACAATTTTTACATTAACAAGCAGAGAAAATCTTAAGCATTTGACGTGAAAACAGCTGAATTTATACTCATGATACTTATCACATTCTATAGATAAACACTATTCTTGAAAGAAATCATTAACTTTTATATGTAAAAAGAAAGAACTGTCGTCTGCTCATTAAGTTTGCCAATATTCAACACTCCATATTATCTTATAATGAGTTATTCATTAACAGATATACCTAGTATCAGACGATTTCTTGAAATTGTTGTATGGAAATTAATTTTAATGTCGGAATATTTGAGCGCGGCTCAAAATGGCAAGAACAAGTTCTTGACGTATATTTGTTTGGCACCCATGACTTATCCCATCTGATGAGCCTTATCCATTGGTTTCTTCTCCATTGGTCTGACTTTTAGCTCACCAAGACGAAGTCAGGGGGAGCTTATGCTATACCCTCGGCGTCGGCGTCGGCGTCGGTGTCGGCGTCCAGACCTGGTTAAAGTTTTTGTTGCAGGTCATGTATCTTAGCTATTACTTGTCCTATCTTCACCAAACTTGCATGCGTGATGCATCTGGACCTACTAATGGACTTGAAAGACTTGGATACTGAATCTGACTCCTAAATTTCAGATGCTGGATGAAGTTAAGGTTGTTGGACCAGGTTAAAGTTTTTGTTGCAGGTGCCCTTTGATAGCAATATCTAAGTTACTGCAGGTCAGTACTTCACCAAACTTGCATGGATGGTGTGTCTTATGATACTGATGCAACAGACAGGCTTGAGTGCTGAATCTGAGCTATAGGTTTCGGATGCTGGAGGAGGTTAAGGTTTTCGGAGCAGGTTAAAGTTTTTGTTACAGGTGCCCTTTGATAGAATATCTAAGTTACTGCTGGTCCGTACTTCACCAAACTTGCATTGATATAGGTTACAGATGCTGAAGGAGGTTAATGTTTTTGTTGCAGGTGACCTCTGATGATTATATCTTAGTTACTACTTGTCCTAACATCACCAGTCATATGATACTGATGCACCAGACAGGCTTGAATGCTGAATCTGAGCCATAGGTTTCGGATGCTGGAGGAGGTTAAGGTTTTTAGAGCTGGTTAAAGTTTTTGAAACAGGTGCCCTCTGATGATTATATCTAAGTTTTTACTTGTCTTAACTTCACCAGACTTCCATGGATGGTGCGTCTTATGATACTGATGCACCTGACAGGATTGAATGCTGAGTCTGAGCCATAGGTTTCAGATGCTGGATATGGTTAAGTTTTTTGGAACTGGTCACATGTTTAATAGATAATAGTACTATTTCATACTTGCATAGTGGATTAAACTGTAGTATGAATGAATCACAGAGGAAGCTTTAGATGCAGAGTTTGATCTCCATTATCAAGGATGCTAAAAAATATATCTTAGTTATTACAGGTCCTAACTTGACCAAACTTGAATGGATGGTGTGTCTTATGATACAGATGCACCTGACAGGCATGGATGTTGAACCTGAGCCAAAGGTTGCGGATGCTTGAGCAGGTTAAGGTTTTAATTGCTAGTGCCCCCTGATGATGATATCTTAGTTATTACTGGTCTGAACTTCACCAAACTTGCATGGAGATGACGAGGTTTAGTTTTTTTGGAACAGGTCACATGTTTTTTTAGATGATAGCTTGCATAGTTGATTAAACTATATTGTAATGAAAGGCAGAGGTTGCTTCAGATGCAGAGCCTGATCTCCATTATCAAGGATGCTAAAGAAATCTCCTACCTCACTCAAACCTGCTCGAAAGATAGATGTGTTTGTTGATAAATCATATAACATGATTCCTAAGATATAGTATTGTATAGTATGAAACAAAATTGTTTAATATAATACAATATAATATCATATGTAATATTATAAAAAGTTATATGATACGATATGATATTGTATCAATTTTTTTGATATTTTATGTTATGATATTGTATCATGATATCGTTATGTATAGTATTGTATATTATGATACAATATTGTATAATATTATATAATTGTATTATTAATATATTATTTTATCGCATGATACTATTACATTAGATATTGCAAAATATATTATTGTATCCTATGATACAATATTGTATATTCTATAATATTGTATCATACGATATTGTATAATATGATATTAGTTTCTGTAATATAGAATTATATCAGATGAAATTGTATAATATGATACTGTTATATTATATAATATCGTATTATACGATATTGTAAAGTATAATATTGGTTTATAATTTGATATATTATCACCTCACATGAACTTGTATTGTAATATATTGTAAAATATATTATTGTCTCATTTAATACAATATGTTTACTTTAATATTGTATTATATAATATATTACTTTATCACATAATATTTCATCATTTGATATGATACAATGTTGTCTCAAATTATATTGTATCATATGATACAATATCATATTATGTATCAATAATGATACAGTATCATACTATATTATACAATATAATATCATATGTTTCAATGTTATGATGTATTATGTAATATGATATTGTAATATAATAATACTATATTGTTTTTAACCGGGTTTTCCAACGGAAAAATCCGGTTATTAAAATTGTGAAAAGGGCGGGCGGCTGCCAAAAGGGTACCCTCATTGTACGGATAACTCCTCCTACAGTTTTCAAGATAGGAAGTTGTTCTTTTGCAGATCAATTGTACATGTATCAGAGGTGTGCATATTACTAGGATTTTGATTTCCGATAATTTATCGAAAAAATACCAGCTACTGAACTTAGTCATTTTTTGGCAAAATGTTGCATATACATGTAGGGTACTCCATTTCACTGGATAAGGGTTGCATGGATTATGGATACAGTTTACATAAAAGAAAACCCGGTTTGCTGTCACATTGACAGCTTTTCACTTGTTTATATTATGATATTGTATTATGTGATCAAAAACAATAACGTATAACACAATACAATGTCATATCATACGTTACAATATCATTTCTCATCATTGTTTATTATGGTATTTTATTGTATTATATGATATATGTTGTAAATATGATAGGATGAAATATATAATTTTAAATTATTGTATTGATTAACATATGAACATATGATTATCATACAATTTTTTAACAGATGATATACGATATTGTGTCAAAACAGAATACATGCATATCCAAGATCATAAAGTATGATTTTCATTTAAGGAAGGAGTCTTTTCATACTTCTTATAATGAGAAATTCATGAAATTTTGACACAGTCAAACGGATCATATTAACAAATAATTCTATTAGTTTTATCAAATTTGACTTTTTTGTTTTCGTATGAAGGTCAGGTCAAGGTCACTACCTTTTTCTTCAACGTAAAGGATGATAAAAATAAGTGTAGCTCTTTGTAGTTCTGTAGACATTTGTTCAAGATTTGAAGATTCTTTTTTTCAATGAAATGATAGAATATCAGAATGTCTATAAGCTTATACTACTAAATTGGAATAAATATTTATACTAAAATTGATATTGCTTAGCCCACATTTCCTCCAATTTTCTTAAATTTTGAAGGAATTTTGATTATTTTTGTATGCTTCCAATAATAAAATATTTCTGATTTTTATGTATTATGAAGACTTTTTATAAAGACATAAATAAATAAAGACATAAAAACATATTCTGAAACCCAAGTATCATATAATTAGTTCACATTAGTAAAAAATCCAACATTAATGTTATTGCTTTTAAATTGCTAAAACAGACTCAGTAATCTGTATAAATTCTGAATTGCGAAACATATGATATTTTCCTACGCCAATATAGTGCCCAAAATATAGTCTTTGTTAGATTTTAAACATTGATTACTTTTTCTATGCCAAGTTGTATGATAGTAAGAAAGAAAGAAAAATACACTATTTTAATTTCCTTTTATCTTGATTTAATGAACAATTAATCAAATTTACGTTTGACAAGCACAGGATGAATGACCATCTTTAAGTCCTCCTTAAAGATAGCTTAAAGGTGTTTAAAGGTAGCTTAAAGGCGATCTTTAAGCCACCTTTAAGCTATATGTGTTGCTTAAAGGTGGCTTAAAGAAAGCGTAAAGATGGCTAAAAGGCAGCTTAAAGACTATCTTTAAGCCACCTTTAAGGACAACTTATAGGTCCTAAATGTCCAAACTTCTTAAAGCCACCTTTAAGCCACCTTTAAGCTACCTTTAAGCCACCTTTAAGCCATTAAAAAAAATTAATTCAATATTGTGCTTAATTTCCAACAAAATGTATTAATTTTATGAAAGAAAAGGTATTAAAACGGTTTTTGTTCTAGAAAAAAAAATGGAAAAAAAAAGAAAAAAAAAACGCCCACGGCGAGAATTGAACCCTTAGTTTACTAGCATCACCACACTTCCTCTGCGCCACGGCGACTTACATATTTATGAGCGTTTTTATATCCTATATATCAGTAGATATTGAATCAATGTATTGAATGTGTTTACTTGAAAAGATTTTGACAAACCATTCAGTTTGTAACAATCAATTATATCTAATTTATAAATTACATGCATGCATGTATTTAGAATGAAATACGGAACTTGGTCTTCAGTGAACAAAAAATATATTATACCTAAATGGAAACCGTAAGGTTCACTAGTAGGCTTTCTTAGTTACTAAATTTAAACCGAGTAGATATACGTTCATCTAATTTATAGCTATAAAAATGTAAGAAAGAAAATGAAATCATTTCTTTTATTAAATGCATTGATACTATTAGGGTATTTGTTGAATTTCCCGCAATTTCCCGGTTTTCATGATCGCGGCGCCGTTCCAATATGTTTAAATATTTACATGTAAGTGTATGTACATGATTTTTAAACTATCAATTATATAACAAACAATATTACCAATTACCGGTGACGTATTTACTGCATGTGGCAATTGAAAATGATGTATACATATACTTGTACATACAATTGTATGATGTGCCAGGCCGGGTATGTGACATATTTACCTTTATACATATATTTGAATAATCAACCCCTATTTATGATCACCGGTGCATTAATTAATTAGCCTCAAGATTTTACTCTTAAATACATGTATCGTTATTTTGTAGACGTAACAGTTTTGAAACCTAGAGCTAGGAAATAATACTTTGAAAATGAATTACAAATGTAAATTAACTTTTATTCACTAGACTTATCGTATACTCGTACATACTAAGATTCAACGCCTTTAGAAACCCTGATGTGCACCTGGGCACACGACACACCTGTTGTGTATATCTTGTATATTCTGTATTAGTTCCAGGGGTTTTCTTAAGTTGGACAAACAATACACTCTAATTAGATATACACAAACATGCACCTGGGCACACGACACAACTGTTGTGTATATCTTGTATATTTTGTATTAGTTCCAGGGGTTTTCTTAAGTTGGACAAACAATAGACTCTAATTAGATATACACAAACGAACAAAACTATGTCTAGACAAACAAAGCAGTAATATTCTGCCCGATATAACAAAGGCAGTTGAGAGTCTTTTCATCTTTAACATGTATCTAGCAGATCTAGAGTTAGAAATAATGAAAATTAAAAAAAAATACAAACCTTAAACCGATTATCAAATTAAATCATGCATTTTTGATTCTTTATTTTTATTTTGTTTAATAACCGGATGAACTGAGAGAGAGAGAGAGAAAGAGAGAGAGAGAGAGCGAGAGAGAGAGAGAGATTTTTCACCGATTAATTTATAATAGGAAACAAACATACTTTAATTAGTTTTATGCACATATTAAGATACAGAGACTGCGCTCACCCCTACAATAATTTTGAAACCCCCCAAAATTATAAAGAATTTTATAACGGCAATCTGTGTCCATCGGAGCGGTGCTGATGATAGCGATCTGTGTTTAATGGAGAGACAATTAAAACCGCCTGGAACACCCCCCCCCCCCCTTCCTTGGAAATTATATTATCACTTGGATGACCCCCTCCCATCCCTATAATAGAGTTTTTGCATTTAATATATGTTTTTATTGTTCAGCTTAATCAAACTTGACTTAAAGGGAACTTAAAGAGGGTTTAAAGACAACTAACAGGGAGCGTAAATGCCACTTAAAGATGCTTAAAGGTGGCTTAAAGGTGACTTAAAGACGTTTGGACATTAAGGACCTATAAGTTCAGCTTAAAGGTGACTTAAAGGTGGCTTAAAGATTGTATATCCTTTAAGCCACCTTTACGCCACCTTTAAGGACTTGCTTAAAGATTGTTTTTCGCCCTGTGAAGTCGAAAACCAGAAAAGATTCCTTCCTTAATATGATTAAGGTGGTCTCATAAAGGTGAAGTCTCATAAGGGTGATGTCTCGTCTCGGTGAGCTTTGTAATCTGTGATTACCTATGGTTAGGCAAAGAATAAAAAGTAACATCTTTCATGTGTGGATATTTATCCAAATCTTGTAGTTTTCTTGTTGAAGATGTGCATTTTGGCACGCAGCAATGATAGACCGGCATAGTTGTCAATATTAACAAATCTGTCCCACCTTCTGGTTTACTCCGAGACAAAATTTACCTCCGCGCGCGAAGAGCTACGTCAAGGGAGGCTATCTGGAAACAGACGTATTGACGTTATGTCATATTTCACCAAACTATGTCAATTTGCCCTGCAAAAGAGCAGTGAAAGGGTCTATAGTAATCAACAATTATATCAATATACCCTGTGGCCCTATATTTATAAACAGTTGTAAACTTTAAAATTGGTTGTAAAAATCTATTTTTTAAGCATTTCCTGATTGAATGTGACCTTTTTTAAAATTCATGTTTTACATGTGTTTTGATCTGATAATCTGGAATATATCTGCAAACAAATCATTTGTAGTTTTTCCAATTCTGTCAACTTATTTTCAAATACATGTAATAAAAAAAAGGATTTCCATAGAAAGGCTGATGTGTTTTTTAAAGTTTACATGTAGTTAACAGTCTATTTTTAACTTATATAAAGCAAACGATGCATTAATGTTAACTGGCGTCGGAAGCAAATTGAAAGTGTGGGGGGGGGGGGGGGGGCTAGACTAATCCTCAGAAATATTGAGGAAAAATTAATTCCCAAAATCATGGAAATCCTAATCCTCGGGGGGGAGGTGGGGGGGGGGGGGGAGAGGAGTATTCCTATACTTCCAAAAGAAAAAAAATTACTTACCCAAATTTTTTCCCCCAAAATCATGAAATTCCTAATCGGGGGGGGGGGGGGGGGTAAATTTCAAGGGTGCTAATCTACGTCATCAACGGGATGACATAAACATACACAGTCAGCCATATTCTCTCGGTTCGAATAAGAGGTAAGGTTGTTTTGTACCCAGCGACTAAATACTTATTAAATACGCCACTCTTACGGAATTATATAAGACCCACTCTATTATGCTAAAACTGTATAACTTTCCAAACTGCAGTCATTTCTGAAAACACCTCGCATTTATCCAAATGTATGCCGAGGTAACGTTAACGCACTTGCACTATCGTACATTCAATTCACACATTATATACATGTTTTACAAATTATAAAACATATTTTTTAACAAAACTTATTATTAGCGGTCTTTTAGCCATTAATGAATTCATCTAGTCAATTTCAAATAAATTCCAGTCAAAATGAGAGAGAGAGAGAGAAAGAGAGAAAAGAGAGAAAGAGAGAGAATTCTTGTCTTGAAAATATTCTAAAGAGTGAGAAAAGGATAGATAGACTAGAGAGATAGAAAGAAAATAAGATAACATGTTTAACATAGGCTAGAGAGAGAATGAGAGAAATAAAGTGCTCTCTCTCTCTCTCTCTCTCTCTCTCTCTCTCTCTCTCTCATGTCAATCATATTATTTTGGGGCAATTTATTTTACAAGTTGAGTGTTTCTGTAACTAGAGCCATATTCATGAATCATTACATATATGAATCATTATTATCTTTGTAGGAATGATATATTATTACATTAAAGAAACATACTTTAAATGAAAACATTTTATAAAAAATGTGATAGTTATATGTAGAAAGAATGTGGTTGACTTCATTTAAAACACTTTATTTTTAATTAAACAGGTTGTGATTTTGAGACCTAGTTCCTCCAAACAATGGAAACAGCAAGCACTCCATGTAAAGTACATCAGTGTTCTAAGTGTCCGGGGGACACAGAGTACTATTGTGTATCGTGTCCATGTGATCTGTGTCCCCGGTGTAAAGAGAACCATGTAAAAGATCTCCAAACAATAGACCATAATGTTGTGTCACACCGTGATAAAATCAACTACATCCCAACACAAGAGATCTGTGTGAGACATCCTAGCCATGTTTATATAAAGTACTGTGAACCGTGTCAAGTTCCTGTCTGTTACCATTGCACACAACATAGAAATCACCGACAATTAGTTATTACAACATCCTATAACACAAAGCGACAACAACACAGAGGAACCATTCACACCATCAGAAGTGAGGCTCTCTTTTACAGACCTGTTCTCCTGCCACGAATCAAAACTGATTTTAAAACCTGTCACACAGAATTTTCCCGCTATCATTCAGAGATGTTAACTAATGCCCAGACACTGAGGCATCTCATTGACTATATACAAAAAGATTTCATGTGTAATGTGTTCTGTGACTTTGATTTCAAACACAGATGTTTAAAACAGCAGAAAGAAATGATCATACACATTGTCAGCCTACAGAGATATGAACTCAGATATGTACAACCAGAATTCACATTCAGTGCCCTACAATTCCTCTCCTCCATAAAGACAGCTCTCCCCCAGATACATCCTACACTTCACACCAGCCAGCTCTCCATGACTAAGTCACTCAACAAGGAGGATGTGATGGAGTCACTGAGTGCAATCCAAATCAGAGAGAGAGGAAACCGACGGGTAGGAAACCAGTTTCTGCTGAAACTGACGTCTGTTCCTGAGTTCCATCAATCTCTCACAGTGACAGGTATTGATCATTGTTTACACATTTCCTGTGTGACATCAGACCGGGATTGGAGAAACAATCTCATCTTAACAGACACAACAGGTGTCCCTCTACATCGTGTAGAGGATTCATGTCGTGGTTTATTTAGAGGATTACACACAGTGAACAGTGAGAGTGAACTGATTTATATAGATAGGAATGATAACATCAACAAACTGTCAAAGGATATGAAAACAACCACCACATTTATAGAGAGAACAGACTCTACATGGAGACCACGGTGTGTGCACCGGTCCCCGTCCACTGGGGATCTACTGGTCGGGATGGACATGTATAACAATGATACAAAGACAGGCAAGGTAACCCGGTACAACCAGAGTGGACAACTCACACAAACCATACAACACGACAACACAGGACAGGGACTGTATAGATACCCTATCTATATAACAGAGAACAACAATGGGGATGTCGTGGTGTCTAACTATGATGATTACGATGAGTCTGGTGCTGTAGTGGTGACAGAGCGTGGAGGAAGACATCGTTTTTCCTACACAGGACATCCATCAGGATCAAAACTACGGCCACATGGAATCTGTACTGACGCGTTGTCACACATCCTGGTGTGTGATGATATAACCAAAACAGTACAGATGTTGGACAAGGACGGTCAGTTCCTGTCACATCTACTGACAGAATCACAAGAGATGGGTAAACCACGGAGCCTGAGTTATGATTTCAACACTCACCGTCTCTGGGTTGTATTATGGGACAACAACAAGGTGTGTGTCTACAGGTATATAAACAGACAGGACGCTCTGACTGGTAAGTCTGAGTCATTATCATTGATGTAGTATATATGTGTTAGGTGGCATACAGGTTTCAATGAGATCTAAGTATAACTTAGTTAGTTTTGTTATATCACACAAGTCATATTAAATTGTTAATTCAGTTTATATCTATTTCATTGTGATTGTAATTCATATATTAGTTATATTTCCATGTAATTGTTATTCATTATTACATGTATGTACATGTTAACATAATATGTAGTTTATTCCCCAAATTTATTTAAACAAGAAGATGCAAACATTATCATGGATATATATGAAAATAAGTTATACATGAGGAATTAATTTTAAGTAGTTTAATAGTTTGATAATTGTTTCTTCAGAGTAATGAATGAACTAAATCTACTTCATGTAACAGTACAGGATTATAACTCTATGTTTGATGTTTGTAGATCAAGGTCGTGTGATGGAGTCGCTGAGTGGAATCTCAACCTCAGGGACAGAAAAACCACAGCAAGGAAACCAGTGCCTGCTGAAACGGATGTCTCCCCCCGAGTTACTTCACTCTCTCACAGTGACAGGTGTTGATCGTTGTCGTCACATTTCCTGTGTGACATCAGACAGGGTCTGGGTCAGTGATGGAAACAATCTCATCTTGACAGACACAACAGGTGATCCTCTACATCGTGTGGAAGATTCATGGAGTGGTTTATCTGATGATTATGGTATAGATGATTCATTGTATGATTATGCATTGGGTAATGGATTACACACAGTGAACAGTGAGAGTGAACTGATTTATATAGATGGGAATGATAACATCAACAAACTGTCAAAGGATATGAAAACAACCACCACATTTATAGAGACAACAGACTTTACATGGAAACCACGGTGTGTGTACTGTTCCCCGTCCACTGGGGATCTACTGGTCGGGATGTATTTTGTACGTACTGATACAGGCAAGGTAACCCGGTACAACCAGAGCGGACAACTCACACAAACCATACAGAACGACAACACAGGACGGGGACTGTATAGATATCCTAACTATATAACAGAGAACAACAATGGGGATGTCGTGGTGTCTGACTATGTCTCTGGTGTTGTAGTGGTGACAGAGCGTGGAGGAAGACATCGTTTCTCCTACACAGGACATCCATCAGGATCAGGACTATATCCACGTGGAATCTGTACTGACGCGCTGTCACACATCCTGGTGTGTGATAATATAACCAACACAGTACAGATGTTGGACAAGGACGGTCAGTTCCTGTCACATCTACTGACAGAATCACAAGAGATGGGTGAACCACGGAGCCTGAGTTATGATGTCAACACTCACTGTCTCTGGGTCGGATCAAGTGACAACAAGGTGTGTGTCTACGGGTATATCACCAGACAGGACACTCTGACAGGTAAGGCTGAGTCATTAGCATTCACATTTATTAGATATAGATAACTAAGACACACAGTCTGTGTTAATGTTCAGTCAATAAGATACATGTAAGACATGTTTATCTGTGTGATTGTTTGTCAATATAAACAGCTCATTGTTACAGGGTTAGCTGTATCTACCAGTCATTGGGATTAATGTTTATTATCTAAAATAAATAAAAATTTTCCTTGTTATATGTATTTCATGATAAGATGTACAGTCAGATGTTCTTCTAATTAGTTAATTAATTTGTGATTTGTTTTGTTACAAGTACATATGGATATAATTTATTTTATTATTATAGGATTTAATTAATTACATAACTATCAAAGTATATGTCAATGTATTTAGGTTATTCATATTTGTAAATGTAGCTCTGTCTTTATTCAATTTGTTTGTAGTTGCGTACAAATCGTTACATATCTGTATGATATAGATTAATTAACAGCTAATTAATGCTTTGTTTTAGATGAGCACAGACCCCGGCCTGATGGGGAGGCCATGAACAGCTCAACACCAGCCATATAATGGAGATAGCTTGGATATTGACAGGTTGTAAATGTTTCTGTACAAATTTAGTCTGCTCTCAAAACCACACATGTTGTTTGTCACTTTGCTCAACATCTGCAGCTGAAATTGACCTGTGTATAATTCACATAGACTGTAATACTGACTCCTGTTTATTTCACACTTTGTGATCATCAAAATATGGCTGTCTGTTGCTATATATGAAATTGAATGTGATGAAAATGGATTGCAGAGATAAATTAAATAATAATAATTAATTAATATTATTAAGTCTTTATATTTATACTTGTTTCTTTTTTCACAATTAGACATGAAGAATGCTATTGAATACAAACATTGTGGATTCCTGACCATGGTTTTCCATTTAAATTACATGTATCCAACACAGTTAGTATGATGGAATCAGACCAAATATTTCCTAAAGAGACGGATACCAGCATCTTATTCCATGATGTAACGGACCGTGTGTTTATATCTCTACACAAACTTATTCGTTGATGTCACGCACCGTGTGTTTATAGCTCTACACAAACTTATTCAGTGATGTCACGCACCGTGTGTTTATAGCTCTACACAAACGTATTCAGTGATGTCACGCACCACGTGTTTATAGCTCTATACAAACTTATTCAGTGATGTCACGCACCGTGTGTTTATAGCTCTACACAAACTTATTCAGTGATGTAACGGACCGTGTGTTTATAGCTCTACACAAACTTATTCAGTGATGTCACGCACCGTGTGTTTATAGCTCTACACAAACTTATTCATTGATGTAACGGACCGTGTGTTTATAGCTTTACACAGACTTTTTCCGTGATGTAACGGACCACGTGTTAATAGCTCTACACAAACTTATTCAGTGATGTAACGGACCGTGTGTTTATAGCTCTACACAAACGTATTCAGTGATGTAACGGACCGTGTGTTTATAGCTCTACACAGACTTATTCGTTGATGTCACGCACCGTGTGTTTATAGCTCTACACAAACTTGTTCTGTGATGTAACGGACAGTGTGTTAATTTATATATCTGCATATTTTTGCACATCATGTTTTTTTTCCCAAGTAATCTCACTTATGATTCACATTTGATGTACATGAAAGTGAATAAAATACATCTAATTATCCATTTAGAAATATCTTTTTATTAGTCAGACTCCGGGCAGTTAACAAAAGAATAAGAAAACAATAATGGATCGAAATAGTTTTTTGAGCATTGTGTATCTCCCTCAATGCGCATTTTATAAACAAATTACTTAATTATTAATTGTGCAGTGATAACTTATCAATGCTTAAGATAGTATGAAACATATGTCTATATTAATGTGGATGAAAGTTCATTATAACTAAAAGACTTACACAGGTTTAGAATTTCTATATATCACAATATTTAACAAATCTGGAATGGTAAAAAAAATTAAAATCCCCAGCGGGATTCGAGCGAATGATCTATGGATTTGTAGAGAAACCTCTAACCTAATGCACTACGCTGTTAAAGTCAGACGACACGTTCCTCAAATTTTTATAAAAGTTTTGCCAGGAATTTGTTACTGAATTACTACTATGACCAGTTTTCTTGTCAAAAAATGGGCTACCTCACTAAGCATAGAGTATGCAATTTTCATATTATCAAATATTTAAATAATGACAGGGATGCTATAAGTATTTTTTAAAAGAATTTTTCGATGTTGTTTTCGTGTTTGTTTAAAATGATTTTTAAAAAAATAACTATTAACAAATTGAGAGAAATTCTTTTGTCAGATGATGGATACTTCCTTCGGACATCTAAAACAATTTAACACTTCTTAACATTCAAAAATGTTATTATTGCAATTGTTTTTATCATTTCTCCAAAACATAATTTTTTATATTTTCTTACTCTGTTCCCAAATCATTTGAAAAAGCTGCTTGATGTTATAAGAAAATGTATTTTAATAAATGTGAAAGAAAAATTGAATGCAAATCAATGAACACAAATAATATTTTAAATTTTAATTGGTATGAAAGTTCCTCAGGTAAGAGTTATCGTTCCTAAGTCCCAAGGCCCAAACACCTTGGGGTCTTTTCATTTCTGATATGAAAAAAATATCTTGTTGGAATGATAAATACATACATATTTCTTTATAGGCCTGTAATATAAGTGAATATATTCGCTTTAATGCAAAACTAAGTCAAATAGATAAAGGGGAAAATTAACTAACAAATCCAATGGTGTGATGAAAGTCAAACAGTCTTTGATCTGCTGAAAACAGCTCTTTCATCGTCATCGGTTTTAGAATATCCAGACATCTCCAACTCATTTATCCTAACTACTGCATTAGGATTTATTCTTGGACATTTTGATGACAACGGACAAGAGCGCGCAAGTATATTTGGTGGACGGTCGATCAACAAACATGAAAGGAATTACTTCATATCAGAAAGCGAATGTTTGGCCAGTATGGTAGGTATAAAGAACTCCCACATCTATCTTACAAGGATACGTACCTGGAGGTAATAAGAAACTCCAAGTGTTACGTCACACTGCACACATACCTTAAAATAACGTATGAGGATCTATTTTAAAGCTATTTTGATTAGATGTTTGATTATTAGATAATTAGTGAATATCTTAAGGAGTTCCGTAATTCAAGTAAAACTAACATTTTTTATTATTCAGCTACATTTCTTGATAATCAATTCTCCATTTGTATGGTATGTATGCATATTAAATATGGGGTTACAAAAAGATTATTATTTGAATGTGCCTAGTTTTAGCCTTTACCTGAAATATGAAACTCCTTAAAAAAATGTTTGTATACCAATTATTCAATTCTCTCTCTCTCTCTCTCTCTCTCTCTCTCTCTCTCTCTCTCTCTCTCTCTCTCTCTCTCTCTCTCTCTCTCTCTCTAAAATCAATTACAGTAAAAGGGACTTTTCAATATAAAATGATATTCATCTTATATCTCTGAAATACACAAAGAACACAGTCGTCTTTCTAATGGAATATTGTTCTGCCAGTTTCGACGGTAATACAATGAGATGATATTCTTAATTAACATATAAGGTACATACTAGTATGTAAATATGTTTAGATAATAGTAACTTTTGCACAATTCAATTTATATGGTTTGTAGAAAATAAATGAATAAAATTCAAATGTAATATAATGATAGGATACATAAGATAATATAGATGGATGTTAAATGTGTGCTTATAATTCATGAAAGGAGAGGTAGAGCTAATGGAGTTAGGAATTGAGTTTTAAATTTTTAGATTGAATTTATAAGATTAAACGAAATTTATTTATTTTTAAAATATAACGTGGAATTTTCACACTTATATTTGTTAATAAATTAAACGGCGGATCAAATATTTTTCATAAGATAAATATCTACCTCGAGATATCTGGACACTGATTATCGAAATGTTTACATGAACATCATAAAATGTACTGCAAAAAGAAAACTAACAACTTCCATACTTGTGCCGTTTTTATTACCGAAATGTGTGGAATTTATCAATAAGTGTGATTAAAGTTACGCAGACTCTATGTAATATTAGACAGCTTCCGTGTAGAAATGTAAGATAGCTACCTTGTAATATTAGACAGACATAGTGTAATAATAGACAGCTGCTATTACTTATTAGGTTAGTTACTGACTCACTACGGAAAGTTGTTTTCCATTGGACTGAAATGTCACATTTTTATTGGTTTAAACATAGCACGTGATTGCCTCATATATCTCTATATTTGTTCTGTGAGGCAATATGGCCGTCATTGGTCGACGCTTCGCTTACTCATTTCGACATTTCATAGTATTTTATACATAAATTGCATGCCGTAAGTTCTTTAAGTATTTGGAGTAGTTGCCCTTTGAAATTCTTTAAAATTAGAGTAGTTGCCCTTGAATATTGACGTCACATTGTTTTGTCTGGAGCAGAACAAAATGGCAGCGTCGAAATTTGCTCAAATTTCTGCAGAGGAAGGGAGAAAACTTTTAAAATTGAATAGCAACAAAACATTGTAAGTAAACATGGGTGAAGCAAGGATTTTTAAAGAGTATTTGAAAAGTGAGATTGAAAATTTTGAAAAGTTTAAATGTTCTGTTTATGAGTGTGACAGGGATATTATGAATCACTTATACAGTTTACAAAGTGCACAAATTCTAGACAGGTGTATGTCTAATGCTCATATATGTCCTGAGTACATAGTAATATTGTATCGAAGTGGGTATTTCATCATCGATAAGGCAGTGATTTCTATAAAAATATGCCTGAAGCACCGCGAAGAGTTGGGAGCAGGGTGGAAAAGATCAAAGAGAACTTGTTCAAGATTATCCTGGTCATCGGGATAATATGAAAGCTGACAGAGGGGCCAGTCCAACAATGTGTAAAGAACTCTGGTTAAAAACAAGACAGATTATACCAGTAGGATCAGGTAAGTTATTTTTTACAGTCACCTTAATTCAGGACGTTAAAAGAGTATGTAATATAAAATATTATGAGAAAATTAGTGTATTTAATAAACAGGTGATATCTAAGAGGACCTCTATATCTAAATATAGATGTAATATATATATGAGGGTCTGTAATTACTTTAACAATTGACCTTAACTATACATGCGCGGATCCAGAAATTTTTTTTCCAAAAAGGGGGGGGGGGTCCAATGAGAGATAGTTTTGTTTTCCGGGTGGGGGGGGGGGGAGGGGGGTGTCTTATTGTGTATTAGTACTTTAGATCACTACAATGTGTTTTGCTTTAAAAAGTACTTTAATTTCACAATCATATGAAAAATAAACTAAATAAAAATAACTTGTCACAATCAAAACATGTGTCAAATTGTGTTACAATGTACAGTGTAGTAATTGAACTTTGATCTAATGTGCAGTATTTACTTGTAGCAATTTGCAAAAGGTGCTCAATGGATCATAAGAAAAATGTGTCCCCATCATTCAATGTAGAGTATGTAGAAGAACTAGGTAATAATTTTGCTGTATATTATTCTGTTATATACATAAATGTAATAAACTGACAAACATGCATGTATACAATTAGAAATTGTAAAGGATTATATTCTAATCATTGAAAGCATTGTAACGTGTCGAATGATATCATCATAAACATTTTAAGGATAATTTTCATATGTTAAATGTTAAGAACATGCATGATATGCATGCATGAACAATGGATTTGGAGCTTAAGAAATTTTGAAAATATGAAACTCCTTAAAAAAATGTTTGTATACCAATTATTCAATTCTCTCTCTCTCTCTCTCTCTCTCTCTCTCTCTCTCTCTCTCTCTCTCTCTCTCTCTCTCTCTCTAAAATCAATTACAGTAAAAGGGACTTTTCAATATAAAATGATATTCATCTTATATCTCTGAAATACACAAAGAACACAGTCGTCTTTCTAATGGAATATTGTTCTGCCAGTTTCGACGGTAATACAATGAGATGATATTCTTAATTAACATATAAGGTACATACTAGTATGTAAATATGTTTAGATAATAGTAACTTTTGCACAATTCAATTTATATGGTTTGTAGAAAATAAATGAATAAAATTCAAATGTAATATAATGATAGGATACATAAGATAATATAGATGGATGTTAAATGTGTGCTTATAATTCATGAAAGGAGAGGTAGAGCTAATGGAGTTAGGAATTGAGTTTTAAATTTTTAGATTGAATTTATAAGATTAAACGAAATTTATTTATTTTTAAAATATAACGTGGAATTTTCACACTTATATTTGTTAATAAATTAAACGGCGGATCAAATATTTTTCATAAGATAAATATCTACCTCGAGATATCTGGACACTGATTATCGAAATGTTTACATGAACATCATAAAATGTACTGCAAAAAGAAAACTAACAACTTCCATACTTGTGCCGTTTTTATTACCGAAATGTGTGGAATTTATCAATAAGTGTGATTAAAGTTACGCAGACTCTATGTAATATTAGACAGCTTCCGTGTAGAAATGTAAGATAGCTACCTTGTAATATTAGACAGACATAGTGTAATAATAGACAGCTGCTATTACTTATTAGGTTAGTTACTGACTCACTACGGAAAGTTGTTTTCCATTGGACTGAAATGTCACATTTTTATTGGTTTAAACATAGCACGTGATTGCCTCATATATCTCTATATTTGTTCTGTGAGGCAATATGGCCGTCATTGGTCGACGCTTCGCTTACTCATTTCGACATTTCATAGTATTTTATACATAAATTGCATGCCGTAAGTTCTTTAAGTATTTGGAGTAGTTGCCCTTTGAAATTCTTTAAAATTAGAGTAGTTGCCCTTGAATATTGACGTCACATTGTTTTGTCTGGAGCAGAACAAAATGGCAGCGTCGAAATTTGCTCAAATTTCTGCAGAGGAAGGGAGAAAACTTTTAAAATTGAATAGCAACAAAACATTGTAAGTAAACATGGGTGAAGCAAGGATTTTTAAAGAGTATTTGAAAAGTGAGATTGAAAATTTTGAAAAGTTTAAATGTTCTGTTTATGAGTGTGACAGGGATATTATGAATCACTTATACAGTTTACAAAGTGCACAAATTCTAGACAGGTGTATGTCTAATGCTCATATATGTCCTGAGTACATAGTAATATTGTATCGAAGTGGGTATTTCATCATCGATAAGGCAGTGATTTCTATAAAAATATGCCTGAAGCACCGCGAAGAGTTGGGAGCAGGGTGGAAAAGATCAAAGAGAACTTGTTCAAGATTATCCTGGTCATCGGGATAATATGAAAGCTGACAGAGGGGCCAGTCCAACAATGTGTAAAGAACTCTGGTTAAAAACAAGACAGATTATACCAGTAGGATCAGGTAAGTTATTTTTTACAGTCACCTTAATTCAGGACGTTAAAAGAGTATGTAATATAAAATATTATGAGAAAATTAGTGTATTTAATAAACAGGTGATATCTAAGAGGACCTCTATATCTAAATATAGATGTAATATAGATATGAGGGTCTGTAATTACTTTAACAATTGACCTTAACTATACATGCGCGGATCCAGAAATTTTTTTTCCAAAAAGGGGGGGGGGGTCCAATGAGAGATAGTTTTGTTTTCCGGGTGGGGGGGGGGAGGGGGGTGTCTTATTGTGTATTAGTACTTTAGATCACTACAATGTGTTTTGCTTTAAAAAGTACTTTAATTTCACAATCATATGAAAAATAAACTAAATAAAAATAACTTGTCACAATCAAAACATGTGTCAAATTGTGTTACAATGTACAGTGTAGTAATTGAACTTTGATCTAATGTGCAGTATTTACTTGTAGCAATTTGCAAAAGGTGCTCAATGGATCATAAGAAAAATGTGTCCCCATCATTCAATGTAGAGTATGTAGAAGAACTAGGTAATAATTTTGCTGTATATTATTCTGTTATATACATAAATGTAATAAACTGACAAACATGCATGTATACAATTAGAAATTGTAAAGGATTATATTCTAATCATTGAAAGCATTGTAACGTGTCGAATGATATCATCATAAACATTTTAAGGATAATTTTCATATGTTAAATGTTAAGAACATGCATGATATGCATGCATGAACAATGGATTTGGAGCTTAAGAAATTTTGAAAAATTTAAAACTGCATGTAATGTGATATATTGTACAATACCAGGTTTGTGAATTATAGATATATATGCATCTTGGGGTTGTCAATGATACATTTTACGGTTTTAGCTTTTCAGATGGGTATTATTTTTAAAGTAATTGTTAAGAAGACCTTATTATTATACTTTCAGAGTGGTGTAGACAGATTTGTAGAATTCTTCACACAGACAACAGCACAAAATCAAAGAGTCATGGTATCAGACACATTTTTTTCGATGAAATTTAGTGCATTTTCCATATGTTAATGAATTATACCAGACATTCTTTCTCAGTAAATGACTTGATTCTGGATATTCTCATGTATGCAAGTTAACATTAAATTTTAAAGCTACATCACCCACATGAATGGGATGAAAGAATTATTTTTAGGGGCAAATTATAAATCAATCTATTCATTTATCTGTAATTTCATCTGTCTGTTAGTTAAACCAAATCTTTATACAAAATAAAGAAATATACAACTATTTTTATGTTTAGCATAAAATCAATCTAAAAAGATTTGCATTATACCTATATAGGTTAGCACCTGCAGTCCCACTTGATTGACATACAAGTGCCACATGTACCAGCTATAGTTGAAAACAAAGATCCAGCATTTGATATTGATGTACAGTGTAAGTACACAGTTGAATTGAACAGAACATGACTTCTATTTTGAGTCTAGTAAGACTGATCGTTGACACAAATATAGTTCAATCAAAAATACACTTCTTCTATTCAAATGTCTGGAACAGTGGGATTATCAATATTCAAACCTACGTACTTCCGCACTCTTTCAAACAGTTTTTGGTAGAGAAAATTGTGTAGTTTTGGACATGCCTGAACATTTGCGATCAATTTTGGATCAGTTTAGAT
This sequence comes from Magallana gigas, assembly GCF_963853765.1. NCBI lineage: Eukaryota > Metazoa > Mollusca > Bivalvia > Ostreida > Ostreidae > Magallana > Magallana gigas. The sequence goes on from NC_088862.1 coordinate 34,448,108, forward strand.
GTTGGATTTTACCATTGAGAATTGAGACGGGTAGATACCACGGTAAATTAACCCGTTGAGGAGCGAATTTGCACTTTTTGTTGGAAAACAAAAATTTAGAAAACGAAATTCACTATTAATAATTACATTGTCCTTTATATAACGATTATAAAAGAATCCTTTTCGGAAATACTGGATTTAATCAATTACTAGAATTGTCAGATACAGTTGCACTAATTGTTCTTATTTAAAATTATCCTTGGCAGGTTGCCAAATACTTACATTTGTATATCAATCTTTTCTCTTTTACACGTATACAATCTTTTATTGTTCAGAAAATAAACATATACTGTATCATATAAACTGTGCAAACACGAGGTTCTAAAGGAAGCTTTATACTTATACATGTATATGTTCAATCATGTCTTTGTTTACTACTTGATGCTGTCTTATTTTCTTTTCTTTTTTCCTGTGTAATGTTTTTAAAGTGGCATATAGGCCCGACGGGCCGGGTGTTAATAAATCTACCGTATGCTTACTGTGTTGATATTACACTTGGAAATGTATACACATGTCACTATAAATAAATTAATGAATAAATTACTTACTAACTTACTAATGATAAAAAAAGGAGTGAATAAATGCACATATATGCTTTACAAATTTGAGTTTCCGGGCGCAAAAAAATAAAATGAGACAAACGATATTCTAAACATTTTAAGCCATAATTTAACGGCAAGTAATGAGATTACAAGAGCCTAGTATTTTGTTTAACCGATACAATGCTTTAAGGATGTTACCAACCAACAGCACAGTGTTTAATCATTTCACCGTTAATTATTGCGGTTTATTATTTGCTCATTAAGTTTCACACAATTATTAAGTAATTGAAATCAAGAAATGGCACCATATCTTTGAATACTTGTACAATAATCAATTGTGGCAATTAATAGTTTTTCTCTTTAAAAAAAATTCCATTGTGTTGTGTTTTTGTTCCTTTTTAATTTAATCGAGTATAAAAGCTCGTCCGTCCGTCCGTCCGTCTGTCTGTCTGTCTGTGGTGTGTGTGTGGCTGAGAGAGAGAGAGAGAGAGAGAGAGAGAGAGAGAGAGAGAGAGAGAGAGAGAGAGATCTCGATCGATCAAAAATATAAGTCATGTACCTACTAACTAGGAGCAAACATTATCAATTAAAATCACGCGTGTTTTTGTTGTTTGTTTTTTGGTTTTTTTTTTACTATTTACGACAATGCAAAAACTTGAAATGATTTTAAAAGAATGGTAGCTAATTCAATGTTGCATATTTATGAAATTTATCTTGTTTTTAGCGGTGAATTGAAGCGTAACACAAATATAGTGTTTAGTCATAGCATAAAATGACCAACGCTTGAACCTATTTTTTTTTATAGATATTAAATAATTAAACATAATGTGTTGCAAGGATATATTGGGACAGAGTGCAATGAAAAATTAATACAATCCTTTTTTTTATATTTCTTGAGGCAAAAACACTCAAAAGTAGAAATACGTGCTACTGGAAAATGATTTTTGTTTACAGAAAGACGGTACGACGCGAAAGGGCCATTAGAAAAAAAAACAACAACACCACAACGTTAACCTTCATCAATAAATTAAAGAATATAATAGCCTTAATGAATTTCAAACACGGTCCATCAGTTATCTCTGGATCGGCGTGAATTATTCAATATCTGTTTTATACAACGCTTGCATTTAACAAAGCTAAAAATGTGAGCGGACAAAGAAAGTAATATGTAGGTCATAATAGCAAAATAAGGCAATGTTAATGTACAGTCTTGTATTTACCAGTCGACAATCGATTTGACCTTTATTAAAATTCGTTGTTTATGAATCAATATATTTTCTCAAACGTTTGAGCAGCGGCATCGAATCTAAAAAAAAAAACACCAAAAAAAAAACTATGAATTTTAATTAAATGATTTCGATAAGCTGTATGTATACATGAAATGTTCAAATGGGATCTGCGGACATCTTGTAAATTTGAGGATCCAAATGTAAACATTGCATGCAAGAATAAGATTGTTTCTGCCCAAAGCTGAACAAAACTGTTTTCAGAAGATAACTTTGCCATCAACTAGATCTATTTTAAGGACAAACTCTACTTCGAACTGTAGTGTCTATGGCTACACATTAACGATATATGTACACCGCTTCATATGATATTTGATTAATATATATTACAATAAGTACATGTGCAACATCTTTCATAAAATGAAATGCCTATCCATCTATATGTGTTGGTATTATACGGTAGTCTGACTTTTGATATTTATTCAAGTTATATTTGACCTGCCTCTGACGTGTTATCAACAATTGTAAACACAGGCTGGAAGCGTCGCTGGGGGGGGGGGGGGGGGGGGGTGACAGTGATGGGCATGCACCCCAATACCTTTTTTCTCGCAAATTACATATCTACTGTATATATATTATAAGGTTTACACATTTTATAATGAAGGTCAAATTTTGAGGTAACTGGGCTACCCCTTTTTTGGAACAATAAAAATAGTAAAGAGTAATTAACAAAAATGATATTTGAGTTCTATGAGAAACCATTTCCTCTTTTACACACAGACACAAATAATGCATTTGACGATTTGTTTATCTTTATTTTTTTCAGCTTTATTTCAATGTTTCGTGTACCTCCCCCTTTTTTCAAAAACGATGAGCGACGGGCCTGCATGAAACCATATGTTCATGCATATATAACTATGTACCCCAAGTATGGTTTCATTGATAGTGTTAGTGAATTGCATTGAACTGAATCTAACTAAAATAAAAGTTCAAAATAATCAAAATTAAGCCCCTATCTCTCTCTCTCTCTCTCTCTCTCTCTCTCTCTCTCTCTCTATGCGAACGCTTTGGTCTATTACTAATTAATTGATATATCTAATATGTATATAAACCCAAGATCTTTACGGTTTACACCTTTCAGTAGATTAAGTGCTTGTCAAATGTGATGAGAAATCAAATCGATTTTCGATCACTTTCGCGCTTGCGCAAGCATTGATCTTTTTGGTTCATTGTTAAATAACTCGGGGGTTTGAATGCAGTTAAAATTAAATCATAATTGTACTACAGTGAAAGATTTACATTCAACGTGTCTGAAATGATCTGTTTCAAAATTCTTTTACTTTTATGTGTGATTAATTTCGTTGAGACTGGGAGAAGACTGATTGGTTTTAATTTCAAAACTGTGAGTCCAACAGGACATCAGCAGTGTTTGAAACTGTGTACCGGTCATGCAGATTGCCTTTCGGTCAATTTCAGCAGAAATCGGCTGCAGTGCGAGCTGAATTCACAACACGAGACGGACAATATCGCAGAGACGGAGGATTTTATTTATATCTCAAAAACATCTTTCCCAAACGTGAGTTTTTAACTGGATTGGGGGGTGGGGGTGGGGTGGGAGGGGTGAGGGTACAGACTTACCCAAAATATTAAAAACAAGTTTAAACATATATATTTGTTATATTCAGTAGTATATTCTCACTATATAACTCTATATAGACGAAAAGTCAATAATTGTAATATTAGCTCGTCCAAAAAATATTGACCGGTCAATATTTTTTTTGATATTGACCGGCTAGGAATAATATCTAGAGAACATTCCCTCTATTTGAAATAATTGCCTCTGATTAGTTGATTCGTAAACGATGACGTAAATAACTCTTCGCGACTCCAAAACAAGGTGACGTCATAATAGACAGTCAGTCAAGGCAAGTAAACAACGGACGCGCAATGCGGCGGTTTGCTATCATAACGGATATAAGGATTTGCGAATTACTGTGAAGTAAAATCAGGTAGAACATCTGTTTATTAATTCTTTCGGTCGGCGGAATATCACCAGTGACCATTTGATGTTGAGTATATTTTGGAAATGAACTTTGCACAGAATTGAATTCGTGAATTCTTTGTTGAGCCGAGAAAATAACGGCGATCTGTTTTCAATTACTTTCTTAATTTTGATTTGTTTCTTCATATAACAAAACAAATGTTGACTGTGTTTTCGGGCAACATTGATTATATTAGCCCTCTTGGGACGATAATATTGCCCTCCGCTTCGCGTCGGGCAATATTTCGTCCCTCGGGGGCTAATATAATCAATGTTGCACTCAACCCCAGTCAATATTTGTATAATATAAATATAAATATATATATAAATATATATATATATATATATATATATATATATATATATATATATATATATATATATTATTATTATTTTTTTTTTTTAAATCTTCAATTTTCACATCCGTGTCTGCGTGTATGTGTGAGAGGAGAAGGGGTAAGTGTTACTCTTACAATTTTAAAACTGTCAAGTCCTATAGTTATCTAGATTTGTCTTGATCTTAGGACAACCCGATATTATATACATTAAGTCCAAACTTAGCATAGATGCAGCCTATATTTTGTTCCAACACAGAAATTCGAGTTCGTACAGAATTCGGGTGCGCAGGACTTTGCCTGTGTCGGGTGGGCAGAACTTTGCTTGTGACTTTCATTTTCATTCTGCAGTTGTTTAGAAGATAACAGTTGTTCTGGGTTATGTTCTTTTTAATGTTAAATGACCACCCTGTGTTGTGGCATTAGAACACAAAATACATGTATTCATATAAATATATTGTCATATATGATTTTTTCAAAGTTAAGCAATTTAATAAGGACAACAAACTCTATATAATGACGTTATTTTGACAAGTGGGGTATACCCTAGATCAATCAAAGCTCTTAATTGATAGGACCATCTTTACCGACTAAAATTATCTTGATTTAACAAAAAAGATACAATGTATTTTATATTTTATGCACTATTTTGTTAAAATTTTAGAAAATATATTTTTGGGATGCTTTTTACTGTTTCGCTTCCATAAAATAATCTAAGTTAAAATGGTTCCGAATATAACCCTAGGATTCAACCCTTCTTTTTTACTTTTGAATTGAAGTTTAAGAATTAATAAGAGCGTTCAAGAATGTTTTTAGCAAACAATGAGCTACGTCCCTGTCTTTAACACTCAGGGAACTTTCTAGGTATTTCCTATGGGTTCAGTACAGAAACGTAAAACCGTCTCTTGATGTTGTGTTAAACCTTTCAACGGCACATTAAAATCAATGCCATCTTCTTATAAAATCTATATTTTGTCAAAATTATGACAACTTGTACAAAGATATGTAAAAGTTTATATAAACAAGCCGCTATATTTTGGATGATTCAACCGCTCAATTCAAGGTTTGGTGACTTTGATCAAAGCATAATATTGTTTTGCGTTTTGAATAGATTTGCATTAATGCAAATTAAATGCGTGGGATATATATTGAGAATTAATTATGTTAAAACGATGCAATTTGTTTGGCTTTCGCGCCCATAAATGATGACTTCTTGTCTGTTAACATGGAATGTCAACTTAAGATACAAAGCAAAGTATACTTAGCAAAGTTTCAGCAACATTGTAACTTCATTATTTGACACAATGATTATAATTAAGGTATTCAATGTATAATTAAGGGATATTGAACAATTTTGAATCATTGTAAAGTAGTTAAATATATATTTCTAGATAACTATGAAAAAAATGGACCAAATTCATTTGACAGACAAGATATAAGGAGCTGGTCATTTTGCACCTTAAGTTTTTTTTAAAGTTATCTCCACTTGATGAAAAAAAAGAAAATTTTAATTTCTTTAAAATATCTGCGGTAAATGATTATTTTATTTCATATTTTAATAAAGAGACAGTTTATGCATGCATTAACCAAAAGAGTTTTACAAATTATAAGTTATTTTTTCCAATATCTTAATAAAACATATGTTGCCCATAGACTTCAATGCAAAATTCAAGGTGTAATTGGTTGGACTATAATCAAAATTTTGAAAATTCCTTCAGTGGAATATTTCATTTTGATAACACCTTCAAAATGACATCATGATTAAGAATATCGGACCATTCATTTTTTAGGTACAAAATGTGGTCGTTATACATCTAATACTTTAAAGCTGTACGCATAGTAACTATCTGCAAAGCTCCATGAGCTCAAGAGACAGATGCCTGGAGCGTAGATGCAGACACATCATGGCGGGCATATTTTTTGGTAAAATTGGAAATAAACGAATGCCACCCCCCCAAAAAAAAACCAAAAAAAACCCCAAAAACAAATCAAACGTATATGAAACAACCAAGACGTAAACAGTTCTTGGTTAATTATGTAAATATTTTAATCAATTTACAACATTGGTTTCATTACATTTGGGATACAAACTGATTGAACTTTTTGTGGACCATAATAAAGTTCAAAATCATACATGTTTAGATGTATACTTGAGGAGAGTTTTATTTGAACACAATTGATGATCATGATTCTACATTAGAAGTGCTTTTAAAAAGATGAAATATAAAGTTTCTAAAAATAAAATTCTGAATGCTTTTTCCAGTATTTGATTAACCGAACACTAGAAAACTAATAATTCCCGATAAAATCTTAGTGAATAATTCTCTTTGAAATAGACAGGTCGCCTACGTAAATTCGTCATTCGTGTTATGTTTTAAAGCGGCATAGTTTATATGCATTATTTTACTGTGACATTGTGAAATTCGACTTGGAAAGATTAAAGTGTTTCAGTCTTCAGAAACATGTCAGAAAGCTTCATTGAAGTCACTGACTAGATATTTGCCGTAATTAAATTTGAAACAATCATATATGACAATCTATTTATGAGAACGTATCGTGTTTTAGATAACGCAACATCAAAAGGCTGTTATATACGGACGCTTATCGGGGCCAACAATAATTATTGTTGTGTTTCAACTATAAAACTGTCCTTTTTTATTGTATTGTCAACATATAAAGTGTTGTGATCTCTTATTTATACAAATTATTTGAATTGCATATTGTGATTTCTATATATAATTTAAATCACCTTAAGTTATTGACTTTTATAATTTTTATTGCTATCTTCGTTATCGAATTCACAAGATGTGGAGCTTGAAATGTTGATTTAAGAATGCGATTTAATTATTCGGAAATAGAAAGTCAAAGAACAATTGAAAAAAAAAAGATTTATGGTCATGTCGATATTAATTTTGTTTCATTTCTGAGGAACATCTTCTTTTCGAAAATATTGTTTTTGATCGAACTTAGTGGAAGTTCCTCTCGTCACCTCACTGTGAATCTAGCTCCAGACGGCACATGTAGACTGGCATTGATAGTTTGATATAAATAAAAAAAAACCAGTAATTACATTACATGTATATTTATTGCAAGTTATATTAGCATTTGATATCGTAGCTGGATGGCTGCTGAATGATCTTTGTTTTAACAGTTCGCAATAATCGTCTATGTTTGGGTTACTGTCCATAAACATTTAAACATGGAAACGAGTTTTGGTACCAATGGTAGAACAAAGTAAACCTGCTTTAAAATATGTGAACCCGACACGAAACTAATTGAATAATTGAAAAAAATTGTTTAACAGACTCTAGCTAATCGATTCGTTTTTGTCAAAAAAGACATTTTAAGCATATGTAAATGAGTTCGTTTCCATGGCAACGACCTTCAAACTTACCCATGTTCAAAAAATTAGAACGAGAAAAAAAAAACTTAAATGCAAATTAAAAATGTCATAAAAGACATGTTTACAATTAACTAGAAAACTTGTCTCACCAAAATATTAAAAAGGTTAATAAGATACCTTATTTATCTAAAAATGGATCATAAGAATTCCTTTTTTTTAATCCGCTATTTTAGTTCAAATTTCCTCTGATCACTAAAAAAGTGACAATTTTTGACGTGACCAGAGCTAGAAAAATTGCAAAAAATACTATTTCCTATTATCACACTCTTATTTTTAATGTTGTTTTGAAGAAATGATAAATAGCAAAAAATTGATAATTGCACTTGGTATAAACAACTTTTGATATCTACCAATTGTATTTCTAATAGCATATGCATTATCATAATATATATTCTTTTACGATAATAATTCTTTATTGTATGCATTATATGTCCAAATCATTCATGACTTTTTGAGTTTCATAAAAGGTTTTCAAATCCAAGTAAATGTAATAAATCATAAATGGTAGATTATCACTGGTTTGGTCCTGTTTCATATTTCAGGATATGATGTGTTGCTTATTAATTGTCTTAATATTATATCACAAATGTTCAAATAAATATTGTCATCCTTAAATTACCAAATAAATGATCCAGGTCATCAATTGGGAAATGCTTTATCAGAATGAACATAAGAGAAACAATAATCTGATTATCAGCTCTTCTCTTCATCACTCATGGTTTCAGTTCTTTACATTAGTCTTACATTTTTCCACAGTGTGTCTTGTATTAGGAATGACCTCGTTAACACATACCAGTGATGTTCCCATCTCTTGGAGGTTTGAAAAGTCTGTATTAAGGATATGTGAACCTGACAAAAACAAGTTCATTGCGCAACGCGAACTGTCATCTGGCGATGAGCTGTCGTATTTCCACAGCGACGGTTTATTTGCTTAATTTAAGGGTATACAGTTATACAATGTGTGTAAGTTAATGAACTTGCATAACATATCATTTATATCAACATTTATATCAAAAGGTTTTACTTTTTTAATGATTTACAAACATAAAGTTAACGACATACTTGCGCCTATTTCCGGTAATTCCCCAAATCTCAATGTAAACAAACAAGTCGGAATGACAAAAATTAATGGATATCATTAGTGTATGACTAATTTTGCGAATAAAAACCGATGTCGGATGTCATAAAAAGGGAGTGAAAAAAGGACGAGACCATACACCAGTTCCCTGTGATCTAAACCTGTCATGTGCAAGCAGTAAGCATGGTAGGGTATTATGTTAACGTTACAGATTAATATGTTTTACGGTGTAACAGTTTGGAGGGCGAAGCTAATATTAATGGGGCTAAAGATCAGTAGATGCCCTTTCATCATCTCTGGCCTGTCATGTCATATTTTGTTTTGTTTGGACTCTAATCTTATTGCTTGTTAAATTTGTTCAAGCCCCAAATCTGTCTGTCAAAAACTACTGTTTCGATCACACGTTGACGATTTTTATAGAAACATACACAGCTAAAAGAAATGCAATTGAAATTCTTAATTAAAACGTCATCGCTTTTTTTTACTCAGAGATTTTCACAGGAACGAAGAACAGATTTCTTAGGAAACTTCTAAATCAATTTTCATTCTAGTATGTAAATCAATATTGTTTAAACCCTGAAATATTTCATCTTCGTAAGTCAAGGGTTTCTGATCCGCGCCGCTCCTGAAAGATCACACACCCTTAAATAACTTATAATGAAGCAAAAAATATTACGACAGATTTAAGCTACATTTTTGTCGTTGTTATTTTGATTCTATCAATATGCATGTATATTATTTTAATGTCTTATTGTCTAGTCTGAAGTAATTTATACATAATTAAATTGGATAATGTCTGGCTGCATGTAGTATCTACATCGCAGATCTATTGATAATTTCTCCGCATGAAGTATACAATTTTAACTTCTTACTCTCTTATTTCAAATGTATGGCAACTGCATAAAACATAAAGAGTATAAATGCATATTTATTTAAATAGGAAAATCAATTCATCTTGAGAATATTTCACTTGTATGGACAGATAATGAGATTTTTTTGGTCCCTAAATTCACTAGAATTTGTGTCTTCCAAACATTGAATCATTAAACATTCAATGATTGATTTGTGCATTAAAACTAGAGAATTGAGACACCCTTGTTAATTCAAATCAGGTGTAAATTATGTCCTTCATTTATATTGTACATACCGGGGTATATAATTTAATCCGAGTTTGTCTGACAAATGTCTTACATTTAGTGTGCAATGCACATCTATGATTGTGAATGCAGATCAATTATTCAATTAGTTTCATGTCGGGTTCACATATCCTTAAAAAAACAAACTGATATTACTGGACAGGTACTAGTACTTATAACGTCTTATGATAGATCATACGATCGTTTTGTGAAATCCAGCCAATAAAGTTTTCTTCTAATTTAATTCAACGACTTTTTTGGCTTTTCCACAATTAGGTAAATGTTATATAGGAACTTATCGCCATAGCACGTTTTCGTTTGTGAACTAAATAAACTATTTTCGCTATGGGAAAATGTTATATAAGGAACCACTGCTTTTACCGACAGTACTCAGGATAAACGTGTGTTTGCTGAGGAATATAACAAAAATTTGGTCTTTTATGAAATGTTTAGATTGAGTCAATTTCATAATATTTTTAAAATCCGTTTCCTATTACCTTTAATTTATTTAAATAGATATTCTAACATTTTATATGGTCATGATCACGGTTTTGCTCAAAATGTATTTAGTCAAATGCTCTTCAAATGATAAACAAAAATCCGAGAGTCATTTCATTTCTAGAGTTACACGGAAGATGTAGAACTCACTTTTAGTTCAAATAAAGGATTTTGTAGTTAAAATTTGGTATATACGTGTATACTGTATCTATTAAATTGTGTCTTTATAGTATAGAGGTGTTAGCTATTGCAAAGATCAGTTTGTTAAAACTTCTTATTACGGTCCATAGCATCTGTCTTTAATAGATTATTTCTTTCTATTTACTGTCCTAGTCAATATTCAGTGTATCTAATAGTATGGAATTTGAAGATGGGGGAATAATATGGCGCAAATGCCCATTCGGTTAAGCAGTGAAACACATTTTAAATTTATTTTCCCCCAATTAAATCTATTCAAATATATTATGATACAAGTTTGCAAAGGCAAAATTTCTAACTATAGTCAGTTTTTAATATATTTAACAAAAAAAAATATTGTCGGAAAATTTGGTGGTATCGAACCTATTCCATAAAAACCCTAGATATATAAGGTTACTGATGTCAGGTACGTTAACCACTGAGCCATTTTAGACACAATAAAGTGGTCTCTTTAAATATTATGTGTGACTTTGGCCACGATCTACCGGACTTGTATTATTTTTTCAAAACGTTCAATTGTTGGGATACAAAATGATATTTTTAATGTAGAGTGTGTCATCTCTCCACGTTTTTGTTGTTTGAAATCGGTTTGTTTTTCAATAGACCATAATTAGACTATATGGAGCACAGACCCACTCTATAAAAGAAAATGCATTGAACTTCTAAAATATGACAGTATTGACAGGTTTTGATACGTATATTCCTGTTTGAGTCAACATATTCCAAGTATTGAACATACCTATAGGTTAAAAATTAATGATTTGTTAAATATATATTGTTTTAAATGATTTTAAAAAATAACCATCAGATTTATTGATACTTTAATTGTTCAGTAGCATGTCGGATGGTGTATGGGCATTTTACGCGCCTTATCCACCCATCTTCTTACACGTTACCATTCCTTTTCCTATTTTTAGGAATTAACATCACAACAAGGAGAAGGCGGGAATTTGACGTGCCTGAGAGGACAAATGCGTGTTTCGCATTCCACTAACAAATCTTCCTGCTTCATATCACGTGAGATGAATGACGGTCCTTTTATGCTCACTACTGAGTATTTTTTCAGTATTATAATATATTGGCGCCAAGTACTCTACATTTTCAATGACTACTTTTATAATATGTACGTGATGTGTCTTCGAACTTTTGATTTAGCAACAATTTCTATGTTACCCAAAAGCTTAAATACCCAACGGTATTATTATTTTTTATTGAATCTAAATTTTTAACTTGTTTCTGTATCAAACATTAGTCTATAATGGCTTACAGGTATATAAGTCTTGTCAAGTTGGATTAGATGTTATACGTTTTTAAAAAAATAACCAAAAGTCATTAGTTGAGCTTACTTGATCCACCATGTCCATTTCTGCACTAAAGGAGGCAGCAAGGTCTTATACTTTACATGTCTTTATTATAAAACATGTTCAATAGCCATTTTGTGGTCATTCCAATAAACTGCTATTTATGATATTTTATTAAGCTATGCACCGTAGATACCATTCATGTTGAGATGTCCATTGTGGCTACAAAAACGGTCACCAGCTTTATTGATCATTTATTTAGAAATTTTAAAATAATTCGATTTGCAAGCCATTTTTGAGATACAATTGTAGTGTATCACCGCTACGTAAATGAATGACTGTATTCTGGCTTATTTTCACCCCGTGTAATGTTTGCAAAATGGTTTGCCCCGTCTTGAATGATAAAATAAAATCATGCAATTTCAATTCATTCGGTCTTGTATTTGCTCGATGACAACGAGGACGAAAGAGGCGAAAATAAAACGTTGGCGAATATCTCCCTGTATGCAATAATTATATTGCAATCTCATAAATTAAACGAATATCAACAGGATGTGTTGAGGCGACACCCCCACCATACATCGGATACAGTGCCAATATATCAGTTGATCTATCATCTTACACTGGAAATAACACACCGGGTAACGTTGGGGAGAGTAGAAACTTCACATGCCCTCAAGGAACAGTTGCATTGGGCAAGGAGACTATAACGTGTCTCGCTAACGGACAGTGGGAAACGCCGAGATGCCTAGGTAAATCTTAATTTGTTTGGGTTTTTTGTTAGGAAGGGGGGGGGAGGGAACTTAAATACGCGTAAGTTCATTTATTTAGTACTTACATCCCTAGTATATATATATATATATATATATATATATATATATATATATATATATATATATATATATATATATATATATATATATATATATATATATATTCATTCTATTAAGATATTATGATACTCAAAGTAGTTCGTGATTTTGCACGAATATGTCGTTGCAGTATGCATTGAGTCGACCGATCCTAAAGGAGAAAATTACTGGGGGAGCAAAAACGTGACATATACCGGCAAAACGTGTCAGCGTTGGGACTCACAGACACCGCAGAGTCACTCCTACCCAAACAACCCGGTATGTCTTACTTGATGGTTATAAACACTACATAACAGAATTTTCAATGTACTGTTCAAAGATTTTTCTCTGAGCATATTTATGTGTATGAATGAATTGCTCATTGTAACCAAGAATCGTTATTACATTAACATCAGAGAGTTTTGAAATATATGAAATGGGGAAAATACATAATATTCCTGTCAACCTAGACTTATCTATGGCAATTAAGGAGACTGGAAGGCCAACAAATTATCAATAAGATCATCATCAATTATTTCGATTTAATACTTTTAGTCATAAACTGTCATTTATAGAGAAGAAAACTTTTCAAATAATTTAGCTTTAAAATGTGGATGTTTCTTTGTATCTTACTTAAGGTCTAAATTATAAGATTAATATAGTCTAAAAGGGCCACGTTCGTACAAGCACAGTATTCCTTTTTTCAATCATTTACCGGTCCGCTGTTTCAGATATTTAAGACTGTTTTTCTAGTAGCAATTGGTTGCTGTTCTATATAAATGTATTTAAAGAAAATAACGGCGTGGTTTTAAACACAATCACCGGGATATGAACTAGGTTTCGTACCAACCAAATCTATATCACGGTAGGTTTTTTAAAATCGCTGTTAAATTCTAATATAAACGTTTGAAATATGTAAATTGTTAGAACTATTAGAATAACCGTGTATTTATGTTTACCGTCAAACGATCAGGGCGTGCAATGATCATTATGATGTAAAAAGTATGACCATTTGACCCGTAAAACGTTCACACAGAAATGGACGTTTCTGATTTTCTCCATAAGTTCACATACATAATTTCATACTGTGCATGAACACAAGAGTATATTATTATCCATTTGTACGTCAGTATTAATATGATATTATACTTCTAAAAAGGGAGGAAGGGGGGGGGGACCACCAGTATAGTAGGCTAAATGCTTTTTTTTTACCGATCACTATGCTATTCTTACCTAATGATTTACAGTTTAAAACAAAAATGTGAATAGAGTTAGATGTAACGATTAAACAATAATATCAATGGTTGCTTCTTTCAATTGGATATTGATCAAAATCTCTCTGTGCTATTTTAAAAAAATGTAGAGTATAGCAGAACTCAATTGATATTATTTGAAATCGGTATATCAAATTTTTGATAAATCAAGCTATAATCATTCTGAAAATGCTTAAAGTTTTCCCCATAGATTTTTGCTTTGAGGTATAAAAAGTTAATTCATCGCTTAATAAGTTCATATACATATACATATCTTTTTTTAAAAGTGCCGACGTCAGTTAAATCACAATTGACCCGTTTGTTTAATTTATTTCATTTTTTTCTCTAGGAAAATTACTGTAGAAATCCGAGCAATCATAACGGGACGTGGTGTTACACGATGGACCCGGACAGTCGGTGGGAGGACTGTGACGTCCCCAAGTGTTGATTCAGCACAAAATGACAAAAATGCGTACTTTAAAATATGTACCTTTGTTTTGGCATCACATAGGCCTTGGCTATTGATTTACATTAGGACGTCCTTTTTAAGTTTGATTTATTAATTTCAATACATTTTATAGTTATTTCTGACTATCAAATTAAAAATGTATTGTGTCTTTATTCGCATTATTCGGTATTTATATTAAGGACTAGATCTAGAGACAATAAGCCAACGTCTCCTTATTTTTCAAAACAAGATAGAAAGGGTATACTTTGTACCTGTTTTCGTGTTTTGTGTTGTTTGAAGTTTTTTTTCTCTCAGAATTTGAATCATATAATTACACTGTTACTCTTAAAAAACAACCTTTAAAAAGACGCACATTTGTTTCGGGGCAATAGCTCTTAAATATACTCTATCGTACATACAGGAATAGACTGTTAATAAAACTAATTGTTATCATACTGTGTTGTGTGGAAAAGGAAAGACTATCAGTAAAACGATGCTGTTATTTTTACAATATCGAAAAAACAAGGGAAGACAGTCAAGCGGTGTTGTTATATGAACTGCATCGTACGAAGAAACGGAAAACTAAAACCATGTTGTTCTATAAGGCTTTCAGTAAAACTGTTACATTATATTTGCTGCTGTTATATGTACTATATCGTAGAGACAGGGGAATACAATCACTAAAACCATGCTGTTATTATTTTGTTAATCGTGCGGACAAGAAAATTCTCTTGGTATATCTATACTGTAATATTTATTGCATCGTGCGGTCAACCGTAGTCTGAATGTTACAAAAAGTATGCATTGCAAAAATAATCCACCAAAGAAAAGAAGAAAAAAGCATTATGATGGATGATTTAATTCATAATGAAGGCACTGACGAGTGCTTGTTGAATTGAAATAAAGTCATTTCTCAAAACATTTTTACAAACTGTTTTATCATGAAATCTATCATATAAAACAATTAACTTTGGAAACTAAATGCAAAGAAAAAAAACTTCTTTAAACTAACAACCAACAGAACACTGAGGCACTCAAGAGTACTTACTTAATAGATCTTTCGTAGAATTGTTTGCCAAGGACACTTGGTAAGAAGAAACCACAGATTCGGGATGGGAAATGAAGAAGATTTCGGGAGTTTTGTTTACGATCGAATTGAATATAAAACAGCGTCAAGCATTGACAGATTTATTAAACCTTCAAAGGAAAACAAATAAAATGATAAAACACAAAATTATTTATAATGATTAACAGGGAACGTCCACAGATATTTGAAATATAACAAATAATCTAAAAATAAATTCCAAAAATCTAGTCAAAGATTTGCGTTTATCAATAAATTGGAAACCAAAAACATTCAAAATAAACATCAAAGATTATTAAGAATTCGCTTTACAAAAATAGTCAACAAATACAGCTGACTTAAATATTAACGATTCAAACAAATCACGCCTGCATGCTAACAAACATCAATTCTTAATAAATGTACCAACTACAGCTGAACATGATCCAAAAAAGAAACAACATTTGTTTGTACTTTTTGTTTTATACTTAATGGGGCATGGTCACTTTTTTCGTCAAATGTATTTTTCCTATTTTTATTGTTCATAATGCGGTAGTAACGCATGTCTAATGATTAACCAAAACTGGTGTGTCATTCGTAGATTTATAAGTACAAGTACTGCACACAATTTTTGTAAGGTAAACAAAGTTATGTTTATATTGGTTCGTTTTACCAGTAGTACACCATATAACAGTTCTATTATAAGCTGATTTTTTTCTGTCTACGTATTCGTTTTAAACAAAAATAAACGGTTACTAACGTTTGATATAGTTTATTCATTTAAGGTCTAAACCCGGAAGTTTTTTTTTCAACAACCAAAACGTAAACAAAAACATGACCTGAGCTTTGCTAACAGAAAGAATTGTGAGCTTTGTATCTCATTTATAACTAAACGACTGACACTCAAATTGTTGGTTGACTAATAAGAAAGCCTTACTGATTACTCATAATTAACATTAAAAATGAAAATAAATTTTGAAAAGAAATGATCATAGCCCTGTAAAGTATGCCATACATTTCGATTTTTTCTTTTTTATATTTATTACCGTAAAATATATTAGTATTTGAACTGCTGGTAATTCAGTTCGTTATCTGCATATGTAGACATCACGGCGTAGCTGCATGTCATACAGATATTAAGTGGGTAAGAGGGCACAATATAATTTTATGGATATGAGGACATAAATGTTGTCATTTATGCCATAACATTGTAATTTTCTTTACGCAGGATGCAACTTTAATATACATCTTCGCAGGGGTGGAATACATCTTTCGTATTGTGTTAACAAATTGAAACGTCTCTAAATTTTTATGGTAAAAAAGTATGCAATTATCTTGCATGAGACTAGGGATATCAGCAGATGGAGTGTACATGTACAGTGACGCTATGTTAAAGAATTGTATTATGTGCATAGTTCTTGCCACTTTATGAAATTTTACAATTTGCATAATTTTTGTGGCAAGTCTTTTCAAGCACCTGTAAATTATGTAATGAAAACGATATAGGCTGAAGTGGACTCTATTGATAGAAGAGTTGGGAAAAAAAGACAGTTTTACAAATCACTTTCCATCTGAAATCTTAAAGCAGATATTTATTAAACAATTCAACATACAAAGTAATTGTAAAATAAATATAGTAGTGAAAGTGTTTAACCAAAATGATAAATGCTCAATATTTGAAAATATAGTTACCGTTAAAATAGTTATTCTACTATTATACCCGGCAATTGGCATAAATGTATAACTATGTATATTGTAAGAACACTCCACATAATATTTTTAGAAATTTAATATCAATCTATTATACACAGTAATAATGATATAGCATCAATATTTATTTTGTTTGATTACCTCATAATATTTCCAGAATTATTCGTTATATTCAAAGAATTTAAAGATATTCAAAGTATGATTCGTTTTCAGCAAGTATACGATTTTATATCCAAATTTTCGTTATTGGTGAAATGTATTAGACTATGCATTACAAAATCGATTTGTGGATAATGAGAGGGAAAGACACTGGAAAATGTAAATATATATGATTTAAGGCATGGCTGAGCTATCACTCATTGCTTATGCAAAGTCTTCTGTTGGAGGTTATGTAATGTCCATTCAGAGTGAATACAAAATTAAGAGATTTAATGAATCAGCAAACGTATTGCGTGTTTTCCAGTTGTATGATGTTTCTAGCGTTTGAGGTCTGGAGTCTGAAAGTGTATACGTGTAATAAGTTGTTTTTTTTGCGCAACAACGTTCGGTAATATAGTTTTGAACGGTAAACACTTAGTGTTGGATTTTGTAGAATCATATTATATACTTAACCGTTGAATTTGTGTTCCCCGGGCGAACTGGAAAATTTGCCCTATCTTAAGGCAGACAATGTTAGGTTTTAAGAATGTTACCATGCAAAATAATCAGAAAAAGTTCACATTAATTGCAATTTACCCATACACGCTTTATTATTTATGTGTATTTACACGGTTGATAAATGTCGTTATTAATCATTGCACATAAACGTGTGTCTACATTTAAGATAGAAAATATATATGTTTATGCGTGCGTGAGTGGGTGTGCTAAGAGCTAGGATGGTCTGGACAAATCACTACATACTTGCTTTACATGTTTGTAATGCTAAACTCAAGGGAAAAGAGAAGAATGTGCCACTCTCCTTTTCAATTTTCTTAATAAGCAACGTAAAACATTGTTTGTTATTAGCAAGTTTGTTATTCTTCCATCTTCAATTACGTATTAGAAAAAAATAGTCATTGTTAAACGAGAAAATGGCGACCAGTACAAGTATTTGAGTTTGTAAAAATTAAAGGAAGACAATGAGGATTTTTTTTGTTCTTTCATTCTTCTCTTACAATACGTGTCAGAAACCGGTAAAAACTGGTT
This sequence comes from Magallana gigas, assembly GCF_963853765.1. Lineage (NCBI taxonomy): Eukaryota > Metazoa > Mollusca > Bivalvia > Ostreida > Ostreidae > Magallana > Magallana gigas. The sequence goes on from NC_088862.1 coordinate 34,466,415, forward strand.
AAATGAAAACTAAATTACTAGCAACACAGCACTTGCATTTATATAAGTAAAAAATGTATTATTAATGCATATGTATCATGCAGTAGTTATCTTTTCAAGCATATTAATTGGCATATATAGGTACATCTTTGGATCCATGCATGGGCGACTATAACTGATGGATCAATATTTTAGACTGTCTTAGTTGAAGAAACTGAAAGTCTTACATTACTAATAGTAATGTTATATATATGTCCGAATAAAACAGACGGGACGAAACTAGTTTGCACATTTATAAAATTAATCAATTTATATTAAGACAATATATTGCTCTCTGGATTAAAATATTTTTAAATATGACAAAATCAACTTAATTTATATGCAGTACTATTATATGCATTGGTCATGTAACTGGTACAAATATAGTCTCGTTAATCTTGTGAATGAAATAATGTTCACATCCTAGCCAACATGAGTGCCGTAAGTATTATATGCATGACTTCTTCTATGCTATATACATGTATAGCGGGTGTAGCATTTTTATCTTGATATGTTCTTAAATTGTGTTGTCATTGAGTTCTAAGTGTCATCATGTGTTACAGCCACGTTTTACTATTCAATTTCAGGTATTCTCCGTATCATTATACTAACGATTTCGGTTTTAATACACATGACAGTGACAGTAAGGAAGTGTTTGTTTCCTGCAATTACATATGACTCTTCTCGTCCAGCCATGCACTTAAAAACACGTTTATCTGATTTCCTTGTTTTTATTGTATTAACCTCTGTGCTATTTGCTTTGCCTGATATGAATAACACTTAATGTATTTTCTTCATTTCATGTTTTTATCCTTCCAACGCACTTGTCGAATTTGTATTCATGGGCACGGATAATGCATTTAGACCTCCACATACAATAATCTGAGGTATGCTGTTATGTTAACATGTACGCTAAGTCTTCATCACAGTATAGGTTTTGACAACAAATGTGCATTCTTATGGTAGTAATATGAAATGAAAAGCCTTGATTTAGTAGTTTTCATACGTCTCTAGACACCAAAGAAGTTTTTTAAAGTAGGTCTCAAACAGTCAGTTTTCTTGGTGTAAGTCCATTTCTTCATAATAGCGGAACACTTTAGAAATTAATAATATCGCATTGTGAAACAAATGTTCACACTTTACGAAACATTTAAAATTATTTCAAAATCACATCAACTTTATTTCAAGTTCGAGCTAATTGAAAACACTTGTTACGAATCGATCCATATTTTTATTAAGGATCATAATGATTTATGCAAAAGTTTACAATTAAACAAACTTCTCTTTATTACCATCCTTACCAAGTTACAAGATGAACGTGAGCCTGCCATAATGTAAATAAAAAAGTCCATTAAAAATGACAATAACAAACTGTCAACCATCTCAAAAATCCTTATAGTGAAAATACAAACTCAAAGCAGAGCAACCAGTACCTCTAAAAAAAATAGAGGTGGGATCCAGTGCATATGAGGTGTGAGCATCCCCTGCCCACCAGTCGCACCCGTCATGTGCTCATTGTCAAGATCGTGAAAAACGAGAGAAACCGTAGTCAATCCGGTGCATAAAATATGATCTAACAAGTATGAGAGATGTAAGTCAGCATGTGTCTTAATGAAACATTGTACTTGCTGACAAGGTCATTGTATAGAACTTCCGTAAAGATGATTTTAATCGAAGTTCCTGATATTGTTGCTCTAACAACTTGTTTGCTATAAGCTTGCGTAGTTTAAATAAAAATAAGTCGTGTGTAGATTATGCTCTTGCATAACATTTAAGTATCCATATCAATTCTCATCTTTGGAAATTCATTTAATGAAATATAAAATACTTGCAACAAAACTGAGTGCAGAAAAAGGAAACAAAGATTGTATACTCCTTCAGTTCGTGGTCTCTCAGGTTGGCAAATGCGTAATTATTTTCTAAATTATTCAAAAAACTAATTCAACACATTAACTTTTTAATTGGTTCTTTCATACTGCTACGATGATAATATTTGTCATCGTTCTCAGAGCTGTAGGCATCGCTGTTACTAGAAATTTGATAAATATTCCAAAAAAGTCATCTTTATTTGATAAATCATTTACAGTAAAATATACAAATACATGTTAGTACATGTATTCGGTGCCCAGCTATTGTGGATATATATTTAATGTTGTTTGTTAATCTGTTATTTATGTGTATGTAGCAACATTTTTCATTCCCGTATGACTTGCTACTGATTTGTAATCTTTAAGGACAGATTACCACTTTTTTAAAGACCCTTTCTAGTTTTGGTAAGCACAAAATACTGTAGAAACACATATTTTCGATGGGTTAAAATATCGTTGTTTTTAAGCCAAATACATTTCTGTTAGCAATTAATTTCGTCATATCATAATCTCTTTAATTTATGGGTATCACCTCTGTATTTTTTATGTTGGGTAAAATTTCGTCATTGATTTGATTTCGTTGACTTAAACTGTCAAAATAACAAATTTAAATCCTCAAAGAATATTTGATATGAATATTGGGATGTATGATTTGATATGTTTTACGGCGTGACCGTTAGGGCGAGCACAGCTTATGATTAAGTATGTAAATACGTATTAATATAAAAAATGAATTCAGAAATAGTATGGATCTACTTATGGATGAAAAAAAAAACCGGAAATGAATTTGAATACAAATAAAAATACAACCTATCTTCTTTTCAGTAGTCATGATTTTTACACAACAGTATATAAGCCAAATTTCTTATTGATTTATGATTTTATGAGTACTATAGAATTAATTTTATCTAGGATTAAAGTCGTTGAGTACTGTAATTTCCTTATTTTACGCGAGTACTTAATTCCACGATTCAACTGTTTTCCATCTATAATCGCGAGAAGAAAAATTCGCGAATGCCTCGCGTTGATTTAGGAATCTAAGTAATCAAGTTTCAACATAACGTTCAATGCAGAGTTTTTTTCTTTTTGAAAGTGATTCAAACGTCAGTTCTTTTTGGCAATTTAGATTTAAAGTGTTATCTGGTAGGCCTAATTTATCATATCCAAAATTTGCAGAAATCAACGGAATCCTCTCAAACTCAATTAATCAAATGTGAGCATTAAAATGACCTGGCGGCCTGCAAGTTACAATTGATTCATATATCTAAAGAAAAGCCCTAATTTGTTAACCTTTGAAAGACTTTTAGAAGATTTAACTTTTTAGTTATTCAATTTACAGAAATTACAGAAAGAGTTATTTCCCCTTATTTAATATGAGTGTAGCGTCAGAGTTCACGTCCTTTGAGTGACGTCTTGCTGTTCACGAGAACGTGAGAACGTCATATGTCATGCTTGGAATTGCATTGTGGGTCAAAATTTACTGACGCAAAAACAATGTGCAAGAAAACTATTGTGTCGTCACTCAGTTGTATTTAAAACTGTACAGATGTTAAAAAGTTGGATGTTGCATATCCGTGTACGTTACATGTAAGCAGTACATTGTACATGTATATTCTTTTATTAGTTTTATCTTGCTTGTTTTCGTGAGTGTGTGAAATGGTAAACCATATTTATAAGGAACGGCTAGTCCGATAAAAACAGGGCATAACTGGTCCTAGTAACTGGCGCCAAAAATCCGTTGAACGAATGTGCAGATATTTCGAATGTTCTATTTGCACTCGCTTTGCCTGTAGAGCTCGCATCGCTCGCAGGCACTGGGCGCCAGTGAGCTGCGCTCGATATTATGTTATAACAGAAGAATGATATCAAGTCTGAACTCTATTTATTTTATAATTTGAATTTTGAAAGATATTTATCAAATAATAATTCCCAAATTAACTTTATGAACGATTCCTCTGTATAAGTTTTTGATATAAAACCTAGGATGTTTTTCTGAACACATATTCTTAAGTACACAAGTAAAGTAGTATTCGTCACTGTTGTTTAATTTAAAAAAATTCAACTTCCTTTCATAACCAGGAAGGTTAAGCTCTTTATATGCAACAGCAGTGATTGACGACAAAATGGCAGTGTTCAACGACCAAATGGCAGCACAGCACATGCGTTTGTGTAAGTAAACCATCTATCGTTGATACATATTTATCATCCGATTGTTATTTATTTTAACTTTTAGTTTAATTTATTTTGAAAAACCATTATACAATATTGAATTTATGCATCAACGATTTGAAATTGCAATATCAAACTTGCAGGCCATGGTACTATTTCTGAGTTGTAGAAACTGCAAGTCTTACACCAATAAAGGATTACAATCAAATATAACAGAAAAGACAAAAACCTAAATGTGAAAACCTATTGCTCTTTGTGTTAAAATGTGATACAATAAGAAAAATATTAATATAATTCATATACAGTGTATAAGAATTTGTATTTCTTTAAATATGGTCTCGTTAATTTTGTAAAACAAATCCCACATCTTGTTCAACATTGACGCCGAAAGTATTATCAGCATGACTTCTTTTATGCTATTTATGGAGGTACATGTAAAACCTTTTTATCTTGTAGCTGTAAATGTTACTACTGTCATTGAGTGTTATCATGTTCTACAGCCATGTTTCTTTATTCCATTGCAGGTGCTCCCAGTATCACAATACTTGCTATCTGGGTTTTAATACACATGATTGTGACAGTAAGGTAGAGTTTGTTTCCTACCCATTATATCTTACTCTTCTCGTCCAGCCATGCACTTAAAAAAAAGTTCCTCTTATTTCCTTGTTTTCATTGTATTAACTCGGCTTTATATGTCCTTAGTTTTGCATAGGAGCATCACTTATTCTGTGTCCTCCATAATCTATTTCTGTACTCCCGACGCACTACACATAATGTGTCTTTAAAGGTTGTAGTAATGCACTTAGGACTCCACATACAGGAAGTTGTTGTTTGATAGTAGGTGTTAAATTTATGTATTTTGTATCTTATATACACTACATTTCTTCACCACATTATAATTTCTCGATTACAGATGTGCTTTATTATATCAGACTTATTATTTCAAAAGCTATAAATCAAAACATTGAACACCAATATTGAATATATGAACAAATAAGTTTATACCCATCCAAAAGTAAATAAAACAATCACTACATGTATCTCTTTAGATCTTTATGAATTTCTCTCAAGTAGTAGTTAATTCTGTGGTGTTATTACAACAGGTACATCTTTTCTCTTATACTCTTCTTAAATTGTTAGAAAGGCGCCTTCATTGTGCAATGGTCTGTAAAAACATGCATTCAATAAAACCAATGTTTTATAGCACATGCCTGAAACGATTTGATTGGCATCATTTATGTCGTGTCTTTGAAAATGTAACACGTAAAGGGGTTGCATGCGAGCATAAGGAATTAAATTTGATGTACTTATCTTGTTTAGATCAAGGTTTGTAGACTGTTCAAATCCAGCACTATCTTTGAAAATGACATTGACTCAGTTGATAAGCCTCAAATCAGAATGTTTGATTTTTATTTAGAATTATTGTTTATACATCAAATGAGCAGTGTTTAAAAGTAATTACAGACGTTTATGTCCAGTATATATTTAGGTCGATCCTAAAATGTTTAAACCCAATATGCACCAATGTTTAGATGTTTGTAACATGTTGCTCTTATATATATATATGATAATTAATTATCTGCGCCCGATTTGTTTTTTAGTAGTTTTAGGCATATTCTCTATTTCAATATCTACATATAAATGATTAAACTAGTAACGAAACATTCTATATTTAGGTCTGTTTGCCTTTCTGATGCATTATCATTCTATCATGGTGACAACGCTTGTGGATTCAAAAAAACAGATTTTGCCAAAGTTTTTATAGGTATTTATTGTGCTTACTCTCAAAGTACCTCACTCTTCAATGCTGATGTATTAAGAATATCATCAATTTTTGTTTTGAATTATACATGATTATGAGACTGACAAACAAAATCTTCTCTATAAAACTAAATTAACATTAAAATTTGCTTTTTCATAATACATGCCAGGTTTTTAGCTGATATATATGGTGTCCGGATAGGGCCATTTGCGTTAGCGCGACATCGCGTTCAGATAAACAAGACATCGCGCTAATGCACAACACGCCGTCGCGCTAACGCAACTTTGCCAACACGCCGTAGCGGTAACGCAACTTTGCACAACACACCGTCGCGCTAACACACAACACGCCGTTGCGCTAATGCAACTTTGCACAATACGACGTCGTGCTAACATACAACACGCCGTCGCGCTAACACATAACACGCCGTTGCGCTTACGCAACTTTGCACAACACGCCGTCGCGCTAATGCAACTTTGCACAACACGCCGTCGCGCTAACACACAACACGCTATCGTGCCAACACAAAAAACGCCGTCGCGCTAACACAACTTTGCACAACACGCCGTTTCGCTAACACAACGTTGCACAACACGCTGTCGCGCTAACGCAACTTTGCAAGTTTCACAGTCTAGTAGGAAGTCGTGTCCGGAAATATCAGACTGCGCATGCTGAAATATGTAGGCCTGCACGCAAGCATGGATGAAAAATAAATAATGTACTTTGATATATATATATTATTTTTATTTATTATCAATGCATATGAATAAAAATAAAGTTACTAGTGTGTTACTATTTATTTTTCATCCATTGCATGCAGGCCTACAAATTTCAGCATGCGCAGTCTAATATTTCCGGACACGACTTCCTACTAGACTGTGAAACTTGCAAAGTTGCGTTAGTGCGACGGCGTGTTGTGCAAAGTTGTGTTAGCGCGACGGCGTGTTGTGCAAAGTTGTGTTTGCGCGACGGCGTGTTGTGCAAAGTTGTGTTTACGCGACGGCATGCTGTGCAAAGTTGTGTTAGCGCGACGGCGTGTTGTGTGTTAGCGCGACGTCTTGTTGTGTAAAGTTGCGTTTTACCGAAGAATAAGCATTGTCTTTGATGAACAAGAATATTAATTTGTGAAGAAAAAAAACTAACGTTGCTGTGATACATTTATTTTACATCAAAATATTTGGACTAGGTCTTTCTGTCATGTACCAAATAACCTTGTTACGTTTTTTAAATAGTCCATCCAAAACTAAGGCGAATTTGACAATTTTGATAAATCTAAACTTCATCAAATACGTATTTTAAAGCTATAATGAGGCTGCCATCAATGTTAACTTCAACATATGATAAATGTATTAATATAACCATTTCTTTTTTTAATTTCAAAGGTGAATCTTTATTATATAATTAACTCCTTAAATCTGACATTGCTGTTTATTTTCGTAGATAGTAATGAGAGATGCTCCATTGATTGTTCCGTTGATTCCCAACCATCATATGAGTTTATGTTTTTACCGTGGGAATATAAACTAGCGAATATGAAGATTCAATTTCTTTCAACAACACATCAAAGATCGGTTTTTCTTAGTAAATGGTGTTTCCCTTCTTTATTCACAACTTCTACGAAGATTTATATCACCTGCAAGCAACAAGAAAGGCAAAGTACGTACTAATTCTTTGCTGATTAATCATTTACTTTATGAAGTCCAAAGTACACAGGTGAACAAGTAAAAAATGTGTGATAATCTTTAAAGCAAATATTTCATGTAATTTTGATTTACATATCTTATACATTTTGAAATAAGTGAAACAAAGATATTAAAAGACTGAAATATGATCTATCTATCTATCTATCTATCTATCTATCTATCTATCTATCTATCTATCTATCTATCTATCTATCTATCTATCTATCTATCTATCATAATCATTAGACAATTTATTAATTATTATTTGGTGGTTTTTTTCTGGAATGATTAATCAGATCAGTTTCAATCTTTATTTTGTTTCCCAATTTTCATACTGTGTTAAAGATAAGCGATGTGATGATGACATCCAATGTGCTGATATGACTCATTTCATATGTAACAAGACAAACAGACTATGTCAGTGTGAGACAGGGTACTTCCATCTGTGGGAAACAAACACCTGTGTTACAGGTAAATTTGAATTGTTTTCAGAGAATGTACACTAAATGAGTATATAAGTGTGCATATTCATATTTTCTCTTCGTGACACAGAATAATGTCATGACAAAATTTTCTTTTTTGATTCATTTTTTTCTATTAAATGTGGACGAAAATATGTGGTTCTAAGAGTGACTAGTTTTGCATAAAATTGGAAAGTTAACTCATGTGTAATTGTCATTGTTTAGAACATGTTCAAAGGGGTTTTGCGGCCATCTTGTTCATTTGAAGATAAGAATGTAAACATTTCTTGAACTGGCTTGTTTCTGCCCTCAAATGTACAAGATGCACAACCCCATGAGGCGAGATCTGTATTCTACATTATCTTGTGATAGAAACAGATCCTCTACATAACGGTAGTAAGTGGGTCAGAGGGTTGGACTAATACCCCGAATACACAGAAGTAAAGAGACTGATTTAATAAATATGTTCATTAAGCTAACACAATAAAGAATTATTTATCCATAAAAGCATAAACATATTCATACACATGTGGATTTAATTTTGCAAATAAGATTTTTAAAAAAATCTTTCTTTTTTTCTATCTTGGTTGTTGGCTTTAATACGTTACATGAATCAATAATACAAAGACCTTTGTAAATTTTAAATCGTCATAAACGTATCGTAAACTGTGAATATACTTCTTTCCCTCATTATTACACACATGCTCTAAGTTTTAAAAAATAATTATTTTTTCTACCTACCTACCTCAATTTTTTGGGTCAGAGGACAGGAAACACTAATAGTTTTGGGGGGCTCATCTAAACGATAAACTATTCAAATTGTTTTTTTGATAATCATCGTTCAAATGTAAAGTGGGTTAGAAGACAGGGCATTCAAACAACCAGAACAAAGCTTATATTATGAGTTTTAACTTGACTTCACAAATCTTGGAACCCTTAATGCACTTTAGTTAATCAAAAAAATAAATATTCGATATACATTACTAAAATGTTCCAAATATTTCATATAAATAATGAAAACATTAAGTGTAACAGGGTTTGTAAATTATTTTTAAAGATGAAAATTTGCAAAATTAAACTGCCTTTCAACAGAAATTTTATTGTTTAAAGTAAAGTAATTTTTACAGTATTATTCTTGATGAGGTCTTTATTAAGATATATAAAAATAATGTCTCAAGGTAGGTTATAAATTAATTATGGTTTAAAAATATGTCAGAGGCGAAAATTTCAGTTGATGTTATTATGCTTAACCCCTTATTATTTGATACGACCTGCTTAAAGTCTAAACACTAGTGAAAGTTTTTACTATAAAAGGATCACAAGTGACATTTAACTATAGAATGCTTAACTGCATAACGGGCACCAAATCACAATAGCACCATTCAAATCTAGGTTTCCAAATTATTAAAATACGCCATACCTTGATTTTAATTTTGCTTGAAAAGTATATTTTTTAAGGAATTTTTCTTAAAAAAAAAAGAAAAACATTAACAAATGTGTGTTAGGTAATGAAAAAAAAATATTTCAAATCATGTCTGTAATTTTAAGTGAGGTGTTTTACACTACCTTATGTAAAGTCCATTTATTCAATTAGTTTGCTCACTCCTTGCAGTAATTCACCAATCAAATTAATTCAATAATTGAATGCTATCTTTTACATAGCACGGGGAATAGGGGAACTCTGCAGCAATTCAATTCAATGTGAAGCAAAGACACCGTATTCCACTTGTGAAACCGATAAAAGATGTAGATGTGAACAAGGATACCTAGAGCTCAATAAGTCCTGCTCACCAGGTATAATATTTATTTATCGAGGCACGTTCTGTATATCTTATGCCTTTGATGTTTACCTACATCTTGAATGTAAATGTTTTACCATCTTTCATTAGGGCGACAACTAAATGAGTCATGTCATGATTCCATTCAATGTTCAGCAATCAACCCGAACGCTACGTGCGGAAAAAAGTCTGGAGCTTGTGAGTGTACGGAAGGTCTCCTAGCAATATCAAACAGATGTATAAATGGTAAACGTCATGCTTGTTTGATTCATACAATTTTCATTAATCTTTTTTTTTCTTGAGAGCACAATATCAGCATTGTGAACAACGATAATTGTTATACCCTTGTAAAACAGTCACTTTACTACTATGTACGAAATAACAAGTCCAGCATTTTGACTGTTGGACTGAAACTGTTCCATAGGAACTGTTTAAATTGACTGTTAAAAAGACTGTTGACCTTTGACGTCACATCCCGCGCGAAAACGAGTTATTGATAAGATTGGGTATAACAAAACAGTTGTTCACTAAGGTCGACCCCAGTCAACCATTGTATACTGTTAAAAATGTTGCATAGATCTTAATCTATATAGATCACTAAGCAAGTTTAAATGGTCCATTGATAAGATATTTTATCAGTTTCGACAATGCGACTAAAGATGTGTTTTCACAGGATGAATGACCATCTTTAAGTCCTCCTTAAAGATAGCTTAAAGGTGTTTAAAGGTAGCTTAAAGACGATCTTTAAGCCACCTTTAAGCTACCTTTAAGCTATATGTATTGCTTAAAGGTGGCTTAAAGAAAGCGTAAAGATGGCTTAAAGGCAGCTTAAAGACTATCTTTAAGCCACCTTTAAGCCACCTTTAAGGACAACTTATAGGTCCTTAAAGTCCAAACTTCTTTAAGCCACCTTTAAGCCACCTTTAAGCCACCTTTAAGCTACCTTTAAGCCACCTTTAAGCCATTAAAAAAAAAATTAATTCAATATTGTGCTTAATTTCCGACAAAATGTATTAACTTTATGAAAGAAAAGGTATTAAAACGGTTTTTGTTCTAGAAAGAAAAATGAAAAAAAAAACCACAAAAAAAAACCGGTCTCGGCGAGCATTGAACCCGGGACCCTTAGTTTACTAGCATCACCACACATTTTTTTTTATCTTTTATTTGCATCACCACACATCCTCTGCGCCACGGCAACTTACATATATAAGAGCGTTTTTATATCCTATATATCAGTGGATATTGAATCACTGTATTGAATGTGTTTACTTGAAAAGATTTTGACAAACCATTCAGTTTGTAACAATCACTTATATCTAATTTATAAATTACATGCATGCATGCATGTATTTAGAATGAAATACGGAACTTGGTCTTCAGTGAACAAAAAAAATATATTATACCTAAATGGAAACCGTTAGGTTCACTATAGTAGGCTTTCTTACATGTAGTTAATAAATTTAAACCGAGTAGATATACGTTCATCTTATTTATAGCTATAAAAATGTAAGAAAGAAAATGAAATCATTTCTTTTATTAAATGCATTGATACTATTACGGTATTTGTTCAATTTCCCTCAGTTTCCCGGTTTTCATGATCACGGCGCCGTTCCAATATGTTTAAATATTTACATGTAATTGTATGTACATGATTTATAAACTATCAATTCTATAACAAACAAAATTACCAATTACCGGTGACGTATTTACTGCATGTGGCAATTGCAAATGACTTGTACATACAATTGTATGATGTGCCAGGCCGGGTATATTTGACATATTTACCCTTATACATATATTTAAATAATCAACCCCTATTTATGATCACCGGTACATTAATTAATGAGCCTCAAGATTTTACTCTTACATACATGTATCGTTAATTTGTAGACGTAACATCTTTGAAACCCAGAGCTAGGAAATAATACTTTGAAAATGAATTACAAATGTAAATTAACTTTTATTCACTAGACTTATCGTATACTCGTACATACTAAGATTCAACGCCTTTAGAAACCCTGACGTGCACCTGGGCACACGACACACCTGTTGTGTATATCTTGTATATTCTGTGTTAGTTCCAGGGGTTTTCTTAAGTTGGACAAACAATAGACTTTAATTAGATATACACAAACATGCACCTGGGCACACGACACAACTGTTGTGTATATCTTGTATATTCTGTGTTAGTTCCAGGGGTTTTCTTAAGTTGGACAAACAAAAGACTCTAATTAGATATACACAAACGAACAAAACTATGTCTAGACAAACAAAGCAGTAATATCCTGCCCGATATAACAAAGGCAGTTGAGAGTCTTTTCATCTTTAACATGTATCTAGCAGATCTAGAGTTAGAAATAATGAAAATTGAAATAAAAAAATACAAACCTTAAACCGATGAACAAATTAAATCATGCATTTTGGTTCATTATCTTTATTTTGTTTAATAACCGGATGAACTGAGAGAGAGAGAGAGAGAGAGAGAGAGAGAGAGAGAGAGATTTTTCACCGATTAATTTATAATAGAAAACAAACATACTTTAATTAGTTTTATGCACATATTAAGATACAGAGACTGCGCTCATCCCTACAATAATTTTGAAACCCCCCCCCCAAAAAAAAAAATTATAAAGAATTTTATAACGGCAATCTGTGTCCATCGGAGCGGTGCTGATGATAGCGATCTGCGTTAAATGGAGCGACGATTAAAACCGCCTGGAACACCCCCCCCCTTTCCTTGGAAATTATATTATCACTCGGATGACCCCCTCCCATCTCTATAAAAGAGCTTTTGCATTTAATATGTTTTTATTGTTCAGCTTGATCAATATTGACTTAAAGGACACTTAAAGACAGTGTAAAGGCAGTGTAAAGAGAGCGTAAATGCCACTTAAAGATGCTTAAAGGTGGCTTAAAGGTGGCTTAAAGAAGTTTGGACATTAAGGACCTATAAGCACTTGCTTAAAGGTGACTTAAAGGCGGCTTAAAGGTTGTATAGCCTTTAAGCTCCTTTAAGTCACCTTTAAGCCACCTTTAAGGACTTGCTTAAAGATGGTTTTTCGCCCTGTGTTTCTTAATTAAATCCTGCAAACACTTGGCTGTATCGTTGGCAGAAAGCAGCTTTCACTCAAGTGCAACGCTAACTGTCATTCAGATGTGTATATAAATATAGGCTAGTTCAGTTACATGCTAACATGGGTTAAAACTAATTTTCGCCAAAGATCGTACACATTCGACATATTCATTTATAGGATATTGTTATTCAACTCCGTTAAATAGCTAAAGTAGTTTTTTTCTAATTAAGTATGATTAGATTCCGTTTTAGCATTTAAGCTAAGGAATGATTACTTCACAATATTTGAAAAAAAATATTGGCCTCCTGTATGTGACAAAATGCAATGAAATAATGTAGAATTCGTAAGAAACAATATGATTATTTATCTATCAATTAAGTTATGCACGTTTTAATTTCTAAAGATCGACGTTTGGGTGAACAATGTGAGGACCACATACAATGCAATGCAGCAACCCAACACTCCATGTGTAATGGAAACAAGAAATGCAGATGTCAGCAAGGCTACATAGAAGTAAATGATTCCTGTGTGCCTGGTAAGTTAAAACAAACATGATAGTCACGTTACATAATTCAATCTTATTGAAATATGATACTATCATTTAATATTTATTCGTTTGATGAGATATCGGCGCTTGTGATTAGTCGAAAAATTTCTTTGATACCTGCATCAATAAAATTTTCGCCGGATCTACTTTTCTCAACTGTTCTGATCTAACACTATTTATAGAACGGGAATTTCCAAAATAAACACTGTCAACAAAGTGTAAAGTTGTGTCTGTTTTATTGTCAGCAAACAAAATACAACTTTATAAACATAAAAACTTGAAAGTCTAACATTCAAAAATAAACAAAACACAATATCTTATTCACGAAATAGAAAATTAAGCGTCTTCTCACGATTTCGTCTGCTTCAGATCAATCAACATTACTGCGAGTCTGGCTGTTCCTTTTCCAGAATAATCATAACGAACATATAGGCCCATACACTTTCACGGTAACACTGCTGTTCAAACTTGGTAACGATGATTTTTAAACTTACACAGTACCCTACATGATCGGTCATTAGAAATTCAGAATAAGCATCGTTTTGAGTACAATGCATCAACTCCTTCAGCGCATTCCAAGCGGCAGATACTATAGTATACCATTTAAGTACATCACTGGCTATATAGTTACCACAATGTTTACAAAAGTCGCTAATACATACTATTCTTTGTCGACTTATCAACTAGTTTCGTCCACGATCGCCTCTCCTTGGATGGTTACGTCCAGTTGCATTTTCCATCTATCTCACATGAAAACTAGTGTTATTACGAATTTTTCTTATCAGTGAATAATATCACAAGCTATCGCATGTATTTTCCTTTCGTTTTCAATTCAACCGGTTCAGATTTTAACTCACTAGTTGTGTTTAATCCATTAAATTCAGTTCAATAGCTCTGCATCAGCTGAAGGCGCATCCATTTTGAATTTTGAATATTGTTGCTGTTGTTATTTCGTATTCATACGCCCCGCTTCATTTACATTATTTACATTTTTGATCAATGACACTTCACATTTTTTGATTTGAAAATGTTTTATTAAATGATAAGAAATGAAGATTATTATTCTTCTATTGATCGACGTATCTACGCATTGATGAAGTTTTCCGGTCAATTTTTTCTTTGATACGTCGATCAATAGAAAATTATTATCTTCATTTCTTAAATTCCACCCATTTGTGTTTAGAGAAATACTACTGTACAAAACTGTTGATTTTTTCATTCTTTACAAATTTTTTGAAAGTTTAAGATTTTTTATGGGATCTTTGTCTACAACTACTATTACCTCTACCGCTACTATTGCTGCTACTACGATTAATTCTACTATTATAACTAATTTCATTACTACTACTACTACTACTTCTATTACTTCTACTGTTGGTACTACTACTACTTCTACTACTACTACTACTTCTACTACTACTACTACTTCTATTACTACTACTACTTCTATTACTTCTACTGTTGGTACTACTACTACTTCTACTACTACTACTACTTCTACTACTACTACTACTTCTATTACTACTACTACTTCTATTACTTCTACTGTTGGTACTACTACTACTTCTACTACTACTACTACTTCTACTACTACTACTACTTCTATTACTTCTACTGTTGGTACTACTACTACTTCTACTACTACTACTACTTCTATTATTACTACTACTACTACTACTTCTACTACTTCTATTACTTCTACTGTTGGTACTACTACTACTAACGCTCCTATATGAACACTACTAAGTTCCTATACTGCTGCTTATACTACTTATACTACTGCTATTACTACTACTACTACTGCAATCACTTTTTATTCCACTTTTACTTCTTTAACTTTTACATCCGGCTTTTACTGATGATGATTATGATGATGATTATTAATAATATTATTTTTATTACAAGAATAAAACACAAACAGTGATTAAGTTTACAGTATATCATGTTTATTTTGTTGTTATAGTACGCAGACTGAATGAATCGTGCGATGCACCCATCCAGTGTTCCACCCCTAATTCAACATGTAACAACAAGACTGGGGTCTGCGAGTGTATCGAAGGTTACCTTGAGATATCTAACACTTGTTTAAGTGGTATGATAAATTTGTTTAATCGCATGCTTATTACCATTTATTTATTTTGAAAATTTTATAAACATCTAAAAACAGTGACTGTGCAATAGAGAAAGGCTATATAAGGTTAATACTTTTTGGTTAATGCGTTTTTATATAATTTTTCTTTTTCGTTTTGAATAAAGTGTTAAATATAGAAAGACAGTAGGAGATGACCATAGAAAAATTATTTTGCTTTTTCAAGATTCTCAAAAACAAGTTTACGTGAAAATTTTTGAACGACTTTATCTTTCTCATGCATAAATCCGTCTGTCTATAAATAAATTGATGACTGAGAAAGTTGAAGAAAGCTTTTGTACAGCGATATCAATTATTTTACAATTTCAGTTCAGATTTTGTTAAAAGAAATTTGTAAAAACTACGAGAACTCTTCGCATTCTGCTGGTGGCTGCGAACAAAATGAAATTAAGACAGTATGTATCGATAACACTGATACACCGTTAAGACACCAGGAAAAAGATGAACTCTACGGTAAGTAGTTTGTGTTATTATTTCACTAACGTTAAATTTCTAATTTGGTTTTAATCACAAAAATAATATTGATCAAAAAACACAGATCTAAAGCCTCAACTATTTTCTTTTTTCTTTTGTCACAAAATACGCGGATACCTGAATATTGCACAGGTAGACATTACACTGCATCAGCTATTTACATTTTCTTGAATACAGAGAGTGAAAAGAACGATAACTCTGATCTTGTTATCGGTATTGGAACGGCCTGTTTTTTATTAGGAGCTGCTATAAGTGGATTAGTTTACTTTATCATTACTCGAAATATAAGGAAAACTAAACTCAGGTGAATTCTGATTATCTATCTATCTATCTATCTATCTATCTATCTATCTATCTATCTATCTTTAATGTTAATGGGAAAAAAAAGTATGTGATTATAAATCTGTGCTCAATTCCGTGGCACAAAACCACGTGTTTGTACCCTAACTAATGAAATGAATACAATGTATATTGCAATATGTATTCTTTTATTTTTATCGCCAGATCTAAAATACCCAGCAATGACGCTACGGAGCAACTGTCTGTCCAGGTATCCATATCAACTACTTATTTATTCTTATATTCAGTTACTACCTTACATCTTTTTTAAGTGAAAGGTCCAGAAAATTAATAGAGGGAACACAATGGCTTATACCTTATTAAAAATTAAAGTATTAAAAAAAGTATTTAAAAACAAACACCTTTTTTAAAACAGTTATATACCCCTGCCCTCTTCTTGTTGCTGCGTGATTGCTATTTATACTTAGATTAAATTATCCTCAAGCCAATTAATGTGTCAGTACAAACATAAACTAGCAATGCGATTGGATGTGTTTTTGAAGGTCTCACAGCATATGAACTCTCGACACGTTTACAACGACGATATCAGAGACAACGAAGAAGGAAATGATGTCTACATTCACCTTCACCAAGACCCTTTTGAGGTCGATGTACAGTCAGACTATGACCACGCCCCTCAACAAATGACAGCGGAGGATGATTACAGTCATATGAACACATGCAACAAAACTCTCGTACAGGAACCTGACGATTATGGCGAGCTTAATTAAAACAAAATTCAAGCCTGCCGTAGGGCAACTGGCTTTTTAACAAATAAACCGCAGTTGGAAGATTTTACCATGTATTCACTCTTAGATTTGCAGGATTTTTATTTCTTTATTCATTGTTTGGCTTTTCATTCCTTTGACTAAGTAAAGCAATGACAAATTTTCATGTGAACTATGTGTGTTTTTAAAATTAAAGAATGAGAGAAAGAGTCCGAGAGATAGTAAAAAAAAATAGATATGTTAATATATTATTTATCTATTATTATGATATTATACAAACATAGCAAGAAATTGACCTCAAACAATAGATGTTATTTACGAAAGATAGGGATGTCTGGTTGGGTTGTGTGTTTGGTTGAGACGAAGAAGGAAAGGGAAGTTTTCATTTTCTAGTTTAAATATTGTAGAACTCAGAATTTCTAAAGTTTATTTCTAAAAAGAATCATTGGTCCTTAAGTGGATCTGATTGGTTACCTTTTGACCTTCTATCCCCTGTGTCTGAATAAAAAAATAAAATAAATAAGAATAAAATGTGTAAAAACGTTACGAGGAGTACCTTAAAATTTATTTTCAATTGCCAGAATCATTCTATAGATATTCTTCATTGCTTTTTAGAATAATTTTTTTTTTTTTGATGATTTGTTTTCTCAAGTATTGATATGATTTTATAGTAGACACCAAACCATGCAAAACAAAATGACATCTGGCGTACATATTGAAAGATTAAGATAGGGCAACTAACGCTTTTGTAAATCTTAGTCGGGGGGGGGGGGTCAATTTTGTGTCATCATCCTTGTGATTTTCCTTACATTATTAACTCCCGAAAAATTGTATAAGCAAAAGAATAAACAGTACTGAGTCTTTCAATTTTGTTTTCGATAATGCTTCAAATACACAAGTAGTTTGTACGTGCATTATTTATATCATCATCCTTTATTTCAGCTTATTATTAAAATGTGTCTGTTTTGTTTCGGAAGTGCGTTCAGGAACAAACACTGTTATTAACGATATTCAAATACTGCTTTGTTTTTTTTTCCAAAACAAAACTTGAATTTTGAAAATCTTTTAAACATTTAAAGGATAATATTAATTCAAGCCTTGCGGTATATATAAGATATTCAAACAATGCTTTGGTTTTTTTTTCCAAAGCAAAACTTTAATTTTGAAAATCTTTTGAACATATAAAGGATAATTTTAATTCAAGCATCGCGGTTTATATACGATTCCAATCATTAATTAAAGTAAATATAAAATTACAAGCATGGATGTGTTCTCATCACTTTATACGCTCTTTTACTTTTAAATTGTTACAGTTTCTAAACAAACACGAATCGATTTGTCAAAAAAAAATATGATGTAACGATTTTGCATATCGCAATCGGACTTAAATCCTTTAGATTGTATGAACTCGGCTGGTCCTTATTTATTTATGTTTATTTAATTATTAAATCTTAAACTTCAGGACAACCTATACGTCCTGTACGGCGCATATATACTTAATCACATCTCATCACATCTGTGTCAGTGCATTGAAGAGGTGACTTGGTATTTAGACTGGATCGTATAATACGTCGACCATAGGTTAACAACAATTCTGAAGAATTTAATGGTACTTGATTAAATTTTCCAAAATATCTTTGTGAAAATAATATTAATCAGTCGAAAATTAGCGCAATTTTTTGTGCACTGTAAATTGCAACTTATTATCACGAATAGTTTTTCAATTGGGCAAATCTTTTCTCATGTTTTTCATATAAATTTACTTCTTCAGGTGTCTTTGCGTGTGATAACACTACGTGTCGATTTTGTACTATAAAACCCATAACTTCAAATGACGCAAAATTGAGGCGCCAGCGGGGTTTGCTTATTTATATTTAAATATTAATCGTACAAAGGCTGAAAATATATAAATATAAGTAATAAGGAATCATTCTTTGAGCATTTTGAGGTGTTAACTTCGGTCGGGACGTGATCAAATCTATCATAAAGCCGTTCGGGCTTTATTGGATTTGATCACACCCCGACCGAAATTATCACCTAATAATACTCAAAGAATGATTCCTTATTCCTTATATACATAAACTTTAATATAATTATAGAAATGTTAAGAAATAAGAAACATGATTCATCAAGATTATATATCTTTGACGTATGGGATAGATATTTATCAAAACTGCACTTAATTTCACTATTCAAATTCAAAAACTAATCTCTAACGGATTGGAGTAAACAGAGTAGCACAGATTACACTGGTCGATTTTAAAAAGGGAATTAAATCTAAATGAGAACGTTAGGTGGTCTACCTTGAAAATATAGTTTTAAAACAGCCATTGCTACTATAGCTTTTTTGTTTACTACTGACTGACTACAGAGATATATCAGGTGGATCAAAATATTGAAGACGGCGAGGCATAGGCAAAAAAAAACTAATATGTTATGACACATAAAACAAAAAGTTTGGAATTCGAACGTTATTTGTTTGGAACTTAATAAATGTGGACAAATATATTTATATTTTTAATTTGAATCTCGAATGATGTAAAAGTTTATTAACAATTCTTCCTGACAAGTTTGTGCTGTAAAACCAGGGAAGTATTAAACACTGTCGGTTTATATAGATAGAACTTTAACTTCCTTATAAGACCAGGAAGTAACCAAGAGGTAACGATACCTATAAATATAAAACAGCAGTTAAAAACTTCTAAACGTGTTCGGGAAGACAGTGTGGGTATTCAGACCTTTGTGCTTCCTTTTATTTTTTTTAATATAACACCTGTTTGAAACCAGCAGAAACTGTTCACTGTTAAACGAAAAAATGGCACAGAACATGCCTTTGTGTTAGTAAAATTGTTTTTTTAATAATGCCCATTTATCATACGACAGCTAGAACGTACGTTTGTATTATGAAAGTTACGTAAAATTGTGGGCATTTTGCTTTTACCGTGTTAATGGACAACGATTTTTATTTTGAAAGTATAATATGTTTTACGGTGCCACCGTTCTGGCGAGCGCAGCAAGAATTACACATACCTTGCATCATTGTCAACCTAGGGTTATTTGGGTATCAAAGAACGTCAAAGAATTTTTGAGAGAGTAGAGAGTATTGTTCTACAATAAGTATGTCAAAGGTAGTTATTTTAATTATTATTAAACATACAGCCCAACCCCCTACCCAGAGAGAGAAAGGAGAGAGAGAGAGAGAGAGAGAGAGAGAGAGAGAGAGAGAGAGAGAGAGAGAGAGAGAGAGAGAGAGAGCCCACGGTCCCTGCTTGTTGGTGTGTAATTTCCCACTTTTAAATTTAATGGCCTGACTATATGCAGTATCTACAGAATTTTTATTTTTTCATTTTATTCCTTTTTATTTAGTTCAAAATGTCCTATTGTGTATTTCCTCCCTACTCATATAACGTTACTTGCCTGCCTACTGTACATGCATGCACAATTAAGTTAAAAATGGATCGATATGACAGTACAGTATGGCTCTTGCTGGTATATATTTATATAATCAATATATTTAAAAAAAATTAAAAACAAATCATATGTCAATGAGACATGTATCGCAGTCTATACTGAAATAGCTAGTACACTCATTGCAGATGTTTGATCCACCTCTAAATTTATCGCGGGAAATATAGCGCGTGATCACTGTGACGTCATCCATGACTTTGATCGTCTTTGTTTACGTATCTCGACTCAAATCGAAGGTATGGAAGCATGTAACAAATCTTTTGAGTCTCGCCAAAGCATATGCGGTACTTAAAACGTGTCTTCAAACTTTAAGACACCGTAAATCACGAGTTAAAAGTCCGCCATTTTTGGCATAGCACCACGGGTGAAAACATTAGAGAGCATTATGGGACGTAGACAAAAAAATTTGTTTTGATGAACTGTAGGTTTTGCTCGTTCTTTTTCCCGCGCACCCTGGTTCTTAGAGCTCGCTCCGCTCGCCGGCGATATAAAATTATGTTTCCTAATTTTCAAGAATCTTCATTTCACAGAAAAAGACTTTTAAACTCAGTTTTATGGTACATGTATCTATTGGACATATGGACTAATCTAAATCATGCATGACTAATATAAAAAAAACTGTAACATTTAAAGAAAATGGCATAATGCGAAACAGTTTCTAAGATTGACAGGCAAAACAAATTGAGAGCATTGATAAGTTGATACCATGAAAAGATATCGATAAAGCGCAATATTTACATTTACATTTGCAAATATGTTTCCTTTAATAAACTTAAAGAATAACGAAAGCGTCTAATTCTGTATGTCATTGAACTTTTTGTCCTCACAATTATCATTCAAAACGCTTATCGCTTGAATTATTGTAAATATAAAATCTCGGCAATCTTAACAATTCTGAACAATTTACCTTTTTCAATTATAAATATGAGTAATAAACAGTAATGTTAAAACGTTCACCGGAATATGAACTTGGTTGGTACGTGATAAAATCTTCTAAGAAGCCCTTTAGGCTTCACAAGATTTGATAGGATCATTTCTTATATTTCTTAAATATCCGCATAATGTATCTGTAATATATGAGAGTGTTATTTGTATGAATACAGTCTCTTGATGCCCTTAAAAACTGACTGTATCGTGTTCAACATGAAGAGTATTTCCGCAAGTTCTTTATACAAGATAAAGCGTTAATTTTCTTTTTATACTTAATATGAACGTGCTTTCTTAAGTTCCTGTTTGTGATTTATTCTGTTTCAAGTGTTCCTTGTATCATTATACTAGCGCTGTGCCAGTATTGTATTGTCTGTTAATATTTTAAGTGTGTGTGTGTGGGTTGGGGGGGGGGGGTGTCAGCCATGCACTAGAATAAAAGGCCACCTTTTTAAAGTGTTTATATATATATATATATATATATATATATATATATATATATATATATATATATATATATATATATATATATATATATATATATATATATATATATATATAGGTTTGAAAGTGGTCTATTGAACTGCTGTTCAATAGACTTCGATCTATAAGAGTGCTGGTCAATAGACCGTGATCTTTTAGATCGCCTGTCAATAGACTGCGATCTATCTGCAACTTTTTTTTAGAAAAAGTTTAATTCCTACAAGATTAAACGATAACTAATTATGTTTATTTTACTATTGTTCTTAAAATTTATCTTTTAAATCATCTTAGTATTTATTAACAATGACCTGAATGCATAATGATATGAAAACCTTCTGTAATTTATAATTGTGAACACAAAATACTAAAAACAGAATAAGGTATTAAAAAAGTTATTTGATGTCTGAACAGTCAATAGACCCAAATTTGTTCCCTTGGTGCAGGAAACAGCTCATAATGATCTATTGCACGAGGCCCGTTGGCCTTCATAACGTCATGTTCACTTATATCTAATTAACGTTGTGTATGTCTGAAATATACTCATCTTGTGGATCATCTTGTTTTTGCGCGATAGGAACATCACTTAACTTATATCTGTGCACTTCCTTGTTTATCTATTTTTGCGTTTACTAAGTACCACTTCTAAACACGTTTTGTAAGCTTCAATTTTACACTTAAAGCTTCATATACATAAACAGTGAATTCGTGTATTCATACACATTTTTCACCACAACAAAAGTAATTATTTCAACGTTAGAAATGATATGAAATGAACGTTAAAAACTATACTAGCGTTAAACCAGTTCTCTCCGAGTACCATTTCTTTCTAGTACATTGTGACGTCATTTTTCGTATATTATAATTTTGTGTGTTGATAAAATGACGTCACACGAGAACTGGTCGAACGCCAGTATAGTTTTTAACGTTCATTTTATATCAGTTCTAACTTTTAAATAATTACTTAAGTTGCAAACACAACAGTAACATGCATTATTAAATATAAAATATTTGTAATTGTGTTATGTTAACATCAAATACTTTATTTTAAGAGAGGAAGTTAATTTTTTTAGTTTATCAACGTATCAAAGGAAGGAAAAATTGACCGAAAACTTCATCAGTGCGCGTTGTAGCATATAATTTTCTCATTTAATGCATCTTAACGGGTTTTTGAAGCAAATAATTTTTACCCTACCTCTTGTATCTACAAGTTGTATGTTTTGGTTGCTTTGGTATTTTAAGTGATTGAAATATTAACCAATATGTGTAAAGCATAGTTCATCATAAGTTTTGATGAGTCGATTGTTTTCTGATTATCATTTTAACATAGTGCATGTATTTGTGCATAGAGTAATGTCGTTAATTATTAGTCATGTGTTTCGCCTGCATTATAAATCTGACGTGTAATAATGATATTTAACCGGATTTAAGCTTTTAAAACGATGTCTAGAGACGAAGAAAAAATATAATGAATAATTATATTTTGTTTGCCCTGTTGTTGTCTTTCATAACAATAGTATATATCAAAACACAGTATAACGTGCATGACAACGGAATAGATTAACAGTCAGGTACTATTTAGAAGCAAGGAAAGGGGGATGGGCTATCAAACTGACCTTTATCTCAATTATCTATATATATAATTATATATATATATATATATATATATATATATATATATATATATATATATATATATATATATATATATATATATATATATATATATATATATATATATATGTATATATATATATATATATATATATATATATATATATATATATATATATATATATATATATATATATATATATATATATGAATACGTCTTGCAATTTTAAAAAGCATTAGAATAGTGTAAGTTTGATAACTGCCCATCTCCCATGTTCTTTTATGGGGGGTAGGTCTCAATTCTAGTTCCTCCGGCTGTTGAAAAGTCTTACATACTGCCTTTAGCATCGTTCCATACAGTGGCACAAAAGTTATTATGCTGAATTTGTTTAGCATCTACTTTCCGGAAAGCGTGGGTCCTTCAGCTGTGAGGGAAATCCTTTCCTGTTTGCCATTGCAGTCTAACAACCATACACGGAGTTCAAAAGTGTGGAGAAAAAGAACAGAAGTGAAATATTTGAGTTTTTAAAAAAAGATATAGAACTATATTTCAGATTGTAATAAATAAAATGAAGAAAAAAAAATCATTTTATAAGTTTAGCCATTTCAAATACAGTAAGGCATCTATCGAATTTTATAATCAGCTGAACATCTTATCTAAACATTTTACAAAAATAAATTTTACTTTTACCCATCTAACTTCAGTCTCGAACAGCTATAGCAGGATAGGTAAATATAAACCTAATGTTTTCCCAAAAATGGGGAGAAATGGATGGGTCAACCACCTTCTTCGCAAGTGACACATAATTTTTTTTACACTTCCGATCTGTGATTGAAACTTCTGTCATCGCTTTGCATTTTTGCCAATATATATGTACATGTAGTATAGAAATATTAGTAGAGAAATATTTGCAATGTACTAAAGTTTTATATTTCATCAGAACACAATTAAGGCACAATTCTCTCCGAAGAAAATGTTTAGTGCAGAAACTCATTGAAATCATTTTTCAATCAGAAAAAGTCATTTCGCCTGCATATTTAAAGACAGACATTTTAACATCAATTCATTTTTTTTTGTCGAAGAATACCTGATTTTAACACCTCAATGGCTTGCGCAAGTGTTTTGCGATCTGATCCCTTACTGATGGACCAAATTGTTTTTATTTGTGTATCCACTTGCTTCAATCTAATTTATATCTACACGTAAATAAAGGTTTCGTATCATTCACGGTACATAACAAATCAATATTTTTCTTATTTACACAAATATAGCGCCAATATACCGTTTTGATAAAACTCCCCACACCATGATCACACGTGGAAAAAAATTAGCATTTAGTTTCATTACTGTATACATGTACGTTGATTCATGTTTAATCAAATCTACAAAGATCAATGAATATTAATAAACCATAATTTAATTAGTTACAATGTCCATAAAGTGCTACCTTAACTGTATCGTGTACTCACTTAGGAAATACAAGGTTTCCAAAAAGAAAAATGACCTGCACAAAGGTGATAAATATTCAAATTTCTTTAAACCGCACCCTACTGGTTTCCTGTATTGTACAACTGTGCATAATAGCGTCTGTTGTACCTATAAAAAATTGAGAATCATACTATGGGCAAATCTATACATACTAAATAAAGGGGCTTGAAATCCTACAAGCATGATGCTTACTTGTGACGTTTAAGCATATAGAATAAGAGCAAGGGCCAAACATCATGACATGTACCTTATCATTCCTTTTTCTATACTTTGAGATTTCCTTGTTTTGTGTATATCTTCTTGATTTTTTTCTTGTCATGTTGATAAGTGTTTTGCTTTTATAAAGTCTCAAATGTTATAAAATATGTATGCAAAGATGTGTAGTGCTCCTGTGCGAATCTTGATCAGGGGTTGAGGTGTCCACTTTCAGCCCTCATCCGCCCGCCTTTTGGAAAATTGAAAGTTTTATAATCCACATTGTAAAAATTACTAAAAATGGACATTTAATCTACCCCTATCACAGGAAACAGAATATCTGCTTCCGCATACTATTTGAGATAATCAATTTTATAAAAGTTTGACTAAAATATATATGACTACAAGAAGCAGTAACCAGTTGAGTTACTTCTAGTTTTAATGTCTATGTAACCCAATATGCCGCGTGTTTATAAAAAAGGCTATTTTCTATTTGATTTGAACATATTTTATTGCATATGTATATAGCATACATATACAAATTGTTAGGACACAAGTTCTAGCAACTAACGAGGTCTACACATGCTAAACAATACATAAAAATTTGTGTAAAACATTTCATGAAACATGTACCAAATAAAATCAAAAGATGCCTTTCTAACTAATTATTAACGTGGAACTTATAGCAAAAACTGATGATTTTATGATATAACAGCAATTCCTGCCCGACAACGCCCACTCAAACTAAAGCGTTTAAGTGCTCGTGTATTCTTAAGATTTGTAGTTTCCTCTGTTCTTTATCGTACTATATAAAGTAAGCAATTAATTAAACTTTTAATACATGCATTATCAAAATACGTCCAAAAGGGGCAGTTGGTATTTAAGGGTTAAAGTATTACTCGACACTGTAGTTTTATAGATATAATTTTTACTTCCGTATATATTTAGGAAGCAATGATAAGGACTGTTGAACGTGTAAATGAAGACAATGTGAGTTTCCATCTGTCGAACCCTTTTTTAACATGTGTTAAAAACCTGTAGAAATGGTTTGTTGTTAAACGAGAAAATGGCAACACTGTACATGCGTTTGTGTAAGTACAAACATTTATTTTTTATGCATATTAATCATATCGTAGCTAATATATTATACTTAACTTGATTTTTTTGAATGATGCGTGCCTTTGCAAAATTGTAGATGCTTTGCTTGAAATAATTAACATTATTGCAGTATACGAGCGCTTTATTGGCACATATACATTCTGGATAACTCTGTGGAGATAACAACTTACATCTTGTTCAACATTTAAGACGAATGTATATCCGCTTTACCTTATCTATCCTAGATATGCATGTGATGATCATATCATTTTTGGCTCACCTAAGCCGAAGGCCGAAGTTAGCTTTTCTGATCAAGATTTCTCCGTTGTCTGTCATTGGCGTCGTTGTTGTTTGCGTTGTTGCTGGTGTTAACGTAAAGATTTTTAAAATGTTCATCTTCTTCCCCAGAACCACTGGGTCAATTTCAACCAAACTTGCCACAAATCACGCTTTGGAGAAGGACTTTTATCTTTTTTAAATGAAAGGCAAAGTCCCCTTTACAGGAGAGATGATTTAGAATTATTAAAAATTTGTTAGTATTTTTCTAATATCTTCTTCTCAAAAACCAATTCGCCAGACAAGCTTTAACTTCTGTTGAAGAATCATCAGATAGTGTTAATTTAAGTTTGTCAAAGTCTTGACCCCCGGGGGGTAAGGGTGAGCCACGAAGCGGGGCGAATTTTTAAATAGAGTTAAAGTGAAAAATCTTTTAAACTCATTTTCTATAAATTAAATTGACCAGAAAAGCTGTAAATTGTGTAAGAGCATCCTAAATGGGTGTAGATTCATTTTTTCCAACATGATCCCAAAGGTTAGGGTGGTGTCACAATAAGAAAGGTCGAATTTTTAAATTACATACATGTAGAGAAAAAATCTTTAGATATCGTCTTATTTAAAAACAAATTCGCCAGACGAGCTGTACCATGTGTTGAAGCATTCTCAGGCAGTGTAGATTCAAGTTTGTTCAATTATGGTTCTCATGTCATGGGTAAAGTGAGGCAACAATTGGGGGGGGGGGGTGTTCTAGATTTTACATATTAGAAATATATAGAGAAAAATCATTAGAAATCTTTTTCTTAAAAAACATTTGGCTTGCCAAGCTGTAACTTGTGTGAAAGCATGCTTAGATTGAATAAATTCGAGTTTGTCAAAATCATGATTTCCGTTGGTAGACTGACGCCACAATTGGGCGGGGAGGGGGTATAAACTGAAATTGAATTTGATTAACCTGAAAAACTCAAATGTTATAGAATAGTGTAACTCTTATATGCAAGCATCTTGACATTTGTTGATTCTAATTTGACATCTGGACAATAAGGCTTTATAAGTTAAAGTTTGTTCAAATCATGATTCCCGTTAGTAGATTGAGGCCACATTTTAGCGGGGGGGGGATTTTTTTCAGAAATAAATATTTTTATTTTCATTTTTTTTATGAATAGTTGATCTTCTTGAGATCTTCTTTATCTTGTTTTTACGTCAATGCTCAGTATGCAATATAACTATGAAATCACCCAGGCACAAAAGGGGCTAAATGTTTAGCATACGATTATTTGAAGAAATGTTGAAAATGTGTAATACAGGATCTATTTTACTAAATTGTTTGGATATTATGACTCTATAAAGCTGATTTTATCATTGCTGCTGTCCTTACTCATGTGAGAAACGTGGCCTATTGGCCTATTGTTATCTTTTATATTAACTTTAGTCATTGAGTTTAATGTATTTTCGTATTTTTGTAATAATGCAATTAAAACGATACTTGCATTTCAATTTTTTTTTATTTGTATTTCAGGTGTTCCCCGCATCATTATACTAGCTATAGCAGTTTTGGTTCAGATGATTGTGACAGTAAGGTAGTGCTTGCTTTCTAACATTATTAATGGTCTTTTGTCCATCAATGCACAAAGCACATGCACAAAGACATTTTTTTTCTTTTTGATATCGTATAATCTCTTCCATTAATGGTCCTTAGCTTTGGATAATATGAGCCTCACTTATTCTACTTTCCTCATAGTCTATTTTTGTGTTTCCGACGCACCACACGTTATGCGTCTTTATATGTTTACTCATGCATTTAAGATTCCACTTGCAGTAAACTGTTGTATGATATCATGTTTTATACTTATGCATTATGTATCTTATATACACCCAATGTCTTCACCACAATATGGTTTTCGAAAACAAATGTACATTCTTAAGGCAGTAGTTTAAACAGGAAAGTCCGAGATCAATCAACTGAACATCACTTTTGAATATATAAACAACCAATTAACACTCTTTTTAACTTTGAGATAAATATTCGTTTAGCAAAACAATCACTGCATGTATCTCTTTAACTAGAAATGAAATAATTTCAAGTGGTTTAATTCTGTAGGTTGATTACAAGTTGGTGCATCTTTTCATTTGTATTCTATTTTGATTATAAGTAGGGCTTCTGCAATGTGAAATGAAATAAACATGTAATACTAATACTATTCTTTTACATTATATGATTAGAATGATTTGATCAGGCAGCATTTATTTTATGCACTTGTCAAAACCGCAAATTATCCAAATATATCATCACGTCAAATTCAAGGTTTGCAACATGTTAAAAGCCAACACTACGTTTGTAACTGACAATGACTTAATTGATAAGTTGAAGCTTCATATTAAAATGGTTTTCATTTATATAAATTTGAATTATTGTTCATAAATCAAATGAGCAGTGTTTAAAAGTTATACTGTAACCAATAACTATATTTTCTAGTGACATGTATAACTCACAATTCAAAGCTATTCAGGCAATGTAAGTGCAAATAAATAGCATGTAAGATCTCTCAGAAGGCTGGGAGGTCTTCAAATTTAACCATCAGATCTACCTTAAATTTTTTAAAATTGATATTTAAGCTTTTCAAATGCGAAGAAACAGTTTGATTATTTTCCGACATTTTTATACAGAGCTCTTCTTTTTAAGGAGATTTATATCGTATAAAAATGCTCAAATAGGAGTTAGTGTACTTGCTTTATACGGTTATCAGATATTTATCCCGGACAAAAGAAAACCGATTCGAACACAATGTCAACCTTATCAAGACGCCTTTTTTCCTTTATGTTTTAACAACTACATTTCGATGTTTTTCTTCTGTTCGTTGATGCGATATGAATTTTAAATCGGCGACAATCAGACCTTTGTTAACATAACTTACGCAAACAGTTTAAATAAAAGGAAACAAAAAATGTTTCTTTAAAGCCATGAGTTATATTCATAATATGCAGCTCTTTATTTAAATCCAATACAAATTTGTAAAAAAAAAAAAACAAAAAAAACTGTCTTTTGACAAGTATGCTTTAAATTTCGACCATGTAGCATTATTTTCACGTATATGATTAACCCAGTAATGAACCTTTCTTTATTTAGGTCTGTTTGTCTACCTCATGCATTATCCTTTTATGGCAGTGACAGAGCTTGTGGATTTTACTGGAGAGATTTTAACAATGTTTTTATGGGTATTTATAATGCTGAATCATTCATAAGGTGGAATAACACACCTGGAATAAGTCACTCAAACTATTAACAGGAACTTTTTTGAATATGAAAGATATATTAATAAACTGTACAAATGTCAAATAAGCGAAACATTTGCAGTTTTGGGATAAAAAATGAATACCTATACTACTATATTAAAATAATAGCACGCATCATGGAATATGCCAACAAAGCAATTGCTATTCATAACGCCATGTTCACTAAATAACGTTGTTTATTTCTTAAATGTACGTTTAATTTACATAAAAATAATTGGATAAGTTCATTCTATCATGCATAACAAAAAAAACCAGTTTCCTTTTTATAATCGGACTATACCGTTCATTTTTGTAGATGGTACTGAGTTGTGTCAGATTGATTGTTCCGTTTATGCACAACCACATTATATGATATGGTGGGAACATGAAGTGACGGAAATGACGATTCATTTTATTTCAACAACACATCCAAGAACAGTTTTTCTTGGGAATAGGTGTTTGACGTCTTATTTTACAGTGGATATGAAGATTATTTTAACGTGTAGGCAACGAAAACAACAGAGTACGTACTAATTTTTGCATCATTCTTATGAATACCAAATTATAAACGTGAATAAGTAATAATTTGGGTTAATATTTAAAGCAAGTATTTTATTTTATTTTTGTTTTACGTATCTGATAAATATATTTTTAAATTTTGAGAGAAACCAATTGGAAAAGACATAACAAAATAGCTCTTTTCATTCTTTCTTCTTTTTTTCTTATTGTGATAATTAATAAGAAATAATAAAAACCTATTTTTTAGCACAATTATTAAAGGCATGTAATTTATTATTCTTTGTATGTTTTTTAGAATAATTATCAATTGCAATCGTTACCTGTTTCTTAATTTTTTATAAAACGTGCAATAGATAAGGGATGTAATGATGACAATCAATGTGCTGAAATGACTCATTCCATGTGTAACAAGACAACTGGACTATGTCAATGTAAGGCAATGTACCTGCATCTCTGGGAGACGAATACCTGTGCTCCAGGTAGAATTTAATATTCACCTTGCATATACAGCCACTTGGGCTTAATACTTTTTGTTTTCTAAGTTTTTCTACACATTATACAAATTTATATACGTCATGGGAATGCAAACTTTCCTATTGTGATTCAGATTTTTTAAAATTATGTTTGGTTTAAGATACAATCATCTAACCGTTTTTTCAATATTTACCTTTTGCAATTTTTTTAATATTATTGTTGAAGGCAATGTTGATTGGTACTGATAGATACTTCTTCAATAACAAAGGTGATCTCAATAATAAAATATACATGTAGGGAAAATTATTTGATTTTACAGGCAACATCTATTAAAATTGTAAAGAGTTAATAAGACAAGGCATTCAAATAACAACAAAAAGATGGGGGGGGGACAAAAGTTCAATTATGAGATTTACATTGACGTCACAAATCGTTTGATGTTTAAGTGCAACGTAGTAAATAAAAAAAAGATAAGTTGATTAAACAAAAGAGATGCCAACATGTTCCTTTAATTTAAAGTAATACTGAAAATATATAACGTAGTAGGATTTATGAATAGCCTTTTAAGACAAACATTTTTGAATGAAATTATATTGTTTGAAGTCGAAAAGAATTACAAATATGCTTTCGATGATCCCCTTATTAAGATATTATAAGGTATAAGATATAATAAAATAATGTGTCACTGTATGTTTCAAATGAATTATGGTTTAAATTGATGCCAGTGTGACATGAGTTTAAACAAGTCCTACTGGATTTCATCATATTTTTCTTGGATTATTCGATCTGACCATGAAATGTTATTTTCTTGGAGTCTAAACACTGGCCATAGTCTTTACTATAAATGGAACACAAATGACATTTTAAACTATAGAATGCTAAATTGCATAACTGTCAAGAAACACCATAACACCATTCAAAGTTAGTTTTTAAAATGATCAAAATATACTGTACGTTGATTTTTATTGAATAAATGAATGTAGAATTTTTTTCTTGAAGGATAGACTTTGACAAATAACCATGCCATTATTTTGCCTTATTTAGAAAATAATTCAATAACTGGTTTTGCCTCAGGTGTTGCGCCTTACAAGTAAAGCGCTTTGGCGCTTTGATTTACTCAATTACTTTGCACACCTCTTGTACCTTTTTACCTTTCAAATTGATTCAATGATTGAATAATATACACAGCACGGGGAATAGCAGAATCCTGCAACAATTCGATTCAATGTGAAGCAAAGACGCCGTATTCCACTTGTGACACCGATAAAAGATGTAGATGTGAACAAGGATACCTAGCACTAAATGATTCTTGCTCACCAGGTATTCCATTAATTTATCGAAACTTAGTGCCTATTCTGTTCATCTTATATTTTCTTGAATTTTACACCTTTGATGATTACTTTCACCTTGTATGTAAATATACCACCATTTTTCATAAGGGCGACAACTCAACGATACATGTGACGATTCCATACAATGTTCAGCAATCAACCCAAACGCCACCTGCGATCAAGGGTCAGGTGTTTGTGAGTGTACAGAAGGTCACCTGGCTATATCAAGCAGATGCATCAATGGTAAACTTCATGCTTGATTGATTCAAACAATTTTCATTTCAGAAAGCACAATGAAACAGCACGATGAACAACGTTAACTGTTGTTTTGATCTTCATCTGTAGAGATCGCTAGGCAAGTTTAAATGGTCCAATGATAAGGAATTTTATCTATTAAGAGCATGCGACTAAAAATGTGATTCTTTAATATGATTCTGGAAACACTTGGCTGTATCTTATGTATAAAGCATCTTCCATTCAATCAAGTGCAACTCTTAATGTTATTCATATGTGTATATAAACATATATATTCAGATATATGCCAGTTCAAATCAATACTAAACTTGTTTAGAACCTATTTCCGACAAAGATCGTACACACACGATATTTTATATTTACATGATATTGTCATCCCACTATGTTAAATAGCTTATGTTATTTGTTTTTAATTTAGTATATAGATTCCATTTTAACATTAAAGTAAAGCGCTTTTCACAATTGGCGAACGAGCAGAAGCGACAAAATATTCGTGCGACCAAAAAAATTCGACATAGTTGCTAAATTGTTGCCAAAAAAATCGTATGTTACAAAGTACTTATACGAAACTCGCACAATTCAGAACGACCGTTGTGCAATGAAAACGCATTGAATCTTGCAATACGTCTTGCATCTATATGCGACTGTTGTACAATGAAAGCAAGTTTGGTAAGATAATGCAATATGATCTCGCGAAAGACCAGATGATAGGACGATTGAACGTGCGCCATGCGTTTCATCGTAGGAATGTTCGTACGATTCAGAGGGGGTATATATATACCGCCTGTTTCCGAAGCTCGTCAGTAGAAATAGTTGAACGCAAGAGAAGGTACCGCCCAAAAAGATGACAAAAGCAACAGCCAAAGTCAAGGCCATTATGACCTGAAACAGATATGCTTAAATATGCTTAAATAGTGTATACTGTATAAAGTAACAATTCGCCCCCGTTTTATTGTTCGCTCATTTCGCTTTTTTTGTCAGTAAGTGGATTTATACTTGTCTCATATTATCTGTCAACATTGTTGGGGCGAAATCAAGACGAGGCAAAATCTTAGGTTAAGGCGAAAATATCACGCGGCGAAAATAACCCTGTATCCATTAATACTAATGGCAATGCATAGAAACTGAAACCGATAAATCTTGCAATGATAGTAATACGTTGCAAGATTACATGAGTCACGTTAAAAAAACAGTCAGTCTCCTGGTTGCACAACACACGCATAAACAGCTGCAATTTATCTTACAATTTTAAAAATCTCTTGCGAGTACACAAAAAGTTGTAAAACATTCTTACGTTCGTTCTAACTTTTCTTTGCAAAAATTTGGATCGCATTTGGCCGCGTCTTAATACTGTGCATTCCACTATTCTGAGGAGACTTAAAGCGACCATAAAACGCCTGCAACGGATGCAAAAGCTCGTGCGAAGCCAAAAAAATCCGATCGCAAAGTGTTGTAATGTGCTCGTGCGCCAATTGTGAAAAGGGCTCTAAGAACTAAAATTGACACCCTGTATGTAACAAAATACAATGAAATAATGTAGATTTCGTAAGAAACAATCTGATTATTGATCAATATCAACTAAGTTGCCCATGTTTTTTTCCTAAGCACGAGGACTGGGAGAACAATGTGAGGACTACACACAATGCCAGGCAGCAACCAAATATTCAATGTGCAACAAAAACAACGAATGCAGATGTCAGCAAGGCTACGTAGAAGTGAATGATTGTTGTGTGCCTGGTATGTGAAGTAAAACAAATTTGATAGTCACGGTACATATTATTAATTTTAACTTGTTTAAAGGAGACCGAGCTTTATAACCCGCTGTATGTTTGACTTTTGACTAAAGTATAGACTATTCAACCCGTGTCATTTTTTTCAAGGATCTTTGTCTAGTACTACTACTGCTACTATTACTACTCATACTACTAACATTACTTCTCTTATTACTAATCTTAAACATTAACCATTACTACTACTGCTACTACTACTACTACTACCACTACTACTACTATTGCTGCTGCTAGTACTACTACTACTAACACTACTACATGTACTACTTTTATGTACTTAAAATTACTACTACTAATATTACTACCACTACTGCGAACACTTTTTATTCCATTTCCACAAGCATAAATACTTCAATTACTACTACTTTAACTTTCACATCTGGTTTTTTTTTTACTGATGATGATGATTATGATGATGATGATGATGATGATGATGATTGGAATTAAACACGAACAGTGATTAAGTTCACAATTTATTATGCTTGTATTGTTTTATGTAGTTCGTAGACTGAAGGAATCGTGCGATTCACCCATCCAGTGTTCAGAAACCACCGCTAACTCAACGTGTAACAATAAGACCGGGGTCTGCCAGTGTATCGAAGGTCATCTTCAAATATCAAACACTTGTTTAAGTGGTATGTTTGATTTGTTAAATCGCATCCTTAATTACCTTTATTTATTTTAATTATTTTATTTACATCTAACTACAATAACTGTGCAATATCCAAAGGCCATATGAGCTTAATACAGTTTTGTTCATGATGAAGTTGTTTTCATATAATTTTGATTTGTTATGAATTAAGTATCAAAATGTAATAAGTCGGTAAGAAAGTCACCATCGATGAATTTTTTTTGCGTTTCCAATATTCTCAAAATCGAATACGTGTGAAAAACTCTGAACTACCCTATCTTGTATTTTTCTCTGTCTATAAGTTAAATCAGTGAGAAAGATATTTGCAGAAATTTGCTTTTTTATATGGTAGGAATTGTTCTACCATTTCAGTTCAGATTTTGATAGACAGTATTTCTAAAAACAACGGGAGCTGTTCTAATTCCTCTGGTGGCTGCGAACAAAGTGAATTTGAGAGAGTGTGCACCAGTATCACTAATACACCGTTAAGACACAAGGAAAAAGATAAAATCTACGGTGGGTTTTTGTGTTATTATTTTACTTCCGTTAAATCTAATTTGTTTTAAAATCACAAGATTATGATTGATAAAAAGCACAGATCTGAGGTCTCAAGTATTTTCGTTGGTTTTTTTGTCACAATATTTGCGGATACCTAAAGATTGCACAAGTAGACATTACTCTGCATCAGTTTGTAAACAGCTATTTACAACATCTTGAATACAGAGAGTGAAAAGAACGATAACTCTGGTCTTGTTATCGGTATTGGAACGGCCTGTTTCATATTAGGAGCTGCTATAGGTGGATTAGTTTACTTTATCATTACTCGGAATATAAGGAAAACTAAACTAAGGTAAATTCTATCTATCTATCTATCTATCTATCTATCTATCTATCGAAACAAAAGCATAAAATTATTAAAATCTTATTTTAGATATTGTGATTATAAAACTCTGCACGATTTAATGGCACAAAACCACGTGTTTGTACCCTTGTTCATTTCTTAAAACTAACCAAATGAATATAACATTATGTATTCATTTTCATCACCAGATCTAAAACACCCAGTGATGACACTACGGAGCAATTGTCTGTCCAGGTATTTATATCAACTATTTATTTATTCTTAAATTCATTTACCACTTTACATCATTTTTTGGAGTGAAAGGTCAAGAAAATTGATTAAGAAAACAAAATGGCTTATACGTCATTTTCCTACGCTACAACATGTATGAGAAACTAGATACGATCTCGTTACGAGTAACGAGTAGGTCTTCCGCTCAATTTTTTAAATGATACGATTAAATTATCAATGAAATTTCAGAATGTCCACTCAACCCCTCCCTTTCTGATAATATATACGATTGTCAATATCCTTTCAAATGCTTGACAAAGAGGTTTGATTTTTCACATACAGCACATTAAAGATTTAAGATTCTAGTCCCCTAAAATCCCTAGTGACGTCATTAGTGGGTGTGGCAATGAGTTTTTTAAACTAATATTGTTGCGATCAACAACTTTGCTTCTATAATGCTTTACGAAGTCTTTATCGTTTTTAAGGTATTTGTAAGAGACTTTACGTGTCTCTTGGCCCCTAGTTTAAAGGGCCAGCCCCTTTCCCTAGAGTTCATTCAAAAGGTCCCACAAATACTAACATTTTTTGTTCTTACAACCACCTAAAATGGTTTTTCATTTTTTAGATACAAATGATTGAATATTTTAGAGGCCAGTTTTCTAGATCCTTAATGGGGACAGACATTGGTGCTTTGATAAATGGAATCGACTAGAATCATCAATGCAAATATTTTCTCTTCTACAATGATTAACAAAATATGTCTCCTTTTCTAGATATATTACGTCCAAGTTTAAGTACTTTGGCCCCTAAAAAACCCTTATTACGCTATAAATGGGCGTGGCATTGATTTTTTCTGAGAGATATTGTTACGATCAACAACTTTGCTTCGATAATGCATTATAAAATGTGTTATTTGTAATAGAGTTTACGAGTGTCTTGGCCCTTAATTGAAGGGGCCAGCCCCTTTTTCTTGATTTCTTTAAAAAGGTCTTAAGAATACAAACTTTTTTTGTTCTTACACCCACCTAAAATTGTTGATCATTTTTGAGATACAAATGATTAAATATTTTAGGGGCCAGGCCTCTAGATCCTTAATGGCGACAGACATTAGTCTTTTGATTAGTGGAATCGATTAAAATCATCAATGCTAACATTTTCTCTTTTACATTGCTTAACAAAATATGTCTCCTTCTCTAGATATATTGCATCAAAGTTTACGTACTCTGGCCCCTAAAAATCCCTAATTACGTAATACATGGGCGTGGCAATGATTTTTTTCTTATAGATATCGTTACGATCAAAAACTTTGCTTCTACAATGCATTACAGAATCTTGATTAATTTTAAGTTATCTGTAATATTAATTACAACTGTTTTGGCCCCTAATTTTAGGGGTTAGCCCCTTTCCCTAGAGTTTATTCAAAAGGTCTCACGAATACTAACGTATCTTGTTCTTACACCCATCTAAAACTGTTGTTCATTTTTGAGATACAAATGATTGAATATTTCAGGGGCCAGCCCTCTAGATCCTTAATGGGGACAGATATTGGTGTTTTGATTAATGGAATCGATGAGAATTATCAATGCAAGCATTTTCTCTTCTACAAAGCTTAACAATAACCGTGTCCTTTTTTAGATATATTGCGTCAAAGTTTAAGTACTTTGGCCCCTAAAAATCCCTAATTATGTAATAAATGGGCGTTTCAATGATTTTTTCTGATAGATATTGTTACGATCAACAACTTTGCTTCTATAATTGTTTACAATATCTGTATTGTTTTTAATTTATTTGTGTTAGAGTATACAAATGTCTTGACCCCTAAAAAAAGGGGCCAGCCCCTTTTCCTTGATTTTGTTGGAAAGAACTTTTGATTATCTACTACTTTTGTTATATATGTCTTAACAAAATATCAACTTATAAAAAGATACAAATCAAAACCTATGAAAATTTTGAATGAAAATTCGTACCCAAATTTCGTGCCTCAGTGAGCTCCACGGAATACAGCCACTGGCTTTAAACTTAATAAGGCCTAACTTCAAGCTATACTCTACAAATCCTGAAAGTTTCAAATTCATATCTCTGATAGTTTCAGATCATCTCTGCACAAAATAGGTCGTAAAAACTACAAAATCGGCCGTAAATCGGTACCGGAAGTAACGACGTCCACAATTTAAAAAAAAACATATAAAACTCAAGTCACGTTTCATCATCTGTGAAAAAATGATTGAAATTTGTTGAATAGTTTGTGAGAAATCACGTGCACAGAATTTGGAAAAAAATAATAATAATAACTAGATACGATCTCGTTACGAGTAACGAGTAGGTCTTCCGTTCAGTTTTTAAACGATACGATTAAGATATCAATGAAATTTCAAATTTTCCCCCTCAACCACTCCATTACAGATAATGCATACGATTGTCAATATCCCTTGAAATGTTTAACAAAGAGTTTTGCTTTTTCACATACAGCACATTAAAAATTTAAGATTTTAGTCCCTTAAAATCCCTAATTACGTCATCAATTGGTTTGGCAATGAGTTTTACAAACTGATATTGCTACGACCAACAACTTTGTTTCTGTAATGCATTACAAAATCTTGATCGTTTTTAAGGTATGTGTAATAGACCTTACGAGTGTCTTGGCCCCTTCTTTAAGGGACCAGCCCCTTTTTCTTGAGTTCATTCGAAAGATCTCACGGATACTAACATTTTTTGTTCTTACACTTATCTAGAAATGTTGTTCATTTTATAGATACAGATGATTGAATATTTTAGGGGCCAGCCCTCTATATCCTTAAGGGGGACAGACATTGGTGCTCTGATTAATGGAATCGATTAGAATCATTAATGCAAACATTTTCTATTCTACAATGCTTAACAAAATATGTCTCCTTTTCTAGATATATTGCGTCAAATTTTAAGTACTTTGGCCTCTTAAAATCCCTAATTACGTAATAAATGGGCGTGGCAATGATTTTTTCTGATAGATATTGTTACGATCAACAACTTTGCTGCGATAATGCATTACAACATTTTTATCGTTTTTAAGTTATTTGTAATAGAGTTTACAAATGTCTTGGCCCCTAAAAAAAGGGGCCAGCCTTTTTTTCTTGATTTTGTTGGTAAGAACTATTGACTATCTACTACTTTTGTTATATTTGTCTTAACAAAATATCAACTGAGTAAAAGATACAGATCAAAACCTATGAAAATTTTGAATAAAAATTTGTACCCAATTTTCGTGCCCAGGCGAGCTCCTATAAATGGCGCCAATGGCGTAAAACAACATAATAGTGCACAACTTCAAACTATAGACTACCTATCCTGAAAATTTCATAGTCATATCTCTGATAGTTTCTGTGATCAGCTCTGCACAAAATAGGTCGTAAAAATGTAAAAAAAAAAAAAATGGCCGATAAATCAATACCGGAAGTGACGACAGGAAAAATCTCAAAAATGTATTAAGTATACATCAAGTCCCATCTTCCGTGAAAAAAATAGTTGAAATCGGTTGAACTGTTTTCGAGAAATCTCATGCACAAAATTTGGAGAAAAAAAAGTAATAAACAGTACGAAAACTATAAGGTCTTCCGTTGGAAACGGAAGACCTTAATGAGAAGAAACAGTACGAAAACTATAAGGTCTTCCGTTGGAAACGGAAGACCTTAATAACTACCGTTTTTAAAACAGATACTGTGGTTTCATCAATATTCTTTGAATATCAATTTTCGTGGATTTCGTGGTTAAGTTGATCCACGAAATTTAATGTTCATTGAAGTACAATATCTATTAACATTTTGTATTGATAGGGTCATTGGCCACGAATTTACATATATTTGAAACTGTGATTTTCACTTTATCCACGAAAATTGATACCCTTGAATATTAATGAAACCACAGTACATACCCCGCTTTTTTCTTTTTGCTATTTGATTGCTATTCATATTAGATTATCCCCAAGCTATTTAAGGTGTCAGTACAAACATAAACTGACAGTGCAGTTGTGTGTGTTTTTACAGGTCTCGCAGCAAATGAATTCTCGACTTGTTTACAACAACGATATCAGAGACAAGGAAGAAGGGAATGATGTCTACATTCATCTTCACCAAGACCCTTTTGAGGTCGATGTACAGTCGGACTATGACCACGCCCCTCAGCAAATGACAGCGGAGGATGATTACAGTCATATGAACACATGCAACAAAACTCCGGGACTGGAATCTGACTACTATGGAGAAGCCAGTTGAAAGGAGTTAACGATCGCTCTAAAACAACAGCCAAAGAGAGTTGTACATCATTTTTTAAAATGCCCGATAAGTAGAGAGTACCAAGAAAACACATAAACAAAAAAAAAATACAGAAAAGTAACGCTTAATCAGCTCGAATTTTCAAAGGCACTATTGTCTGTCAAAAAATCTATTGTTTCTAAAAAGGCTACGGTGAAAAACTGAGACCTAGCATCGGACAGTTGAACTGTGCATAGATTGTGAAATTTACTGGCTATGGGTCAGGGGTTGAGGCTTTTTTAGGGGTAGGGTACAGCAAATGTGGCCGTATATTGAACATGTAGTTTTTTTAGTCCCTTGATTCATTCAGGTAAGCAATTGTTATCATATTTTAGAAAATCTACTTAAATTTTCTGCGTGTTAAGTGATGTAAAAATAAACTGACTGTATGCATGTCGTGTGCTTTATAAATAAATCTAAATATTATAAAAGATTGACCATTAAAGACCTGTAGGTTTCTATTTACAAAAAGTTTTCAACTTGTGGCACCTGGTGCTAGGATATATAAAATCTGAGATTCCTCCGATTCTTTCCTTCCTACCACCACTACCACCACCACAAATCAATCTTTAAAAAAAAATAATAATCATCATCAATTTTGAATTCAGGTTTATGCCCCAAAATGAAACTTAAAATACAAAAATGAGACATCTTACAAGCTATAGTACATGTACATGTAAACCTCTTGGTACGATTACTGCATCTACATTTGTAATATGACATTTAACCCATAAACAAAGTTACAGGTATATTGTATATGACACATCAACATTGCAAAATTTAATCAAATCTATTTGATTTAAAGATTTTATCTATTTGTTTTAATTTTCATCTATATTATATATTTTTGTACCTTTTTTATTCGTTGCTATTGTATGGATTCTATTAATGATTGCGCCCATGGGAAAAGGGTGCTTATGACATTTTTGACAAAACAGAGAAACAAGAAATCAAATTGACGCAAGCGTCAAATGGGCCGCAAAAATATAATTGTTGTATGAATCATTGGTTGTTAACATAAAAACACACCACAAAGAAGAAAATAAGAGTTGGTTGTACTAATCTTTATGGTAAATTTTAATATACTTTCAGCAACTTGTTTTGAAGAGTTTAACATTTTACTATTATCATAAAGAATTGATTTCGTTACTGTAAGCATTTCTAACGGAAATTGTATGATCATTGCCATAGTATGAAGTAATGGAGAACACATTGCATGATTTGTACATTACTCTGATACAAAGTTCAACTCATCATATTTCTCTTAGAGATTATGTATTTCAAACCATTTTGGTTTTTTCGTTGTTGCATTGTATTGAATGAAAACTTAATGCATTAGTTTAACATATGATTTTAAGGGACCTCATAATAAAATAAAAATGGATTAGTTCAAATTCCAGTCAATTCAAATTTTCAGTTCTGTCATATTCTTGCGTAAATAATTGATATAAAATTAAATGTCATTTCATGATATTTTCTACAACATTTTACATGGAAATATAATAAATACACACGCAAAGTCATTTTATTTGACACGGCACATAGAAATTCAAAAATATCATTTATATAAAATTTAATGACATTCAGGTCTTTAGTATTTCAGGTCTTTAGTATGTCCCGCTTACCGATCCTGATGCATTGTTTTGAAAAGAATGAAGAACTCCGAAATTTTCCGAATAGATTATAGTCTCGATAAAAACGCGCCAAATACGACAATCTACTAAGTATGACATACTTTTCATTTACGAGTAAAACAAAAAATACGTGATATTTTCTAAAAGGCATAAAACATATTTCTACATGCAAATTTACTTTAAATTCATAAAAATAAGCATAGTATTAATTCTATTAAAAAAGAACTATCCCGCAGAAACGCAGTAACAATATTTAAATGTGTATCAAATAACGGACCGCCTTCCGGCGGCCCGTAATAACGTCACAAACATGACGTTACGTCATAGCGTCGTCTGAAAAGTGTAAAATATATAACGTGTCATTTTCATTGCGTATAGTTTTTATACCTTTTTTTTAAATTTGATTTTCACATTTTTTAAAAATAATCTCAAATTATACTTTATTTGCACACATATCTGATTATCTACATGTATTTCTGTTTTTCTCGATATTAGCTTAATGCTCAAAATTGGCTATGATTTGGAGACGTTTTATAGAAATATTTTGCAATAAATTTTAGGTGTCTGCTTCATCTTTTTTTTTTTACAGAGCATTAATATTAACATATTTACATCACAAATAAAAAAATAATCTTATTTCAAAGTTAGTATATCATTATTCAGACCACATACTGTAGATTCCTTATTTTACGCCAGTAATTAATATCACGACGCAGCGATTTTCCATCAAATCGCGAGAACATAAAAATGCGAATGCCGAATTTTTATATCATAGCTTAGGTTTAATGTAGGTAACATATGTCAAGAAATAAAAGTGAGATTTTACAATTCGCGAGATGTTTTCACCATTTTACGCAGATATTAGTTCCTCGCCTTTAAATAGGAATCTACGCTAATAGTGCGTGGATTAAGAAAGCAAAAAAAAAAAAAAGAACCTAACAAATACATGTACTTGTATCGTCTTTATTCAGCAAGTACCATTGCCGGTATTTTTTAACTTTAAACATCTTTTCCTAAATAATTTTCTTATAAATTACAAAAAATGCAGTAACTAGAAATATTTCTGGTTGAACAAGCTGAAAGAACGCAATAAAAATCTATTTAAAAATAAGACAGGTGAAAGTCTGCAGTTCTGCACACTTCTCACTGATCCGGTGAATACTTGTATTGTTAATTTTCTCTTCAGTTTAGCTAACAAGTGTTTGTGTTTCCTCACACAATCCTTATGTTGAGTAAAACTTAACACTGCATTTACATGTACAAAATGAATGAAATATGCCCGGGAAAAAAACCCCAAAAAAACACAAAAACAATTCCTTGTTTTTATTCTTAACGAGGCCGAGTCTAATTATTTCTACCTTATATATGTTGATGAATTTTTTTGCATGAAGATTTACTGATATATCAATTGTTTTAAGATAAAAAAAATTAGCGACCCCGATTTCCTATGCAGTCTTGAATGTTATAATTTTTTTTTTAAGAAGGCCCTATGGGAATTTGTTGAAAATGCGCTAAATCTCACTTTTTCCGCATATTTTTTGTATCTCTGCCCATTATTTTTTTAGACCAATCGATTTAATGTTTAGACCTGGATAGTGAGGGTTTCAGCTCTGTCAGTATCTATGGAGCTACATGTGTATGATTCACACCTGGTTTTTTATGAATTAGAGGGGCAAAAATGGGTGTGTATAATAAGCGAAACTAAAAATGCTTAATTAAATGCTCTCTCTGATTCATGCACGATATGAAGGTGGCAACATTGAAATAAATAAATACATGAATAAATAAAAATTAACAAAACACGCCCAAGCGGATTATGTAATTTTTTCTGCATTGATCGATACCGTCATAGCCCGCGTGAATCATCAATGAACGTACATTGTATTTAATTTCAAATAATCTATTAACATCTTTATTTTAACAAATTA
The DNA here is from genome assembly GCF_963853765.1 of Magallana gigas. Classification (NCBI taxonomy): domain Eukaryota; kingdom Metazoa; phylum Mollusca; class Bivalvia; order Ostreida; family Ostreidae; genus Magallana; species Magallana gigas. The sequence continues at coordinate 34,510,201 of NC_088862.1, forward strand.
ATGAATTGGTCGAAAAGAGTAGGTAAAATTAACTAAAACATTTTTAATGTACATCAAAATGTTAAATAAACGGAAAGGCTATGTCGTCTTAAATGGGAGGTTGAGTCTGACATCATCATGATTCTTTCGTGCAGTCGAGGATAACTTTTTCTTAGCTAGGTCGATTAATGTTTCGACCAATCGATAAACAAAGCGTGTAGATTTCAGTCCTGTCAGTTTCTACAGAGCTATGAATTATTTTCTTTGGAAATAGAGGGAATCATACTTGGTTGATGTGAATATAAACAAAGAAGTTAACTCAATGTACGACTTAATCAAAACATTATTTCACGTTCCTGTCGGCTGTGATTTTGTTAAAATCGTTTATCTATTTTGTATTGAAAATTTTTATTTTGATTTTTTAATACTTTCCTTATGATGTCGATTTTGTTTTTAATACTGTTGCATTTTTTTAAAGGTGATACACAGTCAAATTCTTGATTAGTGGTCCGATTCCTGGTAATGAACACGAGTGAATTTAAATATGCAGAAAGTCACTATCTGGATGTTGGTTCCTGAGAATGATTCAGAAATGATGTAATCATACTCGATCTTATCTTTTTTTTAAACCAAAACTTCCTATTTCAAGTTATATATTCAAACAAAGAGCCAGATCAACAAAATGGCCATGGAATAGTGCGAAAGAGATAAAAGGAAAAAGTAATTCCTATTGCAGGTTAACTCAAAACTAATTATACATTGACCCGATTTCTAAATATACGTAACAAACAAAAATTAGACGATAAACAAAATTGTACATTGTGTTCTTGCATTTTTTTTTAAATACAAGATTCTTTAAGTCGCATGCAGTATGCTTAAAAGTGAGGAACTGTTATCGTGCCAGTACCTACGGTGTCACAAAGGTTCGGAATATTTTTCCAAACATGAGTAGTTAGTGATAAATTTTTGCAAAAAATGTTTGACATAAACATAATTACAGCTCGTATTTTTACTACCATATATAAAATTACTGACTCGCTATTTTCTGTTTTAATACCGATAAATCATGATTGAAAAAACTGTTTAATATTTTAAACGTTGAACCTACCTCATGTTTTTTTTTTGTTTTTTTAATCAGATTTTATTTTTTAATTCGATTAGCGTTAATTAATCAATAACCTTGTAATCGTCAAGACCAATCTTAATACTTGTTCATTCTCTTGTGGTCGTTACTAAAGAACTTGAGAATTCAGACAGTTCACGATCCCGTCCGAACCTAAGCTTTATTTTCACATTTATTTTAGTCGATGGAGCGGATTCATAAAATTATTTACTGCTTTAATGAAGTGTGTAAGATTTACAAATGATTTTGGAATGTAGGATATATAAAGACTATACAGCTTGAAGACAGCGCACTGACGGTGTATTTAGATGCATGCATAAGCTTTGGATTATAGGTAAGGACAGTTGAGAGTTATCCGAAGCTGATGGTAAAATATACATTCAAAACACGGAATCAATCTCTGCATACTGCATGTTTCTCTATAATACTAAACATATATGTTTGCTATGGAATAGTCACACACCGACGATAAGTGTCTGGATGTTGTTTTTCAGGTGTGGGCCCGCCTGAAATGTGTAAGCAAAGGCATTTGGGGGGGGGGGGGGCTTAGCAATTGTACATGTAGAAAAACAATCATAGTAGTTTGAAAAAATGTGTCTAGAAGCGATTGGAAAGTAAAAATATCCTACATACACTAAGAAAAATACCATTTAGAATTATGTGAAATTTATCAATATTGGAATGGGTGAATATCATCTGATCCAGGTAAGGGGCACTCTTTCCCATATTTTTTCTCATTATGTTTATCTGTGAGCGCACAGGTTAAAGTCTTGTTACTTCTGAAACTATTATTAAATTTCAAAAGAATAGTTCAGTGCTGCTACTATTATTGCATCATTAATGGATCATGATTTAACAAAATTGTATAATATGTTACTTCTGATATTGTTTTCAAAGTTCAAGAATGAAATATAACATATTTAATCATGTCACGAAAATCGCATATGTTGTTTAAGAAGAAAAGCTACTAATATATTTTAGCTATTGATTGTTTATAAGGAAAAGACAGTGTATATGTAAATGAAATATGTTCACATAGAATACTCCTTTACTTGGTTACTCGCTGATATCCCAAAATAAACTGAAACTAAGCAACCGCCATTTCTTTCTTTTTTTTTAATCATCACTTTTCACTGGTAGACAACTGCGCTGTCTTAGAAAAAACATTTATGGTTTTAAAAAAAACAATACTAGTAATAACAAACCTTTGTTTCTGAAATAAATGAATAGCTATATGCAAGCATGCAACTATATGTAACAATGTGATAAGATACTGATAAAAAGTGCTGTATTTTACGTTAACTTTATTAAAAGGATAATTCACAGTAATGATTGATGACATTTACTTCAAAAAACTGCTGACGTTGCGAATGTGAAACACGACGTCGTGATTTTCCTATTGAAATAACATCACTGTTAATGGGCAAAACACTCTACTTAGAATAAGCGTATAGCCATGAAATTTTATATTTGACAACTTTAAGACGTGTTTAATTCAATTATGTAAAAATCTAAAAATGTGCAAAAAATGTCATAAGCACCCTTTTCTCATGGGCGCAATCAATTTGTGTTTTATAATTTTATTTTGTTTGTCAAATATTTCATTGAATTTTTTATTGTAAAAAATATATCATCAGTATTTTCAAATGTTTCAATTTACAACGATGCATTACAGGTAATATACCAAAATAGGTTGCATATATTGCGCGTTGTTTTCAAGAAAGTGGGAGGGAAAGGCGAAATTGTGGGTAGGAGAAATTGCAAAGGAAGGGGTATTTTTGAATCATTTTCCCCTCTAACTTTGATTTTGAATACTGATTGTTATCACCACATTTCATTTATGATAAAGTCATTACATCAACGATTTGCTTTACTTTACCAGGTATGGTTATTATATATGCCCATGGTTCTTTTGATTATCTTTTTTATTACTTTTCAAATTTAAAACCTTTGTCAAGCTTTATTAAAATTGTTTCCAAACTTTTGGTATTTTCTTGCTCAAATTTAAATTAAAATCTGACCTATAGTTTTGTTAATTTTTTTTGTAGAACTGTCTTAACGAGTTTTACCCAGTTTGTCTCAATCTAAATTTATCGTTTGATACAAATTCACTTTAAATCAGTTTTTAACTCAGTCTTAGCCACATGTTGTCCTGAGTTATGGGTAAAACAATGACTCCGAACTTTGAACATGCTGATATGATTAGGTTGTTTTAGTCATATTTAATTGGACAATTCTATCAAAAGATAGTTTCAATTTTATTGAACTATACAAAATGGCATTGATTTGTACTGAGATAAGCGGAGATGACATAGGAAGTGATGAACTCTACCGCTGTGTCAACAATAGTATTAACGATTTTAACTTTTTATTCAAATTCCGGTTACACAGAAGTACTCTTAGTAACAAGCTTCGAAAATAGTTTAGATCTCAAGTAAAAGTTGTTTCCGCTTAAAAGTCACATAATTGAACGTTTTATATGAAGAACCAAACGTTAGTTAAGAAAAAAATAGATATACCTTTTCTTTTTTTAATGTGTATGTAAATTTGACTTTGAGAGAAAAACAATGAATCTAAATATAAGAAATTATATAAAGTTAATGAAAAAATAAGATAGGTAAAGTTAGCTACTAGTAACTGGCTACTAGTAACTGGCTACGAGAAGTTTAAAAAGCTAGCTACTAGTAACTGGCTACGAGATTAAATAAAAGTTAGCTACTAGTAACTGGCTACTAGTAACTGGCTACGAGAAGTACGAAAAGCTAGCTACTAGTAACTGGCTACGAGATGAAAGAAACTTGGCTTCTAGTTACTTCTAACTGTCCATGGGAGAACACATACCAAGGATTTCTATTTTTGTTCTTAAGATGTACATTGCACTATATCACTGTCAATTGTCAATATATCTCAAGTAGCTGTATATATAGACTGAAGATATATGCCCGACTTGCTAATATCATCATTCTGTCGAGTCATCCACATAATATTACCACACAATTACTCAGATATCTCTCTTTATGTAGTCAGCTACATGTGCGTTTCGTTACAAATATCTTTATTTCTTGGCGGTTTTGTGAATATATCTCAAATAGCTGTATATATTGATTGAAGATATATGCCAGACATGCTAATATCAACATTCTGTCAAGTCATCCACATAATATTTCGACACAGTTACTCAGATATCTCTCTTTATGTAGTCAGCTACTTGTGCATTTCATTACAAATATCTTCATTTCTTGGCGGTTTTGTGAATATATCTCAAGTAGCTGTATATATAGATTAAAGATATATGCAAGGCATGCTAATATCAACATTCTGTCAAGTCATCCACATAATATTACGACACAATTACTCAGATATCTCTCTTTATGTAGTCAGCTATTAGTGCATTTTGTTATAAATATATTTATTTTTTGGCGGTTTGTCAATATATTTCAAGTAGCTGAATATACAGATTGAAGATATATGCCAGACATGAAAAAAGAATGATATTTGTAACGAAATGCACAAGTAGCTGATTACATAAAGAGAGATATCTGAGTAATTGCGTGATCATATTATGTAGATGACTTGACAGAATGTTTATATTAGCATGTCTGGCATATATCTTCAATCTGTATATTCAGCTGCTTGAGATATATTCACAAAACCGCCAAGAAATGAAGAAATTTGTAATGAAATGCACAAGTAGCTGACTACATAAAGAGAGATATCTGAGTAACTGTGTGGTTATATTATGTGGATGACTTGACAGAATGTTGATATTAGCATGTCTGGCATATATTTTCAATCTATATATTCAGCTACTTTAGATATATTCACAAAACCGCCAAGAAATGAAGATATTTGTAATGAAATGCACAAGTAGCTGACAATTGTCAGTGATATAGTGCAATGTACATCTTAAAAACACAAATAGAAATCTCACATGGACAGTAACAAGTAACTAGAAGCCAAGTTTCTTTCATCTCGTGGCCAGTTACTAGTAGCCAGTTACGAGTAGCCAACTTTGATTTTATCTCGTAGCCAGCTACCAGTAGCTAGGTTTTCTTATTTCTTGTAGCCAGTTACTAGTAGCCAGTTACTAGTAGCTAACTTTACCTATCTGAAAAAATATACTATATTCAGTTCATTTTTCCGGGAAGATAAAATGTCAAAGCAATCATGAGAACATCCGGTTGTTGTTTCAATAGTTGGGAGAGATAACCTGTTGGTTTCTTTGTTTTCAGATTTTGAAACAAACAAAGTCATGACTTTTTGAAGAAGTGTCAGTACGTTGATTGTGTTAAAAAGTTATTGGAGTAAAATTTAAAAATAACACAACAACTATGAAAATGTTTGACACAAAAGTTAAAGCATTACAGGTCACTTCTGTGTTTTTAAATGAAGATGACAATGACAAAAATAACAGATTGACAACCATAATGTATTATATGTAATAAATTACTTCGCATTATTTAATTACAATCAAAATATTCAGTTTATTGGCTTTGACTATCATACAGTTTATGACACCTTTAATTGGTTGTCAATTTACAAAGTCTGTAGGAACACGAATGACAGGTAGAGAACCAGTAGCAATGTTGTTAATTATTTAACGTTCAAATTATTGGTTATAAAATATATAATGCAATAAATGTTTGTGGTAAACGCCCATTTATTCTGCTGCGGCCATTGTGTACATATGTGATCAGAAATACCCTAAACTGAAGAATGTTTACATAACAGATAGCGAGTACATAATTTAAATCCAAATATGATTAATAGAGTATTATATTACCTTAAACTACCTGTTTAAATGTTGTACAAGAATAACTTGATACATTGCCCATGAGGATTGTTTGGTAGTGGCATTTATTGATTTTAAGATCACTGCCTAGTTGTACTGTGAACTTCCAAGAAACAAGAAACAAAAGATATTTGAACTCCTAAACCTGTGTATCTCAGATTTTCTTAATGTGTTTTTAAAATGTTTACATTAAATAGTAAAATGTTCAAATGTTGAAACAATTTGTCGCTTGAGTAAAGCTCAGTGATTTGATACACATTTACAGGTGCTCTTTTGATCTCCGTCACGCTGACTGCCTGCTGTCGATACGCATGACGATTGCTATTGATAAAGGTCTTGAGACGGATCGATAACACTTTTGTTTATTTCAGAGATGGACCATATCGTATTGTACTTGTAATGGACCAAATTATTTGTCATTCTTGGGGAAATTTTAAAATAACATTTTGGTCTGAATTTAAATACATTTACTGGCGTGCGACCAGTTCTCGCCGAGTACCATTTCTCGCCAGTACATTGTGACGTCATTTTATCAACACATAAAATTTTAGACGAAAAATGACGTTACAATTTACTGGCGAGAAATGGTACTCGGCGAGAACCGGTCGCACGCCAGTATAGTTCCCATTGCTAAAATATGTATTGAATGCAAAACACATCGTTTGATCTTTTCTTTACTAATATTTGATGAGATGTTCAAAGTAACTGCACAGGATGTAGTCAGCGTAATGACTATTCAAAACTAGAGAAGGCAACTGAAGTCTTCTTCATCTATTTTTAAACTACTTTATATCATTAAGTCAACTATTTTCTGCATTTCATTGGGGTTTTTTTTAATTAAAAGAACTCCAGGGCATAGACATACATTTCTGTGAAGTCACTACTGAATCTTATCTTTTGTTAACGAACTATTTATAATTGCATCTACGGAGTATGATTTCCTCTATTTCTTATGGAAAATTTAAGTTAATGCATTGCTCTAAAGAAACAGCCAGACTGAAATCTGCACTTCCCGTTTATCAATCGGTTGAGACCTACAGCGACCTACATTCGCGGACTGCACGAAATAATCAGTTTGATGTCAGACTCAAATTCCCATTAAGGACGATTTGTTTGTCTTTTAGCTAATGTATTGATGTACATTAACAGTATTTAGTGAATTTTTCTTACTTTTTACAACCAATTTATCAATTTGGTGATAGGAAGATGTAAATATACATACAAAATCTTTTCTTTTTCATTTATCATGCAGGTTATGAAGGTAGCGAAAATTGCAAAAAAATTTACATTCTGATAACAAATATTTCACTATTTTTCTTTTCCCATTAGGGTCTTCCGTTTCCAAAGGAAGACCTTGTACTGATTCTGACGGTAATTCTTCATGATTGTTATTCTTCCTCTAGACATTTTTTAAACCTTAATAACTTTTTTGGTTGTCATCCGATTTCATTCAAATTTTCAGGGTGTATTGTTAATTAGATTTAGTTTTTAAGTAACAAAAAATGAGAAATCGTAACTTCTGGGTTCGAGTTATTTCTCTTTTTAAATTTGTTTAGGGGTATTCGTTTCCGGACAAAGGCTCCGAATGGTCTGTGGCAAATATTTCCAAATTTAGAAATCTTTAATATTGACACTTTGAATGTTGTACTCTGATTTTTGTATTTTAGATTTTTCCAATTGTACCACTTTAGTTATATGATCGAAATCTATGTTTTAAAAATTGCTAATTTTTACTCATGTATTTGCTTCGTATGTTTTTTAGTTTGAATTATTTTCTTAATGCATATAGAACAAAAAGTGAGCATAAATTAAAGAAATTTCACGTGAGACCAGAAAAAAAGGTGTTGTCCCGTTAAATAGGGGATCTAGGCGCCCGGAAAGTCTTGCTGTATAACTAAAAAACGATACATGCTACGATATTTCTGTCACTGGAAAAGTTGTTCTTCATTTTCTATCAATCTAATTGTATTTTTTAGATGTTGTGAGTTAAAATATATATATATATGAAAAAATAAGAGTTAAAAGCTTCACATAAAGACATGCATACCCGCTTTCATTTTCCTTATAGGGAATAGCTCCCTGTGCGTAGTAATGTTTTAAAGTCGCAATCAATACTTTTCTTGTCTAAATATATCCCCAACTTATCACAGACATACCTTTATCTGTTTTACGAAAGGTCTAACTCTCAAATACTATGTAGTCTGGTGGTTACATTTATTTAATACATAGAAAATAGGCATGAACTAATTTTCAAGAGTTCAAATTGATTTTCTAAAGCCCTTGATTTATATATATATATAGAGAGAGAGAGAGAGAGAGAGAGAGAGAGAGAGAGAGAGAGAGAGAGAGAGAGAGAGAGAGAGCGCTGTGAGTTGTTATTTGCTTATCAATTATACATGAAGAAGAAACTTTTATTAACTATTCACTTTAGCAGTTTACATTCTTGTAAAGTTTGCCGGTGGTCGATGAGGAGGGTTGTCGTTTCATCAGAAACAAACTCCATTTTTGCTACCATAACAAAAACTACTCTGATTGAAAATGCAACGTCAATTTCAAGCTACTTACCGAAGAAGCAGCTAGAATCAATTTGAAACGTGAAAAGGAAGAAAAATGTTCATGTAAATAACGACTCTTTCATCCGGTTTGTGTTAACTGATGTTAAAAAGGTCTCAATAGTCCCTTAAAACTGTAATGGTACCATGATACATTGATACATAGGTCAATACATAGACAGTGTGCCATTTTTAATTCAAGCAAACTGAGTTTACAGGTTCAATATTTGCAATTTTTTAAATTGAAAATGTCGAAAAAGGAACTTTAAATGACTGATTGACATAGGTTTGTAACTCATTCACATTTCTATTGAGTTCATGTAACAATCCGTTGACTGAAATTTTTTTATTAACATCTTTTTTTGTTTAAAATTGTTTACCTGTGCAATTTTAAACAATTTTAATAATAGACAAAAGCATGAATTATAGAAATCTAGTTACAAGCGAGACACAGAAGTAAGAAAGCATTGTTATGTAAATATAGCTCTACTACATTATTTGTTTACAGATAATGCAGAGTACAGAAATAACCCTTTCTCTGACAAAACAATTGGTTCCAAACAAGATAAACTGATTTAATGTGTTCATAAATTATATTATCGACAAAAAAGCACCATTTGATTAAGTCTAACTAATATTGCACATAGGTGAACAATAACCAGACTCAAGCTTTGTTTACATAACAAAGAATACTCAAAATCTGTATCTTGCTTGAAACTCAATATTTTACTTTGAATTCATTCTTTGACAAATCATTAAAACTCCATATATTTACCATTCTAGATTTTGAATATGGAAAAACAAAATTTAAAACTTTTGAGCTTAAATCGTGTCCTAGCCTCACTGCTTACGTTATTATAACTGTCATAAAATGAGTTAATTAATCCAATCCATACTAGGACCTAATTTTCTAACGTTGAATATCCATCATATATTGAATACGCTGATATTGATTAGAATCATATTAGAGTTGAAAGGATTTTTCAAGAGAAATTCCAAAAATGTTATAACCTAAGCCATAAGCAGTAATTAATTAATGAAGATTGAATCAAGGTCTATGGGGACAAGCAAATTTTTGAAATTGAAAAATTAAAGACTAATATTATCAATAAAAGCTTTGGTGGAAAGATGTATTTAATCACTACAATTTAGAAATCTATTGAAACATTTTTGAGCTGAAAAGATTTTTTAAGAATTGATTTTTATAGATTAAAAGCAAAAGGGGAGGGGGATGGGCAACGCTTCAAGAACAGGAAAAGGTCACTTACTAGGAGACTAACACTCTTACATACTGATACTTAAACATGAAAATGATGTCCAAGTATACAGAGTATTTAGCCCATATATACATATTGCATCTTTATTCATTAAATCCGGGGTTATTATGGATCGGATACCTTAACTGGAGTTATGCTGAAGTGCATCAGAATAGCGAAAGGTTTTTCTTTGATGTTGGTGAATTTTATTTCATTTTAATCCTTTTATTCAAAATTGTCAACCAAATATCCTAAATCAACAATGCAGAAAGTATACTTGAAAGTTCGCATCAATTATTAACTGTGCTGCAATGCAGCTGCTCAACTGAATCTACATATCGGTTTAGGATGCAGTCGACAAGAGTTGTTTTTTTTTTTAGAAAAAAAATCAAATAGAAAATTTAATTGGGTCTTTGCTAATGTTCTATGCTGCATATAGTGTGCTTTTTCATTTCCAAATCGAGAGAAGACTTGCTTAACCTGGTCAACCCCTCGGTTATAAACTCCCAAGTGCTGTCTTGGAAATCAACGACGGAATAAAAAGGTTGGTGAGACTTATACAACTTTTAACTATAGCACAGGCATTTTTATATCATAACATTTGAATTCTTCAAATAGATATGATAGAATAAACGTTCAATTACTTTGTCCCTGTGAAACGCGTTTTTATCCAATTAAACAATAGTGTTATGAAAACTAATAAAATCATATAATGTGACAATATGATTGTTAAATAGAATGAAAGTTTTAAATCTTCTAACAATCATTATTTTTGGTTGTTTGATTTATCCGTTTTGGGTAGGGGAGGGAGGGGGTATTTTTTTCAAATATTATTTTGTTTGTTTGGGGCTACTATCATAGCTTATCACAAATGAAAGTGATTAAGACACAATCTCCATATTCATCAATTTATTTTCTCATTAATAATTAGATATTCATGAAACATATTTATATCAAAGGTGCCAATATTTTCGTACATAAAAGGTTATTCACTTTTTTTATTGAAAACAAAGCGAGCAATTTAATGCAATATATGTTTGGTAATAACAAACTAAGTTTAGTTAACAGAATGAATTATGACAACAACAAAAAGACATTAAACTATTACTATATATTAACAGTAACTGAGGGTCTGGTTCAGCGTTTCACTTCATCTATGTTTCTTTTCTTTCAACATATGTACACTTCAATTGATGACAACGACCTTGAAAAAGAGCAAATATGATAAATATCTGTATTAAATAAACCATTGATAAATTCAAGATCAAAATGCTGCTACATGAATTTATGAGTCCACAAAACAATACATTTCAAAACCAATATACCTGTTGGTATTTTTGTTGTTTGTTCATACATGTAAAGCTATCCATAAAGAATTGAATTTCGAGTTCTCTGATCATATTGCGAACATTTCTTTTTTAAAGAAATATACGTTTGTTAAACGTTAATAAGTTTATTTTTAAAAGTGTAGGTTGTTTTTATAGTTGTCTGGACAAAAAGATACATTTTTATTGAAGAATCTATGGATTCATCCTTGCTTGTGTTTTACATTTTCTTTACTTTTAAATAAAATAAGTCAGAAATTAATTTGTAATTCATCATTTAGTACTATATTATTCTTTTTGACATTTTGCAATGCTCGCGTTAGCAAAAGTAGAAATAAATTGTTACTATTAATAATATTGTTCACAAAACAGACGCAATTACTCAAATCTTTTGGGGTGTTTTTTTCGTTTCAAATAACCACGTAGTTGTGGGTTTGTATTTATGATTATTATGTCCCTGCAAACAAAATGGCGAAAAACAAGTCAATTCAGTGGGCGCCAGCACATGTAAACAGACGTTTACAGGGAAAATACCCGTGTATTGGAAGCTTTCAATTAAGGTGGCTCACTACACCTTGAAATATTTTCTTAAATCAGCAGAAAATCACTTGATTAAGATAGATATCATAATTGATAAGAAATATTTCAGACCAATAGGCAAAAAAATGCGCAATTTTGGATGAAAAATGACATTTTCAAAAATTTAATCCAGTAAACATGAACAAAAACTCCATGCGAATTCGAACTCATGATCTGCGGTTCAGAAGCTCAGTACTTTAACCACTGAGCTACGACGTCGTACAACACAATCGGACGATATGAACAGTTTAACAAAACGTTTAAATCGCCATCTTGTGACGTAGTGTCTTAAGAAGTATAAGTGAAGGTGTAGTGAGGTACCTTAAGGTCGTTTCTGTTTTTGGTGGTTAGATAAAGTATCATTTTTTGCTACAAAAATTATCCATCCTGTGATTTTTATTCTAATATTTATGTAATCTACGTTCCTTAAATTTGAATAAAAACATATAACAATTCAGCATATAATATTTGGCTTTTCTAACTTATACCTGTGACTTTCCGTGCATATTCAAATTTGGTCTATATAAAGGCTATGTTTGCTATAAAAAAATCATGCTTTCAAAAAACAAAAAAATAACTATTTCCAAGGATACATAACGACAGGTTTCCAAGTTTCAATTCAATTCAGGTGTATGATCCAAAAAAAAAATGTAGAGTATATTGGACACAGATCACTTGTTAAAATCGCTTCTGAAATGAAAAATGTTCTTCAAAAAACTGTTTGACTGAAAATAATTTGCAAAAAAAAAATTCCGTTTCGTGTTTGAGAAGATTTGATCACGTTTCAACCAAATCATATATTCCACTGAAACCTAACTTCACCTTTTTAATGAACGATTCTGTAGCTAGTTCGGTTTTGACCAAAAATTTCTAAATGTAAATTTCTGGTCTTTGTACTAACGTTCTAAACACATTCTGATGAAGATTATTAACAAAATTTACAAAACAGTGTGGATATTAGTAAAGTTTACGTCTATATGGATATAAAAAAAACTTTAACAAATTTTTGTTCATTTTTTGTTCCTGCCCTTTGAAACAACCAATTGCATTCAACTCTTCAAAACTTTTTTTCTTCAATATTTTATATACCTTCAAAGAATTCATTGTACATATTGATTAAACGAACTGAAATCGCTTTACTGGCATACATAATTATCATAGTTTTCCAATGCGTGTCAAGACAGATTTGTTGCAGATTACATATGTACATGTAAAACACCATGTTCACTATATATAGGAGTTATCGAATGCATTATAACTTGTGAAATTGCATTTTTTCTTATGCTTGTGTACATCAGTACTCTTTAATTACTAGGCGAAAATCTATATTTCATTAAATATTTATATTATCGTCGATGCTGATGGAATTAAAATGCAAATACATCCTAATAAAAGCATTGCATTTACATGTATATTCATTTTGAGTTTATATTCTATTTATATAATTCATTATTATTAAAGTTTTTATCTCCAGAATCCAGTTCAACAAATCTATCAAATAACTTTGATCTCTACCAAACTTTGTCTTAGGATTTCATCAACCTGTTTCATAAACCTTATTTGACACCAACTTATTTTTTTTAATTGTGTGTTTACCGGTTGTTGAATATAACTATTGTTTAATCGAGGGGCAGAGTAGATAGTTGAACCTAGGCTAGCGAGGATGTTGTTTAATATACAATAACATGTTTTAGTTGTTTGCAACCTCCGTGCTGATAGAAAGCACAACAAGGTACCCTCCTCGCTCTCCCTAATGAATGGCAATGTGTTTTTGTTAATCATTTTATTGGGTAATAATATTTCAAATGCTTTTTTTTTCAATTTCAGTAATTAAATTGAGTAACCGGTATTATATAAAATTATCATAAGCACAAGACATAAAAGATGCAAATGCCACAATCTCATTTTTCATACTTTCGAGTTAAAAAGTGAAATGATTAGACTCAGTTTAGACGCAGTTTATACTCCGTTCTTTCACCCTCAGTGTTAGCAACACACTTGGCAACGAGTAACAAGCCGAATTTTTTTTTCCATGCCCGTAAATTATGCGCGTACGGTTCGCCGTAGAATTCACGTCATTCCTAAAGAAGTCAGTTAAGTTCTTTATTATGATGACAATCGGTATATTTATAAAAATAAATATTCGCGTCGGTTGACAATGGTTTTCTCGGGATTACCAATTTCAAATAATTTGATATTGTAGATCGAATTGAACCATTATTTGGTTGAAGTCTATCTGCAATATCAAGATATTTCTAATGAGCCATGAACAACAATCAATTTTCGTAAGAAATAGAGGAAAATGATTATTGGTGTATGTAAATATTTCTGATTATGTCTGTGGTCGGATAACATCCGCCAGTTATACATGTAACAGTTACAAATACTGCAGCAGATGTAAAGACTGAGGATAACATCAACAATGTTGAAAAAATTTTAAAGGAGTAGAAAAAAACACCATGTATTTTGATCTTTTAATTGTTACATGTATATATATCATATTAATGATCCTCTTATAATACACGATACAAAATATTTTAGTTTCATACATATTGAAAACAAGGAGTCATACGTGTAATGTTTTAAACGAAATTTAGACCACGCGTATTCACATGTATAGTAACTTCCATGTTATATCGATCTAATCTATGAAAATATACACCTTATACATGTAATTAATAATTCTAATTCAGTCTTCCAGTCCTTTACAATTTCATACGATATTTTTGTAATATTTCAAGTGAGATTCCAGTAGAAATTACTAGCAATTCTCTTTAATATAAAATACTAGAAGACTAAATTAGAATTCACGTGCTTTAAATTTCGTTCAAAATAATACATGTATGACTACTAGGTTTCAATAAGTATGAAAGAAAAAATATCACATGTAATTTGGCATCGTGTAGTATAAAAGGATCCAACTTGAAATAGAGAAATATTGTATCAAATTGTGAAGGAGTAAATTAAGGTGGTTTGGGACACTTGTCGATATTAATGTGGATAAACGTAAATATACAATGTAAACAAAATGCTTTTGCTGGTTCAGAGTTTCAAAATTTTATATTTGACTAAAAAAATGCATTTTAATTTTTTTCGAAAGGAAAAAAAATTAAAAAAGCCAAGCAGGATACTCGCGGCTGACAGATTTGTAACTAACGTTTAAACCTATTGCACTACGCTATTAGGTAAAAATTTTGAGAAAGAACAGAATTATAAAATCTTACTTGATTTTATTGTTTATTTGGTTAGGATGTATGGAGGTGTCTCATACCACTTTATGCTAAATAGATATCTCACGTGCATGCGACAGAATATTGTGTTGATTTTTGTAGAAATAACAGAAAACTGATTTTAATATATTGATTTGTTATACTTTCATGTTAAATACTGAAATCTGATTGGTTAAGACGCAGTTAATAATATTTACTATTACCCTCAGCGTTAGCAACGCACTTGGCAACGGGTAACATTAAAAAATGTTACATGCGCGAAAATTATGCGCGTACGGTTCGCTGTAGAATTCACGTTATTCCTATATAAAAGCAGTAAAATTTTCTTAAAAATTTTAAAAAAGCCATTCAGTATAACAAAATAAATAGTGCCTGTTTGGGAGGATAACAGTTGAAATTGACACCCCTCGAAAACCATTGTCAACCTCCGCTTCGCGTCGGTTGACAATGGTTTTCTCGGGGTGTCAATTTCAACTGTTACCCTCCCAAACAGGCACTATTTATATATTGTTATACTTTCATGTTAAATACTGAAATCTGATTGGTTAAGACGCAGTTAATAATATTTACTATTACCCTCAGCGTTAGCAACGCACCTGGCAACGGGTAACATTAAAAAATGTTACATGCGCGAAAATTATGCGCGTACGGTTCGCTGTAGAATTCACGTTATTCCTATATAAAAGCAGTAAAATTTTCTTAAAAATTTTAAAAAAGACATTCAGTATAACAAAATAAATAGTGCCTGTTTGGGAGGATAACAGTTGAAATTGACACCCCTCGAAAACCATTGTCAACCTCCGCTTCGCGTCG
The DNA here is from genome assembly GCF_963853765.1 of Magallana gigas. Classification (NCBI taxonomy): domain Eukaryota; kingdom Metazoa; phylum Mollusca; class Bivalvia; order Ostreida; family Ostreidae; genus Magallana; species Magallana gigas. Next base: position 34,525,850 of record NC_088862.1, read on the forward strand.
GTTGACAATGGTTTTCTCGGGGTGTCAATTTCAACTGTTATCCTCCCAAACAGGCACTATTTATATAATATTGATTAGAAGTAACATGTATATGTAGTATCTATTGATTCGATATCAGAAGACCTACTTTTACAATACAGATGCCGTCTGGTTCCACGTTCGATGGGAGCAGGGAGATGCTTATTGGGCTCGGGCTCGGCTTCCTGTTTTCCGCGGGAATCGTCGTCATGTTGGTTGTGGTCATCAAGTGCCTATGCTCAGAGAATAGCTACACCACTTCCTTTCTGAGGGACAGAGTAACGACGCTGGAAAATGTCGGACAGAGAAAGAAGGTCCACCGACCCAATCACCGCGGAGCTATGCGTGTGGACATGTTGTTTTAAAAACAAAATTGTGAATCATTTGTTTCCCTTTATCTTGTTTTCTTTGACCTCAACTTACATGTATAATCGAAATTTATCTAAAGAGAGAGAGGAAGAGAAATTTTACTTCTTTATTTAACTGTGATCCTCAATATAGTGCATATAAAACGAGACTTTAACTGTGATGATGCCTTATTTGAATTATTTTGTACATCCGATGTTTTTATAAGTCCCTGTTAATTGTTCATTGTTACAAAATTGTTTGCATTTACTTTAAGCTGTGATCAGAAATATTTTTCTATACATTTCTGTATTTGTTAACAAATTATTGATTCACATATTTTAGAAACGTTGATTTGTTGAAACATTTACTGCGTCAATAAAATATATCCGACATCTCTTCTTTTTAATTTCATTAATAGTGTTGGATTTTTTCGGCAAATTTTTTCGGCAAATTTAGATACATTAACACAAATATATACATGTGTTCAATTTCTCTATATTCAATATGTTTACAATTCAATTCTGAGTTGAGTTTATTCAAACCTTATGTTCAATGGCGGGTTAAATCTGATTGAAATCGGATCTTTGTTACACTCCGAAATTCTGAAAATCGTTGTACAGCGATAGTCTGTTGAGGCCATTTGCATTAATGTTCGTTGTTAATCCACAGGGACAAATATGAAATATGAATATAAAACCATCAATATTCATATCGATTTGAAAAAAAAAATCATTTGTAAGTCTAGTTTGTAACTTCCATATTTCATTTTGTCGATACGATAGCCATAAAACTAATCAAATGCAAAATGGCTCTTTAGTTAAACTCACCTTGATACAAAATTTATAAATTGTTTTTACACCCAAGCACCCAAAGCTGTGTCAAAATGGCAGTGTGACTTGGCATGTCTTTTTCATTGCTGGCCACTCAGCCATGTTTCCTTGGAATCAACAAGATTTGTCTGGCTTTTGAGCAAAGACTACGCAATCGGTGTATATTTCGCTCGAAACCAGTGTCATTTTAACTTGTTTTGACACAAGAAATAGAGTTATACACTCTACTGAAAGTCCAAAGCCTTGTTAAATGGTTCTATCGTCACTGTACCTGATTATAAGGGGGTTGTTTCATACATGCATTAAATTTACAGAATGATTGCATACCAGTAAGAGTTTGCTAAGAATCTATTACTGAGTATTTGGAGCAATACAGAGGGTTTTGTAGATACATAAAATTATATATTTACATTTTCCAGTGTCTTTGCCTGTGATAACACTACGTATCAATTGTGTACTATATAAAATCCATAACTTCAAATGTCGTATAATTGGGGCGCCAGCGGGGTTTGCTAATTCATATTTAAATATTTAATCGTACAATGGCTTAAAATTATATAAATATAAGTAATAAGGAATCATTCTTTGAATATTATGAAGTGATAGATTTGACCACGCCCCGACCGAAATTATCACCTCATGATACTCAAAGAATGATTCCTTAGTCCTTAAATAAAATCGAAGTCCATCAGGCCATGGGTCGCATCATATACACGACTTATCGTACAAATGCTCTATCTTAGAACAGTTACTGTTACATTAATAATTGAGTTATTTTTCAAATTGATTTATGGACTGTAATTATTGATGCAATCACGTGTAGATACATTACCATAGTGTTTCCTTTTAAATTGCTCTACAGTTAATTTGATACGCAATAATGCAATGCAGAATGAATTTACGAAATAACATTCAAAAACCATTTATCAAAATTTCTTGTATTGATTTATCGTAATGTAATGCATTCATTTTAAAACTGAATTCATTTAGTGTTAACAGCTAAATTGTGTCAGCGGAGGAGCAGTTACACATGCGAGAGGATTGTAAACAATTAAGTTAGCTATAGTTTTAAAAAAAAAATGTTTAAAGGTGAGAATATTCTCTTAAACAAAGTACTTTAGTACTGAAAACCACACAGCTTGCGTAAAACCATATCCGAGGTCCCTCAACTCAGAGCGGAGAAGTCGCCATTACGTGACCAAGCGGGGGTTCAGGCATTTTATGGAGCGATGTCAAATCAGCTCGGATAGCCCAGTCGAAAAAAAGGAGGCTTAAGAATAGCCGAAAGGTACTTTAGTTTACAGTGGTCAAATACACAGGTGCTTGATGACAAGATCAACCCACCCTCCTTCCATCACCCACCCCAAGTGTAGACCCCAACAGAGTCTTTGCCCCTTTTTTCAATAAGTTATCCTTTAATGACATATTTCTGATCTAATTCATACTTTCACTAAGAGAAATTACCCCAAACAAACATCTTAATATGAAAACCATACCCATCTAAATAGAAACAATAGTATATGTCAACAATTAAGCACATGTGGTCAAGTATTCGCTGATTTATTTGAAACTGGACTACAGTACATCCTTTTAAAAACAATATTATTAATTGTTTATGAATCAGTAAATCCAAAACGCTAAACACACTTACACTATATCGTGTTATTTTGTGATATAGCGCGAAATTTTTCCAGACCAAACAAGTGGTAGTCACGAAACCACTCGGTACCGTCTTGTTTATCCGGGCACTCGATTAATGGCTGCGCCCATGTTGGGAAAAATGTGAAGGAAATGTCAAGCAAATTCTTGACGTTTTCTGGAAATTTTAGGAAGACATTCGCACTTCCAGAGGGACACAGAGTACAATGGTTCCCCGGGCACATGCAGAAGGGCATCGCGCAGCTTTTGGCGCGTCTGAGATCGATTGATTGTGTGCTGGAGATTCACGATGCGAGGATTCCGTTCTCTGGGCGGACACCTTTGTTCAAAGACATGATGAAAATGAAAGCACACGTGTTACTTCTGAATAAATGTGATTTAGCAGACCTGAGCAGGAAACCAGATATCGTGAAGAAATTACAGGGAGAAGGGGTGGATAAAGTGTTGTTTACTAACCTAACAGCGGCGAATTCTAAAATCATAAAGCATCAGTTGTTTCCATTAGTGGTTGAGGCTATCCACAGTAAGCCTCGATATAACAGAGAGACAGCGGAGGACTACGAAATGGCAGTGATTGGTGTACCTAATGTAGGAAAATCCACATTCATAAACTATGTAAGACGCTCGCATACAACCATCAAGAAAAAGAGTCTGCGGGTCGGGGCTGTTGCAGGTGTGACAAAGGTGCTGTCAGGAAAAATCCGAGCCAATTTTAATCCCCCGGTTTTTCTCATGGACACTCCTGGAATTCTGACCCCACAGGTTTCCGACCTAGAAGAGGGGATGAAGTTGGCCCTCTGTGGGTGTTTCCCCGACCATGTTGTGGGTGAGGACCTTATCGCTGATTATATGTTGTTTTGGTTTAACAAAATCAGTGACTTTAGATACGTGGAACATTTCGGTCTACCTGAACCTACTGACAATGTTAAAGTTCTCCTTAACCATGTAGCAAAGGAGAATCAGTTAGTGAAACGAATAAAATCGCCGGACTCTAGGGAACATCAGTTTTTTCCCGATTACGTTGCAGCAGCCACACTAGTGTTAAAACAGTTCAGAGAGGGAGGGCTCGGACCTGTGTTACTGGAAGATTTCTGTGTCCGCTGAGCCAAGTCTGTCATGTGTTGCTAAACAAATACCTGTATGCATCTGACATGATAATTTAGATGATCTAGTACATGACCTGTGTTATTCATGTTATTGGAGAATTTTGTCATGGCCGGGCAGTGCCCCTGCTTTAAGTGTTTTAATGAAAAAGTTCATGATTTATATGTTTAAATATTTATTAACATCTGCCGTGTTAATCTAAGTGATCTAGTAAAGCACCAGTGTTATTTGAGGATTCCTTATGCTGCTGCCCTAAATTGTGTGTTACAAAATTATATATTCATTTCTTATGATTTGTAATAATTATATATTTGCATCTAGGATTCTAACATAATAATCACATTGATTTAAGACAGGACACAAGCAGTGCTCATGTTTCTGAAGAAAATATGTAGAGGCATTCCCCTGACTGATGACAAATATTTGATTATGTTTTTGCAATGTTTTTTGGCACAAGAGGTTGAGAAAAATAAATTTTGTATTTTGAACAGATTTTATTTAAAATTCATTAGTTGATGTTAAGGGCATATCAACATGAATATTAGTGTGTAAAGAATCCAATGCTGATATTCATTTCCTCATATATGCTCTATGTCAGACACTTTAAGATGGTCACAATGTTAACAATCTTAAAAAAGTCTATCCATGTAATATACTTGAAACAGTCTTTTCTTCAAGGTAATGGGGGTTTTTTCAACTTGGCTTTGAGTATGAAGACACCTTGCGAAATCTTCTAATGTTTACTACATATACTAGTTGAGTTAAATGTTGTTTCCTCTCACATATACATTTAGATTTTTTAGCAATGACCATATAATCTGAAATATTTACATTTGCAACCAAGTTTCCTGTTAAATATGAACCAATAGAATAGTGAAAAAGTTCAAATCTGTGTGAACATTTTAATAATGTCACAATTATAAGAACAAGTGCTTATCCTTTAAAGGTTGCATTATTGTAAACTTAAAAACATTAATAATTCTGAATGTTTTACCTTTTATAAAGGTTAACATAGGTAATAAACAGCAATGTTACAAAGTTCACCAGGATATCAGAATATGGTTGGTATGTGATCAATCATCTGAGAATTTTATTACAGATTTGATCACAGGATTTGATCGTGTGACAAACCAAGTTCATATTCCGGTGAAATTTTCAACTTGCTGTTTATTTCCTCAAAAACTATCTTTCTTAAACTTTATCCTGAGAAGAAGTGATGTCAGGTTTATATTTGTTAACATTTTCCTGTGGCTCATTATACTATGGATTGAGTAAAAATTCAATATCATTAGATTTAGTCAAATGAAGATAATGACCATTACATTAAATAGTATATACATTCATGGTAACTGTACAGTAATTGAACATTCTACATTGAATGTGTATATGAATGGGGATTTATTTTCCTTTGAATTTGTTCAATGTATAGATAAGCCTGACCTAAAACTCATGATCAAGTTAAATATTAACCATAATTTACATTTAAATGTAATATCAAAATAATTGTTTAAAAAGTAATAGATGTATTCAATTTAAAGAAAAAAAATTATTTTTATCTCAAAATTCTGTATAAAAATTCCTTCACCTGAAATAATTTTTTAAAAATGTTATAGGTGAAGGTCTGTGTTTGATATAATATTGTTACCTTAAGTATGAATATTTTTCTTAGCTGAAATGGTCTGAATTTTTATGAACTGCAAATTCCTCCCCCCCCCCCCCCATTTTTTTTTTAGTGGGGGAGACATTTTTTCTAAAAATAACAAAAATAAAATCTTTTAAATTTGAATTATTTTCTATGAAATAAATTAAGTGTAGAAAAGAACAAGATACTATTTTGACTAGGATAAATGAATTCATAAAGATTACCCCATGCAGCCATTTTACTGAATTTTGCATATACATGTATAACTTAATATTGAACTTTTAAGTAGGTCCCTATGATCCTTGGACATCCATGGTTTACAACATAAGTAAATAAGGTATATATGATTAGTTTTGAAAATTCAAATTTGAATTAGTTATTGAAAAACCAATAACACAGTAAATCAAAGTATTGAAAGTACTTGCACAAGAATGTAGTCATCTATAAAGACGATGCATAAACATATTAATAGTGATCTAATTAGACAGAGGCCGTAAACGACAAACTCATTAAGAATGTGACCTCAATCTCAGACACAGAAGGCAGATGCAGCCCGTCGCTAGGTGATGCAGTAGATAACCTCTTTTCTTTCATTCAGGTGTGGATGGCACGACGAAATTGTTGGCATCGATGCGAGAAACCTGATTAAAAAGGTCAGAGGTCAGATCTGTTTATGCGGTATATGCCTGGTATTTACCAGCAGTAGAGGAAGTGCGTCATTTTCCTGACACAAATTGGTGGTGTATCTCTTTCTTTGTTCCCCGCCAGATTCTAACCTTTTTGTACAGAATCAACAAATACAATGCATACCTGTAGGTGACATTTTTTTTGTTGATAAAATTCCATGCAATTTTGTGATAAAAGGGTTTTATTATCTGATGTTGACATATATAAGAAATTATTATTTTACCGAAAAATCTCAAGTTTTAACTTTACATTAACAAAACATCATTTTTCTATACTAGTCTTGTTTCGGTAAAAGAGAAAGGAAATAGCAACTTCCAAAGAAAATGTACCTAAAAGGATTCTACTTAGGGAGAAGGGTGTTTTTTTCTGTTTGATCCAGTATTTCTAAAATCAATCGGGTATACTTGTATATGTTTTTTCATTTATTCAATATACTATCTAACTTGTTTTTAATACCGGTATATACATTCTTACACCCCAAGATTTTTTAAAACCTAAAATTAAAACCAAATTTCGAATTCGTTATGCTCTTTTATTGGATGAGTATATTTAACAATGTACATACCAGGTATAGATATGCATACAGGTATGTTTAATATACACATGATTTGAAAAATAAACAATCCTTTCTGAAGTATGCACAAAAATGAACACAGGCAACATTTTTGATTATAACTAAAGTACCCTCACTTCACTGTTAATGACAACAAACTGCTCGGTGATGCTGCGAAAAGAAACAAATGTATATTAAAACAGCATTAAAACCCAATATGATAGTGTAGAGTGCTCTCTCTCTCTCTCTCTCTCTCTCTCTCTCTCTCTCTCTTATTACTTATATAAAATGAAATACCATGATGCCATATGATCTTCAAAATGTAAAAAAAAAATTTTAATATCATCTTTTTGATAAGATAACATACGGCTGTGAAATATTTGTACTGAATCGGTATAAAATCCACTAGTTCTTTAATTTTTGCACCGTTTTAACTAGAGATATCAAAATGAGATTTTAAAGTAAAAATCAAATTAAAGAAATGTTGAACAAGGAATGAAATTCAGAAAAAAATGCATGCGGTTAAGCATCTGTTCTCTATATTTCATTAGATAAACCATTGTTAACACAACAATGAATGCCAAGTGAAAACTGCAGGTCTTTTTATTTCAATTCTAACATCTTTTACTTGTTGTTTTCAAAAACTTATATAACTGATTACATATTATGAAAACAATCCCCAAAAATAATTGTTTGTAACATTAGCGTGACCATTAATATCACAATTCACGCCAATCTGATTCCACTTATAAACAGTCTAGTCGGGACTCCGAAAACGGAATCTGGCTCCAATATGCATCGCTGTAAAATAGCGTATATCATTTATAACCCTTGAAGTATATGCCATTCATACATACAAAAATATATATTCATTTATGATCGTGGAATAAAAACACAGATTTCATTTAGTCTTTGGATAATATGTTTTAGTCTCGTTCCTTTTAGAAAATTTCGTTTTAAATATATGAAAATAATTATTGCATTTATGTTTTTAAAATTATATGATCTAATTTCATATATTTTCTGTGTAGCGGTATTATTCAAACAAATTAAATGCATGACACCCCTCCCCCCTTTTCCCGACATAAACAAAATCCCCATTTAAGGAGACTTAACCATCTGGTCAACTTTAAATTTTTGGACATGATCATTGAAGCTATCAACAGAGACAACTATCATTTAGTAAGAAAAAAATTAAATATTTTAACGTTAAAACTTAATAAGTAAATATTATTCTATATTTTTACACAAAGCTCACAAACTTAACGTTGCCATCCAGCCATCTTAAAGTCCAATTAAAATTCAAAGCAAACAATTTACCGGACTTTCATTCACTGAGCTTGTCTGGTACAATGCGACCTGAGACTACACATCAACACATCAAATTTTGGCACACTTAGAATCCATATACATTGTCAATGTATTCATGACCGTGAAAATAAATTCACATTGAAGCACCTTAATCAAAGTGCTAGAAAGCTGGCATCGAAACCATTACATAATTTTACGAAAAAAAAATATTACCAACTTTTTTGGTCGCGAAAAAAACTTTTCATTTTAGAACATTTGAATCCTGTGGTTTTCCCTGTCACTCACAACAACGTCACCGTTACCAAGGATACCGATCCCCTCCAGACCACGGAACTGTCCGCTCTCGCTGCCATAGCAACCAAACATACAGTAGAACCGCCCGTCGCCATGGAACACTTGGATACGGTTGTTCCCGCTGTCCGCTACCAGGACGAACCCCTGACCATCTATCGCAATGCCTTTCGGGAGTTTCATCTCTCCTTGGAGTGAACCATGGGAGCCGAAACAGTACAGGAAGTCGCCGTACATACTGAACACCTGGATACGGTGGTTGTTGCTGTCCGTCACGTACACACGGTTGTCCGGACTTATCGCCAGGTAATGGGGGTTATCAAAACATCCCAACCTGTGTCCCATACTGCCAAACTCACGGACGAACCGACCGTTGGACTGGAACACTTGGACCCGGTGGTTCTCTTTATCACACACGTAAATAAAGCCCATGTTGTCGCTGGCCACACCCCACGGGTACAGTAGCTGCCCCGGTTCCACACCCTCCTCTCCAAAGGTCAGCTGGAAGTTCCAGTTGTGGTCGAAGATTTGTATCCTGTGGTTCATTCTGTCCGTCACCACGATCTGTCCGAAGCTGTTGACAGCGATACCAGTCACTGAGTCAAACTCCGCGTCCCCTGTCCCGTAGTTCCCGATCGACCTCACAAACTGTCCCCTGTTGTCAAACACCTGTACTCGGTTGTTATGGCTGTCAGCCACCAGGATTTGATTGTCCCTGGACGTCGTTGCTACCCCCCTTGGCCAGGTAAATTCAGAGTGCTCGGTTCCACGTGATCCAACCTGAAATATCGCTCTTCCTTTGTCCGTGTATCTTATAAGCGAACTTGCAACGACAGTGCTTTCGTTTTCGTAAAAAGTCACCGACGGCCGCACAAGCAACAATTCACCGGAAGTGGACGAGTCTGAATCGTCTCCATCATCATAGTGAATATTGAACCGTACAGGGGGGCGCGATCGTGGACTGGAACTAAGGGACCTTATTCTTGTCGGACTGCTGTTCCTTTCCACTGGACTGCCCCTGTCTATTCTACTGGGAGAGGTTGAATCGTGCGATTCCTCTACGATCGATCTGATACGATCGGCTGTAGCTTGTCGCGTGGACGCGATCAGTGCTCGGGCCTCGTTCAGTCTATACGCCGAGGCCCCTGTGCTTAGACTTCTGAACCGCCTTTCTGAAGCAGAGAGAGGGTGGTGGCTGTTGTAGGAGGGGGTTGCGCCGCCAAGAAGCGTGGCTAACCTCGTGTCGGACAGATTGTGACGTCTTCTCTCTTGTAGAGACAGTGAACGTCGTGCAGATCTGACTCCCTCGCTACTTGTTTCTGAATCAGTGTCAAAGTCTCTTGCATAATATGGAAGTCTCCAGGTATCAGAGCCCCCGGCGTAAGCAGACGACACGGGGACAGAGGACGCCGCGCTCGTGTAAACTGATGGGTTTGTCGTTGATCGTGTCGTTGAAGACGTCGGCCTTGTTGTGGATGTTGTCAAGGTTGTCCACGTAGGGTAGGTAGAGTCTAGTCCAAAACGAGGCGACTGAGAGTAAGTTGTGCCGGACGTTCTCACTTGACTGCTGGTGGAGCCGTGCATGGGACGGGGGTATGAAGACGTAGAGTTAAAGAACATAGGTTGATTTGTCACCGGAAGTGGAGAAGATATCGGGGAATATTCAAGTTCGAAGGAAGGTGGGTCTGAATACTGAACGGGGAGGTCGTCCTGGTTGACAAAGAATGGCAGTTCCTCGTCCACTAGAAGGGACTGTTGTTGATATAGTGACGCAGCGTGAGGGGAGGACTGCGTTGTGACGGCTGTCGTTGACGAAACCGTCGGGAGTTGATAGGAAGCTGCTGATTGGGTGGAAGATAATGGCGGGAGAGTCAACGGAATCTGGGATTGGTTGGAGGAAGGTCGAAAGTTCGTCGCTTCTGACGTCACGGGGAGCGTGTTTTCAATAGAGGAATCACTGGATGATTCATCCGTCATCGAAAATCTCGGCGGGGATGTGTTTATTTCACCAAAATTGGATATGAAGTTTGAAATTCGAGTCCCATCTGTGTTGAATTCGATCGATCTGTCTTGCGGAAGGCGGTAACGGTCTGCATTGTAGCTCCGAAGTTTTTCCAGTAGATTTTCGCTCTGTCGCTTCAAATCCATTACGTCATCATCTGGCAAAACTAAGAAACGTCTCCTAAAAAGTGATTCGTTTGTTTCAACGAAAGACGCTAACATTGCCATTTCAACTTCGACATTATCTTTCTGCAAAGTCAAAGTTCGAATTTCTCCCTGAAGAAATGTCTCAGCCTCGTTATGCAGCAAACGCTGCCTCGATCTCAAATCAATGATGTAACGTTCGATAGCTTCGGTTATATCCGATTTGACGGAATCAACTCTCTGTCTAATCGCGTCCATCTTACGTTCCAGATTACCAGCTATATCTGTTAGTCGGGGCGCACCTCGTTTTAACTGTCCCAGAACAAGAGAAACCTCGCGATGAATTTGTTCCATGTGAGAGTCTTTACAGTTGGCGCAGATTATCTGGTCGCAGTGAGAGCACCGCATAATGTCCACTTCACGGGAGCAAATCGGACACCGCCTCCGCGGCGCCTGTGGTGCGTGTGATATACGATTTTGAAATCGGGGATATCTCGACAGGACCACCTCTTCTTCCTCCTCCAGTTCATCTTCTTCCTCTTCCGCTGCTGCGCAGCATGCCCCGTTGGGGATAAAGAAAAAAGCATCATCACCACTTGCTTCGTTTGCACCAGCTACTTCCGGTGGTCTGACGTCAGGATCGATTGGACGAAGGTCGAGGAAATTCTGTATAGTCAGGTTATTTGGGTACGAGGACACACCACGATAAGGAACGATGTGTTCCGCACGACACTCGGGACATTTCAGGGTTCTAGTAAGCCCCCTCACCAAGCCTTCTAAACAGGGGGATTCACAGAAGGTGTGTTGACATGGGAGTAGTTTAGGGTTGTTGTACCTGTCCAGACATATAGCACACCTGAGCAGCTCGTCTATCCGGTGAGCCGAATAGGCGTGGCCCTCCGCCATCTTGACGGATTGCTATATAGAAATATTCATCTGGATAAAAGAACAGAAAGACAAATATTACATTATGAAGATTCTGTCTTTGTTATATTTTCTTCTTGCACTTAAATTATTTTATTAAAAGGCAGATTTAAGGAGACTTGGTGCAAACAAATTCGCCATTAGATATTTCTAAATTTTTAATAATAAAGTATTACATGTATATAAGCATGTATATAAGCATAAACTATCATTTAGTAAAGTATTTGCGTTGAAATTTGACTATTTTTTATATCTTTATGCAAAGCTCTTATTTTTAGGGAGATTAATATAGTCTAAAAATGAGCACGGCCATCAAGCCCTCCTGAACATTTACCTGATTGTGTCTGTTTTTAATTATTGACCCAAGATTGAAATCCATGTAAAAAGTAAATATCTAGTTGCTATCTGAAAAATAAAATAATGCATGTAAACAATTTTTGAAACATCATTAAGATCTTTACATAATTACATAAATGAAATCGGAGATAGTTTTTGTTCTCATTTAAGCGCAGTTTGTGACTTCCATTATATATTGCCAGACATCACCACAGCACAGGCCACAGACATTGACGAGCGCTCTGTGACGTCATCCCTTTGTTGTGGGTGGTTAGTGCCTGTTGTATTTTTGTTTGAAAGTTGGCAGAGGCCTACAGCGACCCAAATGTTTACAGAGGGAGGGGTTTGGTTTGCAACGATGGGGAGCTTAATACAAAATTCGCAATATATTGAAGAATACATTTTAAATATATATATATTTATACAGAAAAAACCATCGTTCATGCCTTGATGGCGGAATTACTTTACATGCTAGTTGTTAAAATAGCCTTAACTATGTCTTGTTTGATTTGTACGTGCATTCATCACTTATATGCTCGTGACATGCACGTCAAATATCAGGAGCGGAGATCCTGCGTTAGATAGAGGGTATATCCCTGTCACCTGAGCACCAGACAGCGTGTATTGTGGAGCTTTTTCTGACGCCGACTCACGATCGCAGGGGGTGGATCTTGGAAATTTTATTTTCTTTTGTGAGGGGTGTCCAAAACTTTTTTTCCATATCACATGTCTAAATGATACTAGAGGATGATTACGTAATACACTGATAGGGGCGGATCCTGCTATAACTTTTATTTCCTGGGCGAGAGGTGTCCAAAACATAACAATGTTTTTTTAAGATATCTTATATCTAAATGATACTGGAGGCTGTAAATTCACTGACACCCCCCCCCCCCCCACACACTTTCCCGTAATCGCCCTCTAGCCTAAAATCTTTATAGTGTATTAAGACGTCGTCAGAATTATATTCTGTTCCTATGAACATATGTATGCGTGTAAATGGAGCTGTCCAAATTAATCTATGCTCTCTGAGTGAAGCAAACTGACCCAGTACAATTGGAAACGTATATTGTCATTTCTTTGGTTTAAACATGTATCTTACAAAATGAAAAGCAGCTGCACTAAAACAAAAAAAAAACTCCTAAATTTAACCTACAGTGCTCGTATGCACGGTGGCTGGTGGCTGATATAGGACATACGCTTGAGATATTTTTTTTTAGTTCACCAGCCACTCTTGCACGTGCTTATATCTGTACGTGAGCTTCTAAAATCAAGTGCTTGTAACAAATTGATGATATCTAAATAATAAATAATGAAAATGATTCATTGCTCAAAAAAAGAGGAGAAATCTCAAACCTTTGTTGGTGTTGAATCCTTCTCTCAGCCTTCACCAGTGAATCTCCCAAAACGGACACGATGCAGTTCGCTGGAATCCTCCCAGATACCGCGATCGAGTGTTGAGAAAATATATCCCCTGAATTTCAATTTGTTTTTGTCTGTGCTCTTCCGTTGGCTCAGTGCATGATGTACGTATGTTTAACTGCGGGACAGTCGAGATTGGTGTCCGGAAGCTTGGCTGGGAGTTTTGGATTGTTTTGTTTTTACATTGTAGTAGATAGATATATGAACTCGAAGGAATGCTCCTGATGTGAGGGTTATTTTTAGACTCGGTGCATTTCGAGTTCGTAGATCAGAATTTTTATGCATTTTTTTTCATTTCTATATCTATGAGAGAGAGAGAGAGAGAGAGAGAGAGAGAGAGAGAGAGAGAGAGAGAGAGAGAACTAGTCTTTCAAATTATCCTAGTTTTATTGCTTCGACAATAAAATAAAAAGGTAATGTTTCAAATCATACATTTTTATGATTTACACATATTCCAATGTACTTGTCAATAAGCATCACATGTAACACCTGTTAATCCGTCTTTGAAGTTTCATTTGTTTATTCTGTAGATGTCATTGATGAAATATGTTAGAATAAACATATTTCGAAAGAATCGAATTATCTATAAATGCATTAATATTTTTATTTTCCCATATATTTTGATAGCGCTTTAACCGTGAGTAGGACTGATGCTTGCTAACCCACAATGTAATGCGTAGTAAATGTTTTAATTGAATCTAAAATATATCAGACATTGTTTTGTACTCAGCATTCTTTAGTTCTTTTTACGATTTTCTGATGAAATTTTCTAATTGTATGCGTTGATTTCTATTTTTTTTCTTTCCATTTAATAATTATTATTTTTATGTCGGGTTACATGCTAATAACACGAGTTGTCTTTCTTTCATTCTTACGGCGATCTGCTTCAGTCTGCAAAACCTATTAAATACTCCAGCCTTAATCCAAGGAATACAGATCTTAAGAAAAGGCATCGTGTTAATCCACTGTTAATCCCGATCAGAAGTTAATTCATTAATCATTGACTTTGTTTATAAAGTCATGGAGAGATGATATTTTAGAGGTAAGACATACTTTTTTACAATCAAGCTTTTTTCTATCAATACACTTTATGCATTTTGTACTATTAGAAAATGGAAATCTAGAATGAATATGTATACATGTATCTATAAAGACATATAGGTTCAAGACGTTCTACAAATATCCTGAATTATGTGTTAAATATACAAATGTAAAAGTAAGAAACCAGTTTTAATTTTTTGTTTATCCCCCCCCCCTCCTGTCTTTTTCCACCTCTCACTCTCACTTCAGTTCTACACAGATGCTGTGCTTTTAACACTTCACTACAATGCCAATGTTGTACATACACAAATATGCTTGTGAGTTTTTGCTAAATAATGTTTGAATAACTTTCTGATTTCTTGTCGCGATTTTACTCAATCTGTAGCTGGAAGAAAAAAAAATCTGAATGTACAGACATGCATTTATTTTTTTTTTGAAATGGGAAAGTAATTACATTTATTATGGAAATTTGGGTCTGAATTAAGTCTATTTTGTTTTTTTGTTTTTTTTAATAAGCACAAAAAGATTATCTGTATATGGCGCAAAAATACTTCAGCCAATTACAATCATTATGTCAATCATTTAGTGAAGTTACCGACAAAATTATAGTTTTATCCATTGGCACCCCCTCCCTCTTCTCTATATAAAATAGTTAGAGATCCGTGCATGTGTTGTATGGGACACGTTGAATCACTGGAGCAATGTACATTTCATGCAATATATAACCACACATGAATGTAAATTTGTCGAATTGTGCAATATTTGACGACTATTAAATCAGCAGCAAAGTCTTATAATTATTTGCACGTTGCTGTTAACACATGATTATCAAGAAATCAAAAGAGGGCTGTTTTAAAAAATTATGATTTATTTTATAATAAAAATCGGAAAGAAATTACGTCACAATCTTAATTGGTTTATTGTATTACGTAATTCAAAAGAAAGTACGCACATTGTAACAATGGATCATTAATTAATTGCTAAACAGCTTCACAGATATAAATGTTAGGTGAAGATCCGTTCATACAATTACAGTGATAAAAACGCCCGCAGGAGTCTGACCCCCATGAATCTGAATCACACAGTGCTTCTATAAGAGTTGATCCACACATGATAGCAATGCTGTTTTGCTAAATTTTGAAGTCGGAGTTATCGTTCCTTAAATATTTTGATATTTTTTCATCGGGGAGTTGATCTTCTACATTGACTTTTACATGTCAAATTTTGTCAAGGAGTTGATCAGTTCTTTATAGTTCAATGTTATATGATTATATAAGCTAAACCTATCTGCTATTTGTTGTATATTTATTTACAAAATGAATATTTTAAATTATTCAATAAATTTCTTATCATGTGCTAATACTCATTAACTACATGTGCATACAAAGAAGAGAACAGCTATAGTTGAAATTCTTTTCATAATTGAGTTTGATTGTTAATTTTAAAGATAAAAACCTTATTTAAGCCTACCGTGTAAGTTAAGGTTCATTACCTATAAAAACTGTAAACCCTTTGAGATTTTTCAGTGTTTCGTTTCGGAATTCGTACACCGGGGTTAATAATTATATCTTAATTAACCAAACCATCCCTTCATACCTCTGCAATTAATACGGCAGCTGTATGCTTTAATGTTAATATAACTATCATCAACTTTGACATACCAACTGCGTAAAACGCATGCGAACAAAAGCAGTTCGGGACAGAATGAAAAATGCAGGGACCCAGTTATGTAATGTGTCCATGTCTGCAGGTTTCTTTCAAACTCAGAACAACTTAATTGGAATCTCTTCATGCAATGCAGGGCCTGAACTTACAAAAATGTTCATGAATCTTTTGTTTTACCCAATATTTCCCATGGCATCCATGCTCTACAAAAACTTTGAAAGAACTTATTACGCGACATGCTTTAACTTAGTGGCTGTGATACCCCCCCCCCCCCCCCCCCTTTAATTTTCCGTTAAATAATTTAAAGGCGATAATTCCATAATATCAAGGTGATACGTGTACTGAAAATCCCGCCTCTTTTCCATATTTACCAAGCGTAATTTCTTTGAACGTATATTTCTTCACGTCTTCGAAACCTACGTGTCAGAAAAAACCTCAACCTCTGCCCTAACCGTTTCCGACTTCTTTAAATGATCCCGCGGATCGATCCGATGAAATTTCCCGCTAGAAGCGCCGAACCGCACCAGAAGCTGTTCTGATCAAATGTTCTTGTAATTTTCAATCAATCAAAGCCGCGGGAACTTTCTCACTGTCGTCTGCTTCCATCAATATGTTTCCGGTGTTCTAAACTTCTGCCATCTTTGTGAAACTGATATTTCTATCAAAGAAGTATTTTTTCTCCCTTTATTCTGGATTTGCGGAGCAGTCGGGAAATATCGGGATCATCTTGGAACTTGTAATTGACCAAACTGTTATCGTTCCGTATTGCTACAGAAATATCACTTTATACAGCGTATGGTTTTTTGGCAGCGAACTGTATCGCAGGATATTTGTTAAGTCGGTAAAGGTGAGTGTTTATTCGTTCAATCTTTTCCTTGGATTCTCAAATCGATGTAGAGATGGTACATGTATGAGTCAAGGAAAGTTTAAAATGAGAGAGATGAAGGTAGATTGGGGTGGGAGGGGGGTAAGGGGATGCATAGTGGAGGGGATTGAGAAAGATGCATAGGGGGGGGGGGGGTTTAAGGGGTGCGTATTATTGATTAGGTATTATACCTCTAGTACCCTTAGACCTTAGTAGTGTTTTTATGGAACAACTTTGATACATTTGAAGCCATGCCTTTATCCTTTAGAATGAGTAATAATATATAAAACTGGTCATGCCCCCCCCCCTTTAGCAAAAAAGCACTTATCATACCCCTATATTAAATAACTCGTTCCACGTTTATTTGATGCCGCCCCTGTCCTGATCCCGTAGCCATAAAAGCTGGACGAACTGCAACTCACTTTTAATCTCATCAGTCTCACTATTCCTGTTGTAAAAGTAAGATTGAGATCGAAGATGAGCTCGTCTAACTTTTATGGCCCTGGGCCGCATCCCTACCCTACAGACTATGGGACATGTCCCCCCCCCCCCTTACGTGTGAAAATCAAAATTTGGGCTAAATTTCAAACAAAAAGTTAAACAGTCATAAACCTTGAACGCTCTATAACCTACTCCGACCTAACATAATTCTTCCATAAAATCCCCATGCCCAACACTCCCTGGATCCTCCCAGTTCTTTGAATTGGTTTCTGTGTCACGGTCGGTTTTCAGTATATGATGGAATATAACACCCCCGGTCTGTACATGGTCACTATTCAGTGTATGTTGTATCGAAAATGCCCCCCCCCCCCCCGGTCTGTGACTTGGTATCTGTACATGGCTACTGTTCAGAATACGATAGAGTTTTGCCCCCTCCCCCCCCTCGGTCTGTGAATTGGTATATATACATTGCTACTGTTCAGAATACGATAGAGTTTTGCCCCCCCCCCCCTCGGTCTGTGAATTGGTATATATACATTGCTACTGTTCAGAATACGATAGAGTTTTGCCCCCCCCCCCCCCCCCCTCGGTCTGTGAATTGGTATATATACATTGCTACTGTTCAGAATACGATAGAGTTTTGCCCCCCCCCCCCCCGGTCTGTGACTTGGTATCTGTACATGGCCACCGTTCAGTATACGATAGAGTTTTGCCCCCCCCCCCCCCCGGTCTGTGAATTGGTATATATACATTGCTACTGTTCAGAATACGATAGAGTTTTGCCCCCCCCCCCCCGGTCTGTGACTTGGTATCTGTACATGGCCACCGTACAGTATACGATAGAGTATAGCCCCCCCCCCGCCCCCCCCCCTCCGGGTCTGTGACTTGGTATCTGTACATGGCCACCGTACAGTATACGATAGAGTATAGCCCCCCCCCCCCGCCCCCCCCCCCCTCCCGGTCTGTGACTTGGTATCTGTACACGGCCACCGTACAGTATACGATAGAGTATAGCCCCCCCCCCCCCCTCCGGGTCTGTGACTTGGTTTCTGTATCATGTCTATTGTTCAGTTTACGATAGAGTATAGCCCTCACCATGCATTATTGACGAGCTTTAAGGTTTGCCCGTCTTATGACGCGTGAATCTTAACGCCAAACATTTCCCCCGCGGGCCCATTCATTGATTTCTCTCAAATTTTGGTAGGTTTTGCCGCCACATGCGCGGAAATATTATTAATTAAAACAGATGTTTCCTAATTATGAAACAGAAGGCATGGATGGATGTACGATAAGTTATACTACAGTTTTATTCCGCACGCCACTCGTGTTTTTGAGAATCACAGCGGAATATTTACCTGCAAAAACTCAGTAATACAGGTGTCTACCTCCAGTATTAGATTTCTTCATGACCCATGTTTAATTTGAAGTACTTGTGCAGGTTATATCTGATCAGTTTCTGTCATGAAATATCTATATTTTTTTTCTATTATATATTTAAATGGTCATGGTATGATATATAACTTTTTCAGTATAATCAAAATCATATGTAATAAAGGATAAGTGTGTTACTGTTAGGGTTGTTTCGTACGATGTCTTGTTTGTTACCTATAATTTGAACTGTTCTTATTTGTTGGACTCAAACGAACATAATTTTTTTATGATAATAGTCAAAATTGTTGTGGAAGAAGCGCTGAACAGCATGCATTTACATGTATTCCAATGTACAAATACACGTACATGTAAATACATGTATATTTATTTCTAGACTTCGTTCATTTTGTAATAAAAGCAAACACAATTAAGGAGGCTGTGTGGTCAATAACTCATCCATCAGTCCTACCTTAAGTTTTCTATATACGATATATTTTAGCTATATACCATCATTTAGTAAAGAAAAGTTGCAAATATTTTAGCTTTGAAATTTGAATGTTTTCTATACTTTTACATAGACCTCTTCCTCTTAAGGATATTAATATAGTCCAAAAATAGCCACGACAATCGGGCACTCTCATCAATTTTAGTGCAATCAAAATAAATGTAAGGTATACAGTCCTGTATTATGCTCTGTGTATTATTTGCCACTTAGAGAAAAATGAGCAGTGGGTGAGGTGTCATGTAAGCTGTTACAACCTTCAGCACGCTGTACATAGTCTTTGGCCCCGCGGCCATAAAAGTTAGACGAGCTTAGTTTTGATATCTGTCTCACCAAAGGAATATATAGTAAAAAAGTGAGACTGAGATCAAAAGTAAGTTCGTCTTTTATGGCCCCGGGACCTGATATGTTCTTTCTAGCAACATGTATTTTGTTACTGATTACATTCCTCTCTCTACACCACTGTTTGTTACTGATTACATTCCTCTCTCTACACCCCTGTTATTTTATGATTACATTACTCACTCTACTCCCCTGTTTGTTTCTGATTACATTACTCTCGCTACACCCCTGTTCGTTACTAATTAAATTACACTCTCTCTCTACACTGCTGTTAGATTCTGATTACATTCCTCTCTCTTCCTCTCTCTACACCCCTGTTATTTTATGATTACATTACTCACTCTACATTCCTATTCATTTCTGATTACATTAATCTATCTACACCCCTGTTAATTTCTGATTACATTATTCTCTCTACACCCCTGTCTGTTACTGATTACATTACTATCTCTACATCCCTGTTCATTTCTGATTACATTTCCCTTTCTACATCCCTGTTCATTTCTGATTACATTACTCTCTCTACACCCCTCTTTGTTACTGATTACATTACTCTATCTACACTCATGTTCATTTCTGATTACATTTCCCTTTCTACATCCCTGTTCATTTCTGATTACATTACTCTCTTTACACCCCTCTTTGTTACTGATTACATTACTCTCTCTTCACTCCTGTTCATTTCTGATTACATTACTCTCTCTACACCCTTGTTTGTTACTGATTACATTACTCTCTCTACACCCCTGTTTGTTACTGATTATATTACTTTCTCTATATCCTTGTTCATTTCTGATAACATAACCCTTTCTACATCCCTGCTCATTTCTGATTACATTATTCTCTTTTTACCCCTGTTTGTTACTGATTATTTAACTCTTTCTCTTTCTCTCTCTCTCTCTCTCTCTCTCTCTCTCTCTCTCTCTCTCTCTCTCTCTCTCTCTCTACAGCCCTGTACGTTACTGATTACATTACTCTCTCTACACCCCTTTTCGTTACTGATTACATTACTCTATTACTATCTCTACACCTCTGTTCGTTTTTGATTACATTACTCTTTCTACAACCCTATTCTTTTCTGATTACATTAATCTATCTACACCCCTGTTTATTACTTATTACATTATTCTCTCTACACTCCCGTTTGTTACTGATTACATTCTTCTCTCTACACCTCTGATCGTTTCTGATTACATTACTCTTTCTACACCCCTATTCTTTTCTGATAAAATTACTCTTCTAAACTCCTGTTTGTTACTGATTTCATTACTCTCTCTACACCCCTGTTCGTTACTGATTACATTACTCTCTCTACACCCCTGTTCGTTACTGATTACATTACTCTATTACTCTCTCTACACCTCTGTTCGTTTCTGATTACATTGCTCTTTCTACACCCCTATTCTTTTCTGATTGCATTTTTCTCTCTTCACTCCTGTTTGTTACTGATAACATTACTCTCTCACATCCCTGTTCATTACTGATTACATTACCATTTTTACACTCCTGTTCGTTTCGATTACATCTTTCTCTTTACACCCCTGTTCTTTTCTGATTACATTCCTCTCCCTACACCTCTGTTTGTCTCTGATTACATTACTCACTCTACACTCCTGTTCGTTACTGATTACATTACTTTCTCTACACTCCTGTTCTTTTCTGATTACATTTTCTGATTACAGCCCCTGATTTTAACAGGGAACATTTCTCTGCCAACATGTATATGTCCATGTACATACAATTCAGTTGGTTACTTTCCTCTATCCCAGCTATTGCACGTTACTTGTTACATTTTTAGTTTAGAGGACTATAGTTAATACTGTGGAATCATTAAAATTTGTGGGGGCGAATTTTCGTGGATTGCTTAAATTTTACAGGTTCGTGGGGACGTAATTTTGTGTATTATCTTAAACCTACGAAAGGAAATATGACTTTATAACCCTTATTTATTAATTCGCGGAGAATGTTATTTCGTGGATTAGAGGTACCCACGAATTCCTCGAAAATTGAACCATCTAATGATTTCACAGTAGGTTATATCCCTTTGTCTAAACCTTCCTATGAAACAGCATGCATGGTTACAATCCTCTTGTATCAAGGATTGTGGTCACTCTGCTCGCTTTGATATTGGCGATTACATCAACCAAGTAGTTGCATGGCTCCACTAAACAAACATTGACCTATATTTCACTCTCTTGTGTACAGTCAACATTCTAGAAACAAGACATTGATTTCTCGGTCGTTCCTCATTTTGGAGATACCGTCCAGGGTCGATCTTTTTCATGAAGTTCATTTGATGAAATCTTGTCACTTCTTATGACTATTTTCTCCTTCTTTTTTTTTGCTGTGACTGTTTTTCTTAACCAAAATTTTTCTCATTACATATCTTTTTTAACGAACAAACGCTGTTTTTGTTTATCAAATCTAATCAATTTAGGTCCACAAACTCTAGAAACATGATTAGTGACAGTTACATCGGATATGACAAATTCCTCCCCGAGCAATTTATCTTGTATAAACGCATTGTGAAAGTTGATCTTTTCGCAATGTACTGTCTCCTAAGGCTACAGTTACCTAACAGGTCCCAGTTAATGCAACAGTATATGAATCATAAAACTCATCCCGAGATGATGAGCAGCACGCTAGTCAAGTGATGCATCCACTCGCTCTTTCTACCCGCCATTATTACAGAGAGCGACGGCTAAGATTTCATCTTTTCAGATCGCTCCTCACGCTCAGGTTTAATGAGTGGTCGATAAACACTGATCACGTGACACATAGTAAAAAACCCATTTTAGATTTCTTCGAAAAAAAATCACAGAAAAGCACCGCCAAGTATTAAGTAACGTTTTTTCATCAATTCTCTAGCTCTTGCGAAATTCCCCGGAGGGTTGGTGCTATAAGTATCGGAGATGAAATATTTTTAAGCGGGCATTATTTTCCAGAGGGTCTCTCCTGATTCTAGTGAGCTTAACTTTCGATCGATTCTAGAAACTATAGCTAACACACACTGGCTCTCAAATGAATTTAAAAAAAAAAGATAATTCACTGTTAAATTCGTCCCAGTAAAGCATGGTGTAATTACATGTATAGATTCAATCTTCCTGTTTACTTACCAATTAACCCAGGCACGGGAATGAACAGATAGTCACCAGAGTAGAATGGTCAGTGAACAAGGTTACTGGGGCTTTAGGATGCGAGACGATCAACACATTAACCGATCTACCTTAAAATTTAGGTATGATATTTTTTTTTAGCCATAATCGTTTACTTTGTACATTTTTTT
Organism: Magallana gigas; assembly: GCF_963853765.1. Taxonomy (NCBI): domain Eukaryota; kingdom Metazoa; phylum Mollusca; class Bivalvia; order Ostreida; family Ostreidae; genus Magallana; species Magallana gigas. The sequence continues at coordinate 34,548,633 of NC_088862.1, forward strand.
TGGAAAATTTATTATAGGTTCAATATATGAATGTTTACCTATATTTTGTATAGAAAGCTCTCCATCTTAAGGAAATTAATATAGTCTGAAACAGCCACGATCGTCCAGCGCTCTTAATGAGTGTGTGGCCAGTGTCCCGTATGTTAGGTTCCATAGTGTTGTTTGGATCATTTCCCCGGTAAGACATAGCGACATTTTTATGTTTTCTTATATTGAAATGATATACAAAATATTTCAAACAATTTTAACTCTTAAACTTAAAATATGTCATTGTTGTTGGCACGGAGCGGATCTGTTTTAAGGAAATTTTAATGTCTGAATTTTGTTGAGAGTTGAATTTTTTTAGGGGGGGGGGGCAGTATAAATGAGTGATGTGCATGATGTGGGTGGGTGGGAGTGGGGGGGGGGGGGGTTGATGGGTCGGAAGTAGCGGTAAAGATGACGGAATGTAAGAGCCATGGGTCATACCGTGACCAGTGATTCAAAGGTCTGAGCTAAAATTAATTCATCAAAGATTTGATTTACTGATAAAATACATGTATCAATTTAATAAAAGCCTGCTGTCTGAGGGATAGTGATGGAGAGTTGAACAATTTTTTCAGAGGGAGAGAGGGTGTTGGGTTGGGTAGTGGTTGAGGGTTGGGGTTGGTCGGAATGGGTGGTGCAGATCAATAAATATAACAGCTATGATTCATAAAGAGAACATCTATACTTCAGTCACAGCTAAAAGCAATTCATCAAAGATATGATTCACCGATAAACGGAGAAACACGTCGCCGACTCATGGAATATTGATCAGGGGACCAGGCTTTCTATTTTGGGCAATTAAACGGTTATTTTTGCAACCTCAAAAGCACAATGGAGGCATGAAGGTGTTAGAGTTCATGAATTTTAATGGTTATTGATAACCGTTTAGCAAAGATTATCTGGCTGTATGCAACGTAAAATCCGACTTGAATGAATTCCAAAGTATTTTACAAATCTTGATTAAATGCATAACTATGTAATATTATTTTGTAATGTTTTTGATCAAATCGAATGATTTTATTTTTCCTTTGTGTTTAAATTAATTAGGTGATTATACATGTACATGTACATAAAATACTACAGTGTACATTTTCTTCGTCGAATCGAATGATGACATTTTCTTTACCTTTGTTTTAAAGTAATTTTAAAATTTGATTTGATGCCTGAAACATCTACGATTCTTGCGTCGCAAATTGACGTCATGTACTTGAAAACAAAAAGGGAGTTAAAATGTTTACAAATTAAATAAGCAGTGTACTTTTACCCTGTCATTCTATGCAGCTGCACCTTATGCATTGCGTTTGTTGGAATACAGCCTTAACAATTTTGAAATAAATCTATCTTTCAAACTACGTATTTCTCAAAACAATCAATATACTTTTACATGTATAATGATTTGTCAGAATTTTTCAGAGAGACTTGGGCCATTTGACACCCGTTATTTTATGAATATTCTTCAATTAATTGTGTCATATCATACATTTTGAATTACTGCGTGGGTGTAAATGAAAAAAAAATCAACATGAAAATTCAATATATGATTTGAATTTGATTTACAGCCTAGAAATTTCTTTTATATATAAGTATAAGAGATTTTTTTCACTCACAACCTATATGTACAACCCATACCCCGATTCCACCCACCGTAACCCCGCCGAATCTCATGTCATATTATAAATTTTGAATTTACTGGGTGGGTTTTAAATATATTTACAATATGCAGTTAGTTGTCATATTGTAAAATTTGTATTGTTTGGTGCAAATACAAAATCTACAATTTGACAGCTTTGTATTTACATGCACCCAACCAGTAAATTCAAAATTTACAATATGAAACCTATTCAAATGTAACGACGATGGTGGATTCAGGTCCTTCCTCATCTATAGTTATGTCTGTCTGTCTATCCAAATGTCTGTCTGTCCGTCTGTCGATCTGTCTATCCGTCTGCCTGCTTGTCTCAACCCATACTGTGGTCAAACTGTACCTTGCAGAATCAAAATTAATTCAAACAAGGGTCGCTCTCTTGATAAAGAACTTTCCGAGAATGGAAATGTTGGCAGAGATGACACTTGTTTCCCTGTCGCGAAATACAATTATTTATGTGCAGACTTCTGCAGTTGGCAATTTATGGAAAGCTAGGCTTTATTATTAAGTTGGAATTTAAGACCAACATTTTATCTAATCGATTTTTATAGTATCCATTTTGAAATATGATTTAACCGTTCAGACGAACAAAAGTTTTGGATTGTATTTCAATATAATTTCTATATTCTCTGGGAAAATGGAATTGTTTTTTGATTGGAAATTAAACACTGGCCTTTGAACAACGAACTCATATTTCAGAAGAGATGCTTTAACGATAAAAAAGTTGTTATACTTTGTTTTAGCATTCCATTTTTGCGAAGTACTATTTTACAACACCTACGTCTATTTTATATATATAGTAGATTTTCCTACATGTTTAACTCTAACACCTTGTCTGAAACATTTCTTTAAAATTTCAGAATGCTTATCTTCATGTTACCGTAATTGGGAGTGATACGTTTCTAAAAGACACAGCATGAGTCAAGCGAAATACCGGAAGTTAGATTCCGGAAATGATTTCCGAACGACAGCATTTCGGACCCTCTCGGTGCTGGCCGCGCCTGTTATGTATCTATTTTACAAATTCCATGAGAGTAGCAAAAGAGACCCGGTTTTTGTTCGAAAACCTAACACGGAGAAAGAGCTGGAGCACCTTAACAAACGAATCGTGAGTAGAGTTTTAATTTAAAATAAAACAATAACAACTTTTCATACACCGTGGAATCATTTGAATTCGTGGGGTCCAATTTTCGTGGATTTTAACCTGTTTGTTGGGATCTTATTTCGTGGATGCATAGCTTTTCAGTTTATTAAAAAATAACTAGAAGTCTCTAAATTTGTATGTGTTGAGGATGTAAATTTGTGGGGAAGGGCCACCCACGAATATATGTATGACGAAAATTAAGCCACCACCAATTCTAATGAATCGGGAGTACACTGTGGAACTATTTACCTAAAATATAATTCGTTCTTTGATGGTCATTAATGATATGCGAGTATCTAGGTAAATATAACGTAAAAATGAGGAAAACATTACAAGATGAAGCAGATTAAAGGGTTATAATCTGAAATGATAGCAGCAGTTTTTGTTGTATTAATGAAACGACATCTATTAATTTTCCATGTCTTTTTTTTCACTAAACACAATGTAATTAAAGTAAGAAAACCCGCGTAGAATATAAATCGCCTTGTCGTTCAGTGTATTACATGTATAGATTATGACAGGAAATACACGTTTTGATTCAAGAAATCTAACACTTCGCGGACCTAATTAACACCACTGTCTTTGTAGCCCTTAATTACAAAATGTTTTTATTCCCAGTCCCATTAAACTAAATCTTCTGAGAAGCCCGATAAGTTTCCCGGTTTTTAACACGTGACATGTCAAGCTATTACCTTGGTTGTTGTTTACTGTTGTTTCTTTTTTAAACTGAATTTTCCGGATACCCGTGTAAAACGAAATACAGTGAAAACTAGGGAACTAGCGTGGAGGCGTTCAATGTTAGTCGGACTGTAGAGAACATTAGATTTTATTTATCACACATCTCATCATTATGACTGTCATTGTATTAACTAAGAAAAACCTATTGAAAAAAAATAAAGTAATCGATCGATATTATAATTATTGATGAATAAAAACGAGTGTTACTCATAAATCTGAAAAGAAAAAAAATATTATTTGTATGTAGGTGTGCCCTGGATATTAACCGAGCAGTTACGGCAAATTGTTTGTCTCATGCGAACGAACTCGTTTATTTTCTAACTCAACCTAAAAATGAACTTGAGTATGCATAGAAATATAAATTATTGAGTTTGTTCGACTGGGTGAATCACTTAACTGTAACTCCCCCACCTTATAGTGATATTGTGACAGTGTCATCGATCCGTGTCAAACTAGTTAGAGCATGCAATCGTCAAACCAAAACAAAGCAGAGAGAGAGAGAGAGAGAGAGAGAGAGAAAGAGAGAGAGAGGGGGGGGGGGGGAGAGGTGTCAGATTGCACTATTTTATGGTAAACTTCCGCTATGCTTTAATGTATCTATAAAAAGTTGTATTTATTGACGTATTCTCTATTTACTTGCTCACGAACAGGTGCTTGTTTTATAAGCTTCCTATCTTACTTGCCTGAATAATTTAGTCAAGGCCTTAATTACCGTTTTATAACCACAGCAATGGTGATAAAACAGACAGTTACTCAGATGTACACGTATACTGTGCAGTGAACAAGCAATACGTATACATGCATTCACGTTCGCGTACTGCACATCTTCTGTTTCTACACACACGGGTATAAGGCATGGTGATTTATTTTAATTTAATTTAAACAATATTTTATTATGCAATACATCACATAAACGGATGGGATAGCAGGCATTGCCTATATAAATCCTCTCCGAAAGGTAATTTATTACAATTTAATACAAGAAATGGTAATTTATTAATTGTTCATTTAGGACTTCTAACATATCATGCAATTTGTTATGTTTTCTATGCCCAAAATTAGAATACAATTTTCTTATTTAATTTCTACCAGTTTTGTTCTATGAACCACGGAGCAGGTGCTTGCTCGTATTGATTCTGTAGAGATCACTTTTCCTATTACTCCATACACACGATAAGATGATTAGATATGATTCTCCAAGATCCAAAATCTAGATCTACAGCTACTACAATTGTAGATAAGATGAGTAGCGGGAATAGAAGGGGGTGGGGGTGAGTTGGGGGGGGGGGGGGGCGGATGTAATACAAAAGTACGGGGGCCACTCACAAACTATCTTTAAGTATTTCATGGTGAAATTGGAGTAACGGACCTGTTTATATTTATATTGATTTCATAAACAGCATTCGAAAACCAATGGAAGAAAAAGCTGAATGCACTTGTCTTTATCAACATGTATAAAGAAATTAGATCTTGTAGACCAGCATCTCACGAATGTATAATTCATACAGTGTACATCAGTAGATAGATTCATGGACTGTTATGGTATTGGCATTTTTGTATGACGCGATGTTTGAATAGAAAAACCGGATTATGAAACTGCATGTCTGTGAGTGAACAAAATAAAAAATGACTATCTATTTACTGTCAATCAAAGCATTATATGGAACAAAACAACTGCATGTATTTACATGTTATCCTATACAACCCCCCCCCCCTCCAAAAAAAAAATCAGATCTGTAATTACATGTACCGCTAAATCCCAATATATAAGAATTTACATGATTAATATTAATCTAGTTTGGTAAAACGGTTATTGACAACACAGCACTGCAACAATTTCCTATCAACCGATAAATCCCCAGATGAATGGGATAGGACTAGACAACTAACTAAAGAGAGATAACTCGAATGTGTTCATGTCTTAAGCAACATTTAAAAAAAAAATGTTAAAAAATTACTGTGTTATACATTTTAGTGACAACAGAGTTGATAACTGTTCTCTATTAAATGCTGCTATCCTGGCAAATTCCACAACTTTCTTTAATTGTTGCCGTAATTGAAAGCTCTTTCTCCCTCTCTGAGTCATAGCTCTCTCTCTCTCTCTCTCTCTCTCTCTCTCTCTCTCTCTCTCTCTCTCTCTCTCTCTCTCTCTCTCTCTCTCGCGTCTAACTTGACTAATTACACCAGATTATCAACAACGTTAATTCTATGGCCATTTTTTTTTGAAGCTACAACTGTTTGATCCCTAGCATTAAAGAGGCCTAATAGTCAACAAATTACCTATCAGATCGACCAAAATTTTTAAGTTATGATTGTTTTAGCGTTAGCCTTAACAATGATCAAAATTTTGATTTACTTTATATATGAAACTTTAAATATTTTCCCATCTGTTTATATTATGTTCTCCTTCTAAAGGAGATAGATATAGTCTTAAAAAAGAGCACGGCCATCCAGCCGCCTTAATTGAGTTGCCGTATCGACATACACACGCCCAATCGAACCGCACAGATATACAATTTACTTTATATTTAAAATGTTTAATATTTTCCTATCTTTTTATATAAAGCTCTCCTTCTGAAGGAGATAGATATTGTCTTTAAAAAGACCACGGCCATCCAGCCGCCTTAATTGAGTTGACGTATCGACAGTTCCCCACGCCCCATCGATCCACACAGATATATAATTTCCTGACGACCCTCCATCAGTGGGCGACTTCATGTAACTGACAATTACACGGCAATCAGGAAAAAAATCGGATTAAAACGGAAGGAGGGAATCATAAAATATTGTCGTCTGATAATTGAATCCCTGGGGTCTTCACCGCGGAGCGTCGCTGTTTTATTGGCACTGTTGAAGACACGCGAGACTGAAAGTGACCAGAAACTTGTTTGGTTAAATAGATGACCTTCTGGGACAACAACTCGTTAATAAGGAAGACCCTCACTGGTGGTCTCATCCTCATTGATTTTGACGCCTTTATTTTTTGGGGTCATTTTGTAATTGGGTCACATACGAGTTTAATATACTCTCATTACAGTTTTAATTTTGAGATATGTCAGTTATCTTGTCTGTCGGCTTAAAGGAAACAGGGAGGCCAACAGATATAATTAGAGATAATAACTTAAGTCATAAAGTATTTGTATTTTTTAGAAAAAAATCAGGATATTTTTAAATATTTTTTTTCATGTCGCTCTTCTTCTCAAAGAGATTGATTTGGTTCTAAAAATGGTCACAATCATTCAGTCTAGATCTGTTTAACTGACCACCATTGTTTCTGATTGACCTGGCGGCGTTAGATGGAAACAGAACGTAACCCCCAGAATGTCGCTGAACGATGCCCAACTCCAAAAAGTTCTGGTCCCGGTCTGGCAGATCATTGCATGTTAGAGCTCTCATGATATGTGGCGTGTGCATTTCCATGAAATAGAGTGAGATAATTTTTTAAAATCTGCAGAAATATGATAGCAAAAGACTAGTACCATTCTGAGTTTTTTTCTACTCTGCTTGTATTTTAGAGATTTAATAAGAATATATAAGGATACAGCGTCATTCCCCATATAACGCACCCTTCTATATAAATTTTGTCGATTTTTTTTAAAATCTTTGAATATGTGTATGTTGCATGTATCAATCACATGCATCCCAAAGACGCTGAAATCAGAGCGCACACGTCACAGACTAATATTTCATCTCATTGCTCAGACTCTTCCGAATCAGCGCCGTCTATCGGTTTATTAGTGAAATTGTTCCTAGACTGTTAGGGCCCGGTCCAAATATTAATTAAGAACGGTGTACAGGATTGCGGTGATAGCACTATTATTTTTATTTATTTTTATAGAATTTTTGGCACTACTGCAAAGTTTTTGAATCATTAAAGACGGCTGGATGGTAATTTTTAGACTGTATTGATCTCCTTTGAAAGAAGAGTTATGTATAAAAATATAGGAAAATACCCGAACTCAAAAGCTGAAAAATATGACTTTTTTTAAATAAGATAATTATATAGTTTATATCTGATCAATTCATATTAAAAACTTTAAAGGAATGTGATTGATAAACTTAACCAGCCAGCTTCCTTAATCATAAGAATTTCTTTAACTTGTTTAGATTATGCATGCATAAATACACATCTGTTGATTCGTAATTTTTTTGCGGGGACAATTTCTATGAATTGTCATTTTTAAAAAAGGTACAGGAATGTGACTTTGTTGACTTCTGTAATTTGCTTTGTGATTAGTACTTTCCCTATGATAAAAATTCGTCGCGAATGTTAATCTGGTTCTAGGTTGTGAAAGGGACCCAAACAAATCCAGGAAAACTGTGCCAACACGTATTGTAATGGTCTCGCTTTCCACAGAATCTCGCTCTCGAGACTTGACTCTCGAGACTTTGCCTTGACTCTCCAGAACGAGGCGGTCTGGGGAGAGCGAGACTCTGGGAATTACCCGCAGTTTTACGCTCGATGTAGCTAACGGAAATGAATCGTGTGCTATCTAACTAATGTTGAAGTGTTGACGTGAATTTTTTATAAGTAATACTTACTTCTTTTTACGTTGATTAAGAAAGTTGTGGCTGGTCAACCCGACTAAATTAGAGGGAACACGAAGCAAGCTTAAGCTACCTAAACTTATTGATTCCGTCCAGTTCATTTTCTGCTCATAACTTTTTCTTTATTAGATCTCTAATGCGTACTCCATTGAATTATGGGTAATTTGTGCTGAATTATGGGTAATTGCTGGCTGTGCTCTGAACACTCTCAAAAAGGACCGAACACAAACCGCCGTCTTAATTTGATTTCGTTCGGCTCCAGTTTTTAATAATGTAATAACTCTAAGAAAATTAATATAATCCTCTCCCAAATTGAGGCGCCTTATTCTCCAAGGGGCGAAAATGGACTTCAGTTAACTCAATGGATCAGAAGTCTTGTTGAAATGAGGGTTCAAATTTCAGTTTTCTGTGCAGATTCTGGATTGAAGTCATCTTTAAGAGACGTTTTAAATATAGTCAATGGTTGTGATTAATGGTTTGATATTAGAATTAGTTATTAACATGTATATTACAGTATTTAGTTTAATTGTAACGTTTCTTTGTTGCAACACAATTTTCATATATAGATGTACATTGTTCTTTAAAAAAAATTACGCGAATGAGGTTTTTAGATATCCTTAATATGACAGAAAAGATACATTTGTAAGACCTTCACAGAATGGACATTAGCAATTGTGCTATTTGGTTAAAACATTCAAACGCAAGTATATGAGTTAAAAAAGTGTCTGTGTGTGTATGTGCCGGGGAGGGGGTGGGGGAGGGGAGCCTGTTGTAAAAAATCAATCCACTTTACACGAAACGGCTGAATAGACTTCATTTCCCATACGTGTACAATTAAGGTTGCATAAGGACTGATATAATTCATTATCCACAATTAAACGCGGGCTACATCTCCTGGTCGTCCCTAAACGACTTCCGTAATGTCTTCAAAAGACCGGAAAATAGTGTCGTAAAATTGCCGCAAATCATTTTAGTTGTTGTAATTACCCTGACCTTGTCGAGTCATACACGATTGCGAGCTTTAAAAATCCGCCGTAATTTGGTTGAATTTAGACACGAAACATTGTCATTAAAATTCAGAAATCAAACTCAGTGGCCGCTAGAGCGATAGGCAAAAAATGGTGGAATTGAAATCGGACATGAACTGTACGCCTTAGTAATTTCAGAGCAATTTAGATTTATTTGTAAATATGTTAATTAGTCATGTTGTGTTTATTTTATGACAGTAAGTGTATAAATTTATCAACATTTTATAATGCGTGTACATTGAAACTTACACGCGAAGTTTGTCATATATTTGTTTATACATGTATAGCTATTTTTTTTTCAAAATATACAATATAAACTCAAAAACACGATAAGAGCTACTGTATCCCTGCTTGTGTCTGTCTATACCTAATGGACATTTACACTTAATTGAACGGCATTGTGAGAAAAAAAGACGATCATATTCTAATTGTATGTATTTCTAATTTGATTTAATAAAAGACCGAGTGTATTAATAATTATAAATACATGATTTAGATTGTTTTCTCATTAAAGAAGTTTGATACATGGCTGTTAATGGACGGATTGTGTTTTGTTCTTGTCCTTGTTGTTTACTGTCGGGCATTGCGCATGCTCTTCATATTTTTCTCACTAAATGTTTTGATAAAGTTCTGTTATCTTAAAATCTTCCAAAAAGTCCAAATCTGAATATTTGATCTTATGCAGTCATGTGTTGCCTCAAGATTCTAGCTGCGATCGTGGAGATATTTCTCTGTTTTCAAATTCATTAACTCCCTGATGGCGTCTGTCTCTCGTTCAGGCCTGGGATATTCCCGAGTTAACAGTTTTGCGCCTGCGTTTGCAATTATTCTTCTTCATTATTTTCTTTTTTTTTCAATTTTCTCAATAACTTCATATGCACGCAAAGTTAATTGTATAGTCACATTTCTAGCGAGGACCAAATTCGGTTAACCTTTAAATTGTATTCAGAAGAACAAACTCGATTTATAATGCATCCAGATCAGTGAAACTAGACCCCCCCCCCTCCTTTCCTCCTTACCAACTACGGCCAGTAACGTAATTATCTTAAAGTTTTTACTCAAAACAGAAACAGTATTGGTTTTCTATAAAAGCCGTTTGTCGACCACTGAAGTTACTCAGACACAGAAATCCCGTGGGGCAGGGCTATCAATTATACCCCGTCTAACGGAATTAAGAAGCTCGTTTCCTTCATCTGCAGTGTGTCCCTGGATACGGTCCAATTGGCCAATAACTATCGACAGAAATTACGGCTGTTTTTGTCTAACACTTTGTCCGTGTCAATTAGACGTAACGCCGGATGTAATGACGTGAAAACGGGGCTCTGATTCAAGTACACACAGACTCTTTGTTTTCCTCTTGACTTCTATAGTATCCTTTACGAGAGACTTGTTTACATAGTACGAGTTAACCAGACTGTGTTAGGGCCTTCTTAATGGTTATCGAGCCTCCTTAATATCCCGAGGGAAAACTTCCCCTGTTATTTTGCTAAAACCCAAAACGGTCCAGTCATTTTATTCCCGATGCCGCTATATCTGGCTAAGATCGAGTTTTAGACAATATATCATCTTTGTGTACTTATTCTCAAAATTGTTTGTAATATTTGTAATAAAATATTGCACGGTAAATGATGGCAGGAAAAACAATGTAGAAATTGTTATTTCGGTAGTTACATTTTTGATCACGAATTAAGTTATGTAGAAAATCAATAGAAAACAAGTGGGGGATACTACATGTATTTTTCATGTACTTTATCAACAGAAAAGAAAAATCGGGATTTCAGAATATATATCTAATCTAGTTGATAATTGTATAAATACTATGTTTTGCAAAGTGTATCAACCCGATCGCATTCCCATGTTCGATTTATTTATTAATAATCCGGGACATACGTGTATTTCTCAAAATGTATATCTTTAAATGTAATATTCCATGTAAATCAGCTGCATAACTTTTCCTTGGAATCCCGGTTTCGCCTTTTCTGCTTTCTTTTATATTTGTAAAACATAAAGTACACAACAATTCAATGAAGATGACAGACATACAGGACAATGCATTCAAAAAATCTAAACAGGGCAGCAGTTACATCCATTTTTTTTCTGGAGTCTTCCTTTAATGAACTCGCGCAGGGCTGCCTTTCTCCGATCAACAGCTGTTTATCAAAACTTCCATGTTTGTCGTCCGCTCAAAGAAAATTTTGTTTCATTTACATAATAATTCGCCACGTCTGCTTCATTCGGGCAAAATCAACGTCAAGGGGAGCTCTTAATGAAAAGAGTCCCCCGCTCTAGGAGTCCTCATCATCGGGAGACCGCGGAGTCAAGCGATGAGCAGTGATTGATCGGGTCCCGCGCGGTGTACAAACAAATCACCGACCCAATCAACGGCGTATAGATAACTTTATCAAACAGACCCCAACCTCAGCAACCCTCGCCGCCGGAATAACTACTGTACCTTTGGAAAAAAAACAAGAAGAAGAACAAAGTCTGCAGACGTGAAATTAGGCAATATATTGGTGGAACCGAGCACGTCTTCTGGAGCCGGCATCTCTCTGTCTCTCCGGGGATGATCGGGGATCAATACTGTTTTACTTTATATATATAACAAGTGTTTAGCTCCGAAAAACCCAAACCATGGCCGCATTGGACAGCGACCGCTCAGAGGAGACCACGTGGTGTCGAGGGGTTTTGTGATGTGCCGCGGCCTCTTTGGAACCTTGTATATAAGAGACAAAAAAAGACACAGGTGAGAGAATGAGTTCTTTTCTCGGAGTTCTGCGCAAGGTGACAATGTTTCACAAGGAACGGAAACAAGTAACGATAAAGCAGACGACACTCCCACAAAAGGCGGGAAACTCTGTGACCTCTGTGAATTCCTATTCTAAGAGTAGCAAGAAGGATCAGACCGGACGAGGACGGGTACCGTACCATGGAGCCATTACGGAGAGGGATTTTGAGAATATCCATCACAGAATTGTACGTACCACATAACTTACGCTTCCAAAAGCCCTAAAGCATCATTTGAAAATTAAATAAATTATAACCTTCAACGCGTTTCGGTGCTGGTTGAAGTATCTTTATTCTGATTGAGGTACAAGTGTTTTGCAGGGTACAATAGTTGTGTTCCAGTTTACCAATCTAAAGAAAATAATGGTCTTAGCCTTGCCAGTAAGACTTACATTCATAAAGACAAACCGACGAAAGTACGTGCATTTGCACACACTTTAAGTATGTATATAGTAACATTAAGTTTGGAATAGTGCTGTGTGTCAGTGCGTTAATTCTATAATTCGGTCTGTGTGTATGTCTTAAAATTGCTACATACATGTATAGGTTTTGCGAGTTAGGCTATATTGTAATTGTATGATAAGTGATATATTCAAAAAGAAACCGCGATAGTCCGAGAAAAGTGTAATAAATTCCTCAACCAGAACCCACCAAACAACAAACAAAAAATCGACTCTTTTTGGATATAATCAGATATAAATAGTATTTACCCTATTTTTTTGCTGATTGCGATTCCTACATTGAATATCGCAAAGTATCTAATAAAGTGATAATAGAAACCTGCCAAACTACGTGTTACGTGAACAAATGGACAATCGGCGGTTGCTAATAACTCAGTAAGGGTCAATAATCGCGCGATAATTGTCCTGTGTATTGTCACAGGCACTGCTGGTCAGGTGATACTAGGTAAGAACAGTTGCTTATGTTAAAAGGGCTGGGTAGTCATGGCAATTTTTAGACCTTATTTATCTCCTTTAGAAGAAGAGCGCTGTATAAGATATAGTAAATGTCTAAATTTAAAGGCTTAATTATTTGGTTGGATTTTTTTCTTTCCCAAATAGTAATTTATAGCAAAAGGAAACCTGTATAAACAATTAAGGTATATCCGTGCCAACGAGAGATATTAAAATAAATATAAGTTGTAGAACTTGCTTATCAATCGTTGTAAAATAAATAAAGTTCAGTTTTTTTCAGTTTTTAAGGTAGATCTGATGGTTAATTTGTTCACCGCCCCGCCTCCTTCAGGAGACTGGATGGTCAGCAAATTATATTAACCAGCAGATTTGCGCTAAAATTTCGGATATTATATGTATACCCTTTAACCATTTAAAAAAGTCTAAATTTTTTTAATTTAGATTTTGAACGTTTATAAAACACCTTAAAATTAAAGAGCTCTCCTTTAAATCAAATTGATATTATCAATAATAGTACGGAAATGGTTAAGAGCATATCCAAAAATACGTAAATGGTTAATTAACTTTTTTTTTTTAATGAAAAGTGATTTATAAAGAAATGCAACCCCCCACCCCCCACCCCCCACCCCCAAATGAAGTTTATATCAATTTTAAATCAAAAGCTCCTCAAATGTTAAATGAACAATTGTATTATATAGCATGAGGTTAAAAGAAGCAAGAAGAAATTTAAAGTAAGCAGATATAAGCTATAAAGGGTAAAGTTTATTACAATTATGTAAGAATTGTTATTTTGTCAATTTCTGTATAACGTAGAAATTAAAATAGGAAGTATGGTATTCTGAAAATTTTAAAATTGTGATTTATTCAATTTTTGCCTATTCAAAAATATTTCTATGGAAATTCAAGAACCCTTCCTTTTTTCAAAAGTACGTATCATACATGTAGATAGACATGTTAAATAGTTATTAAAATATATGTAAAAAAAACCCCCAAAAAAACAAAAACCAAAAACAGACAAACCGGGAAAACCCGTTGCCATCGTCTTCAAATAGATACATGTACATGCACTTCTTTTTGTTATTATTCGTGCAAACTTGCCTTGAAATATTCATTCAATAATTTGAATGTCGTTGTGATATAGCCGTACAGTGTATGTATCATAGAAAATAATTTAGAACTTCTTACATTTGAAAACTCCATAGCAACGACTAGATAATTATTTCTGTTAAAAGTCAGTCCCAAACATATTGTTTGAAAGTCCTCATGTTGCATGCCTCGTAATGATCATATTTCATTTGTTTTCTACCTTCTTTCAATAACCACGTGTTTTTTTTTTATTTTGATAATTACGTAATGTCTTTGTTGCAAAGTGTTTTCAAATATTGAAATTGTCATTTATTTTTAAGCATCTGTTACCATGACAACGGTGTCCCATAGTAACAATTCATTTGGAAATAAAATCAATTTTGGAAATATTGAATGCTTCGTTGCCATGCGTGACACAGATTTTGCATTAACGGAGAATTAATAACAATTCATATCATAATGTTTTTGTGGCATTACATGTACATGTTATAATGTTGTATTCATTTTGTATGTAGAACGTTTTGTTTGTATAATAAATTTATATTCAAATTTATAAGCCCTACGCCAGAAGTAACATTTTGACTGTTATAAGCTGCTTTGGGTTGTACAAATTCAAGCTCTCCCGACCAAATTTATAAATTCTGTAATTATTTAAGTCATAAATTAGTAAATACATTATTCCCAAGGTCTATTGAGCAGTACATTATATTTATAAAAGGGTAATCTACGAATTGTTGATGGTAGTTTCTGATTATTATTTTTTTTCAAATATCATTCGCTGAAGGTGTAAAGGAGCTTAGAAGATCAGGGAGAAACGAGAGAGAGAGAGAGAGAGAGAGAGAGAGAGAGAGAGAGAGAGAGAGAGAGAGAGAGAGAGAGAGAGAGAGAGAGAGAGAGAGAGAGAGAGAGAGAGAGAGAGAGTGTGTGTGTGTGAGAGAAAAGAGAGAGAGAGAGAGAGAGAGAGAGAGAGAGAGAGAGAGAGAGAGAGAAACGGACGGACAACAAGAAACTGAAATTACCTGAATTTAAATCTTTGTGCGGGGATGGGGGATAGATAATTTCTTAGAAAATAAGTTGAGATAATCGATTAGGATTTCGTTGAATAACGAGAGAAGGAAGACACTGAGGATCAGAAAAACAAAAAACACCGAACACCGAAGCTATAGAGTACGTCTGCTCATCATCTCTTGATTTTAGAATGGCAACACAATCCCTCTCGATTGTCGTAAAAAAAGATTAACTTCAACGCCCCGATCAGAAATTAAGAGACTGTCATTACGTAACACTGAAAGAAGTTGCAACATCTTAACATAAGCGTGACCAAGAAACGCTGGCTGCAGCTGCAATGCATCTCCTTCATATTGAAAATTTCTTTTACATCAATGAAAGACATCTGGGGACTTCTAATGAGCCGCGGATCGATCGATCTTCATTTTTATATCGCATGGCAATCGGATGAGAAACTTGGTGATGTCATGAACAATTTCTTGTTTGAGAGAACTGCAAAAAAAAAATGTTAAATGAAAAATCTTCGTTGCACTAAAGCGATGTCATGCAATAAAAGCTTATCAGGGGTTGTAAGTGGTATCACCACAAGAACAACATGTTGATGCATTTTGCACCAATGACGTCAGCTCTCCTGAAAAATTCGCTAAGCTTTGGTTTTACTATCAAACTATTTGTACGTTTAATGAATTGATTGACATGAAATTCATTCGCAGAAAATTAGATTAAGAAGTTCAAAACTAGCAGAGCCATTTGTTAATACATTACGTCACTGTGCCTATATAGCTGTATGGCCTTTCAGCCAATACTTACCCATCGGGCTACATTTCTGCAACTACAAAGAACTTTGAATAATGCTTTCTTAAAAATTAAGAATAGTGCAATTATTGGATATATTTCTGATTTTTTAATGACGTAACTTAAAAAATTGATACTTTGAATTAAATCTGCTTTCAACACTTTCAGTACTTTTAGTACTTTGATTACGCATTAGATTCGGAAGTCCACGTAATGTGCCAATTGAAAAAAAAAGTTATTTTTAAAAGTTTGAATTCTGATTCGGGTTGCAACGGAAATTGTTCAGAAGATGCAACAGTATTCATATAATAGCTTAATAGCCCGAAGATCCTCGCCCATTCACGTATAGATTATCTATTTTACCATATTTTATTGCATCTTGTTCCGGTCCCTAACAGAACTGGCGTGCAGTGAACAAACTGTAAATTAATATTAGTCATCCATTCTGACGTCTTCAGAATTATTCTATTTCATAACTGGCCTCATAGAGTTTGAATGGCTTTATATTCTCTGTTGATAGTTATTTGAGAACCTCTATTGGAAAGAAAAACTTTGCATTTGAAATTCTGTTTTTGATACCGGAAGTGACTCATCCACTGGTCACTGAAGATTGATATGTAGTGTATGGGTGTCTTATTTGTAAGAACCTAGGGCTGGATTCATGCAAAAAATAAGTACCAAAAACACCTTTTAGAAGTTTTTGTAGAAACCTCACTACAATAGATCTATAATTTTTTAAAGGGGCATGGTCACGATTTTGGTCAAAAATTAATTTTCCGATTTTTATGTTTACAATGCTTCAGTAAGACATCTTTTATAGGCAACCAAAATTTGAGCATTATTTGCTGAGTTTTAAGCGAGTTACAGAGCTTACCTTACAATTCTTTGTTATACATGTATAAACAAATCCTTTGTTTTCATTTTGGATGCTGAAGTAAAAATTCCAGTTTTAGACTTAAAATGAGGAAGTTAAATGTTAAAAACTGTTTATTTATGCTTATAATGAATAATGAGATGGAGAAATCAGCTGGAAAAAGATTTTTTAATGGTATATTGACCCTATGTAAACAAAAACAGGGCACGAGCCTTGTTTACATGGCAACGTGTTGTGACCCATGTATCTTGCTCTTAACTCTACGCCTGACTTTCAAATTTCACTTGATCATTAGAATATCATTCCTAAAGCATTCTAAATAATAAAAATAGTAAAACTGAATTTGACCAAAATCGTGACCATGCCCCTTTAAGACACTACGTCGCAAGTTTGCGATTTAAAGTTTTGTTAAACCGTTTGTGTCAATCGATTTGGCTGAATTTATCGTCATAGCTCAGTGGTTTAAGTAACGGACTTGTGAAACGCAGATCATGAGTTCGAATCCGCTTGGGGCTTTTGCTCATGTTTACTGAATTAAATTTTTGAAAATATACACCGTTATTTTTTTATTTAAAATTCCACATTTTGTTTTCGCCTATTTGACTTATATACTTCTTTTTTTAATCAAGCTACATGTATCTATCTCAATGAAGTAATTTTCTGCTGATTTGAGAAACTATTTCAAGGTGTAGTGAGCAACCTTAAAACGCCCAAAACAGGAAAAGAATTTCAATTACTATTTGTAACGTTCAGTTTGATAGGCTTAAACTCCGCGATGAAATATTACGTCTGAATATTTAGTTATCGTTTTTCGTTAAGAAGCACGTTTCTCTTAAATTTATGATTTGATACATAACTGATTTATTATGATTTATTATTTATTTAATCACCATTCTATAGAATAATCAGTTTTAAGATATTCATGTAAGTTTACGCATTTTTTAAAATCACTTTGAGGGTTTAAGGTAGCTGGGTGGTTTAAGGTTGTCATATGGTTTAAGGTTGCTGGGTGGTTTAACGTGGATTAAGTTTGCTGGATGGTTTAAGGTTGCTGGGTGCTTTAACGTGGTTAAAGGTCGCTGGGTGGTTTAAGGTTGCTGGGTGGTTTAAAGTTGCTGGGTGCTTTAACATGGTTTAAGGTTGCTGGGTGGTTTAAGGTTGTTGGGTGGTTTAAGGTTGCTGGATGGTTTAAGGTACCTGGGTGGTCACCATATTACTCAGTACCCGTTAGATCCACCTCAAAATTTTATAACAGCCTTAAAATTGGAATAATTTTCTTTATCTTCATGAACGGAGAATAAATACTACATATGTTCTAAAAATGGACGCAAGTGCCCAGTCCCTCAAAGCTCAAAAAGTCCTAATTATTTTTACAGTAATTAGTCAGGGACTATTAAATTCATTCCTGGAAGTTAATCTTCAGCAAAAAAAGGGACACATTGCTATCATGGTGGTCGAGAAGAGTCAATTACTTATAATCCTTAAGCAACTTGCTAAATTTGATGTTCCCTGTTATGGTAAGAAATTGTCTTACAGCAATTTCCCCGAAACCACGTGGGTAATTTCCAAATCCTCAAAATACCAATTTTCTCCACGTTTTGTGGGGTTTCTGGGATTGGAGTTGAGCGCTCATCAATCTTGGAGCGATTGTAGATGCAGAAAACCATGAACCTGATTGCTTGCCGAAAATTAGCTAGTGTGAAATGTCAAATAAACATATGCGAATGGTAAGAAGTTAATCAAAAGCCGGCACGAAAAAGTTGAAACAGAAAGCAGGACTAATTACTGGCTCGAAAGTTTAATCAACTTAATGGGCTGTTTGTTGTTTCTTTATGAATTAATGGAATCTCTTTTACGTAAACAAAAGTCTGAACTATTAGTATTGGAAACTCTTTTACGTAAACAAAAGTCTGAACTACTAGTATTGGAAACTCTTTTACGTAAACAAAAGTCTGAACTATTAGTATTGGAAACTCTTTTACGTAAACAAAAGTTTGTAAAGAAATATAGAACTCAAAGCTTTCGTCACTACATATACATTTGTACACCACAGTATATTTATAAGTAGTAGGTATAACTGCAGCGCCTATCCCACACTAGAAAGCCTCTAAGTTTGACCTGCTTTACAGCAGTTCATTTTAGCAAGTTTTCGTCAACAAGGTATTGACCCAACATTGTAAAAAATTCTATAACAAAGAAACGCGTTGAACTTTCAAGCTAAAACAAAACATTTGAAAGATTTAAATATTAAATTTGTAGGAAATGTTATTATTTAAAAAACTTACAGGAAAAGGGTAACAATTTATCAGAAATATCAAAAGCTGAGATCAATCGAACCCTGATGGAAATTTGTAAGGATTCAAACAGTTTTCCTTTTTCCATTAAATTGGTTTACAGGAGAAAAATATCAGAACTGAATCACAAATTTTGTCAAAAGAACATTTCAATAATTATATGGATACATTTTACACATGTGCATATGTGTATTAATTATTTTTTGTGGGCTTATGATTATGTTTCTTCATTTTGAATTAATGCTCAGCAACGTTTACCAATGCCAAGTTCCCGAGCCTTTCCTACAGAGTCCCAAAATACTCACCAAAGGCAAGAACTTCGCCAATTGTTTGAATTGATTTTTTTTTTAAACTTAAGATATATATATTTTTTTAATTTTATAGTCGCTTCTCTGCGGATTAAATTAATTGAAGTACTTGTTAAAGACTTAGTTAATTAAATGTCTTTTTTATCTTTTGAGTCATAACTTTAGATTTAAATAAGAGTAGCTTAAATTTAAACAGACGATAGAATGTCCTAGGTTACTAAACTCTGTCCCGAGTTTTTGCTTCCACCACTTTTCGCTTGATATTTTGATGATAATAATTAAATTTGTGCTCAAACTACGTTCATCTACTATATGAAAAATGTCCAGATTATCTGTTTTGAAACGCACCCTCTACCTCTTCAGGTTTCCATACACATCCTAAAATAGAAAGTTTACGGGGATTTTGCATTGCATCAGCCATTAATATGCCCGAATGATAACGTTTAAAAAATTGCGCGAGGTTTCCCGGTACTTCCGAATGGAGAAAAGATGAAAACATTTCCCATTATAAATCTCCGTAAGAAATTTGTTTTCGTTCCTGTAACTTTAATAAGTGAAAAGTGATAATTTGTCAATGAAGATGTCTTGGATATTTTCCATTTCATCGATTTTAGCTGTATCTCTTTCACAGGTATGTGTATTTTTATTAAAAATCATCTAAAAGTGATGGAAGCAATAACTATGGACAGACTATAGGTAATTTCTATCGTTATGCACATGCATAGGGAAGTTGTCTGGGATGCCTTGATATGTACATGCAATACCAATTGATACATTTGGGAATGTTCTTTTTTTCTTGTCGGAAAGTTACATTAATTTTGAAGTGTTTCCATAAATATACATGTTTATGATATCTAGATTTTAAAAATAAGTTGTGGGAACATGGGATCTGCAAAGTTAACAACAGGAATAATGTTAAAAATGATCCGATGAAATGCAAGAGTACGAATGGTTGATAAGCAAGTTATTTTCTATCAAAGAACAACTGTCCAACTTCCATTGAATTGATGTGATTACAAAATCCGCAGACGTTGTCTTTGCGTTACTATTTTTGGCAAAGCTGTTTTACATTTCAATTCAAGTGTAAACAAACCGGAAGAAACACAGAAAATTAATGTTTAAATCTGTAGAAATGCAGCGTGATTCATTGATTCTCGATCCCGATTCATTTCATTCCGTGCCAATTTGTTTGCAACGAGCATTGCCAGGAGACAAAAAGATATAGGCCCGTAATCAAAGAATGCACCAGAAGAGTTATGACGCTCGATCAACATCGCGTGGGATTAACTTCATTCTTGACCATTTTGGGGGTACGATGGATGTTCATTTTCCCCCTTTATAGAATCAATTACAGAGAGTGTGGACGGTCCGCTC
Source organism: Magallana gigas (assembly GCF_963853765.1). Classification (NCBI taxonomy): domain Eukaryota; kingdom Metazoa; phylum Mollusca; class Bivalvia; order Ostreida; family Ostreidae; genus Magallana; species Magallana gigas. The sequence continues at coordinate 34,569,200 of NC_088862.1, forward strand.
TAGATTTGCCGTTCAAAAATCAATACAGAATTATTTGGGCTTTCCCCTTTAAAAATATACTGCGATCTGTAACATTATTTCAATCCACACGAAACATTAAAATATTTATCCCCATAGGAAATAAAATTTCTTTTTGAGCGCATTTAACAAAGCATTGACGTTTCAGTTGATCAATGCATATTTGACGCGTCATCTAGATATCGATATTCCAATCTGACCTTCCTTTCTCTGTTCTCTTTTTAATGTTTGAAATATGAATGTTAACCTTTCTGTTTATTTTATTTTTTGCCTAATTAAATCTATCAAATTTTATTTCTGCTCAATATATGCGGGCAAGCGATAATATTATTTTACTATTTATAAAAAAAATAAAATAAACTGTTACAACAAAACAACACAACTTAAACTTTGCCGCTTTCGGCAAAATGTTTTGGCGCTATACATGTTGGAAACTAGTGAAATGGCTGCTTTGGGAATTAATGATGAATGGGGCAATTGCGTTATAAGTTTTCCTAAAATTAAATCAGCTCAGATACTGAGAGTCATTCATCTCCGCGTGGATCAGGAAATGATGAATCGATGTCGGAAGACGGATAGAACCAAGAAAAAGCTATTAACGTTACATGCGCTCAGAAAAATAGAGCCATATTACTCCGCCGTCGTAGAGAGCTAGGGGCAATTTGTGGCCGCTTCCAAGGTCATTGATACTTTGAAAAATTACCGGAGAGTATAAAACATGGATGTGAGCACTTAACCGTGTAAGTTGTTTTGGTTTCCATGGAAATTCATAACTCAGGCGAATAATGCCAACGCATACAACTGTAGTCTATTGGTAATTAAATCAAAAACCTAAAAGGTCAAAAGATAAACTGGTGATTTATTCTGATTAAAAAGCAAGATATTAAAAGTGGTCAGAGCGCGACTTAGCGAGAATGTGAATAAAAGAAGAACACGTCCATATTCATTTTATTCAAGTCTGCCGCTCAAGCAATTGTAGTAATGGAGCTATGTCTATGATATGCTCTGGGCAGACTTATCTGACTTTGTTAATGCATCAAACATTTTTGTAATTCCCAACATGTTGTCATCTGACGTCATAATAAGCGCTAGTTGACCGAAAAAACATGTTAAAACAAGAATAAAATAGCACTTTAAGACCAAGTTTTCCATCGAAATAAAAGTATCCCCTTTTTCTTCCCATAAAACGCCTGGGTCTGTTGCCAGCGACAGTTACTTGAGTTAACAACCTATAAACATGGAGTTCTATTGTCTGGGAGGAGACAAGATCATCTATCCAGAGACAGTAATGTGCAGATCACTTCATAAACAAGGTCAGGGATAAAGATAAATAGCAGCCGCTACTGGTCATATAGTCTAACCATTGCATAATGTATTTAAAGATGTTCTTCTAAGCATTTCTCTCTCTCTCTCTCTCTCTCTCTCTCTCTCTCTCTCTCTCATTTTCTCTCTCTGAATTTTCTCATTTGTGAGATTGAATAGACGCGGGAAATATGTTTTGCTTTCTAACGTCTTGTAAATACATGTTTGCATGCATGGATATACAATAACGGAGCGTCAAATACGACGCGTAATGAAGTAATGGGTGTAGACCATAATCTGCGTTGCATAAATGTCTTGGAAGAGAGTACATATCACCAACTATTGACTTGCATGATGTGTTTAAGGTGGAATAATACACATGGAAAAAGTCACCCAAATTAACAGTAAATTATCTGATTATGAAAGATACAATGGTAAAATAAACTGTACGTATGTCAAATAAGCGGAAAATTTCTAGTTTGTGGATTAAAAATTGATATCTAAAAAATTCAAATCTGTACCTAACAACAAAAGCCCCAGGATGTACGGGTCACAAGCCCGAGGAGTAAGTTACATGTTGCAGTTGATAAAATCTTTTTAATAAAACGAAATGTCGTTTCGGTCAGAGGTCACCCATTTTGTAACGATAAGTTATTCCACCTTAGTAATGTTATTCTATTACAATTTTCTATCTGATTTTCTTTGAAAATTCTCATTAAAAAGATTGAGTAGTAGAGAGAAATCCTAAGTGATGTTTTGTCCTGCTAACGTCTCGTGAATACATGTTGCCAACCATTTGAGGCGCGTTTAGGTGTAAACCGTAATTTACGGTGCCTAAATGTTTGGGAAGAGAAAATACAGCAAGGCCCCCACCATTGACTTTATAGCCTCATGATTGCATGATGAATTTAATGATGGTCCTCTAGACGTTTTTCTCTGAAAATTCTCATCTGTAAGATTTAGTAGAAGGGAAGATTCCATGTTTTGTTTTTCTAACGTCTCGTAAATACAATATTTTTGTCAACAAGCATGTACGAAGCGTTTTGATTTAAACCATAAAATGACAATACCTCTCTACGGTACATAAATATTTCTGGGAAGGAAATAATAGGATGGCCTCTAGATCTGCAATCGACTTGATAATTGTCCAACGATTCCACGAGGTACATGCATGTATGATGTTATTAATTACATTTTCTCTGAGTTTTCTCTTTTGTAAGATGGATCGAGTAGAAGGGATAAAAAAAAAATCCATGTTTTGTTTTCTTACGTCTAGTCAACACATTCCTTTTCATTATTCCAGACATGCGCTGCATTTGGGATTCAACCATTATATGACCAACAAAATCATTATACGTTTTGTTTTCCAGTTCTTTTGGCAAACAGATATTTCGTTGTTTATTAGTTGGGAAGAATAAACACGATACGTCCAGTGGCTCTCAATACTTCTGGGATATCCTGTTATTCTTCAGTCCTCGGGTCTAAGCCGTCATATATCCCATAATTCCCTGAAGAAAAAAGTTCTCTAACCCCAAACATTTACATTCACTGTACAGTAAGAGACATATTGACTTAATGTAGTCTGGTCTGTCCAATTGGTGCGGTACCAATATCATATTTTGACAGAAAAATATAACAATATATAAATGCCAGCCTAATCTTACTACATGTGTAACTGTAATAAAACATGTACATGTATCATAATGCTTGTTATACACGCAGTTACTATTAGACGCTTATAGTATATAAATAGTGCCTGTTTGGGAGGGTAACAGTTGAAATTGACACCCCGAGAAAACCATTGTCAACCGACGCGAAGCGGAGGTTGACAATGGTTTTCGAGGGGTGTCAATTTCAACTGTTATCCTCCCAAACAGGCACTATTTATTTTGTTATACTGAATGTCTTTTTAAAAAATTTTAAGAAAATTTTACTGCTTTTATATAGGAATAACGTGAATTCTACAGCGAACCGTACGCACATAATTTTCGCGCATGTAACATTTTTTAATGTTACCCGTTGCCAAGTGCGTTGCTAACGCTGAGGGTAATAGTAAATATTATTAACTGCGTCTTAACCAATCAGATTTCAGTATTTAACATGAAAGTATAACAATGTAATATATATAGTAATGTTTATATATATGCTTAAAATACACACTCGTCAGGTATTTTTATATGCTTGAAGTATTAAATAGTTGTCATATAAATTAAGAATGTTTTAAGAAACCACACAGTTACTATATAATTATAATATCAGTAAAGCTCGATAACTATGAGTTGCCACTCAGTTACAATGAGAAGAGAGTAACACACAGTTTCCATCAGATAATCTATCAGATAATACTTGCAGTGGCATGTTGTTACTACCAAATAAATGCAGCAACATACAGTTACTATCAGGTGCTTGAATTAACACACATTTACTACGATATGCTTAACACAGTTACTTTACGCTGCACATTTGTTGGTATTTTTCAGGATAAACTTCTAGCCAAGCTGGACGACAGCGACTTGGAGCACACCCAGGCAGCCGAAGAAGAGGTCTGTCACACATTAAACAATTATGGCTGTTTTTTGGGGTCAATACGATGATTTAGCTAAACGAGAAGTACAATATTGTATTCACCGAGCTGGAGGCGAGGTGAATATTGTACGTTGAGGGTAGCTAAATCATCGTCTTGATAAAAAATCAGCAATAATTGTTTATCGTGTATTATATGATTCAGTGACGAATTAATACTGAAATGTCAAAACTTTTTTTTAGGTTGAAACAATAGCCGAACAATGCAAATTGAGAAACGCGATATTTCATTGGACGATCTATTTCTATTCTAAATGTTATATTGATAACGTTCTGGGTTTTTTTTTCAAAATTGGATATGAGCCAATCAGAAAGCTAGCTAGGAATTAATGAATCATATAATGAAATAAATAACTTATTCCTAGCTACACATGTATATATGCGTAAAATTCCTATGGCGACGACTTGTGGAACTGATTTTGCTTCATCTTTATATACATGTATATTAGGTCTTTCATCAATTTCAGCAGAAAACGATTATTATTTTCCTTACTGTGTTGTTTGATCGAGAAGGAATTCCAAAGAATTCTATTTGAAATATGATACATATCCTTAAATGTCTTTAGAAAAGAGGTAAATAAAATCCTGACTTTAAAGTAAGGAACACCTTGTATCATTTCAGTGCGTCGTGTGTTTATCAGCAAAGGCCACTATGCAAACCTTCCCATGTGGCCACAAAATCGTCTGCCGGAAGTGTTTTATAAAGACCATCCAGGTGGCGGTATCTCAGCGCTGTCTTCCGCTCAGGTGTGTGATTTGCCGGTCGGCCATCTTGAAAGTCCGGCAGACGACCACTCAGCACAAATCAAAGAAACTCCAAAGTCCGGCGTCGCACGCATCAAGATTCCTCTGCAAGGTTAAATCCAAAAAATCTGCCGTGCGCGTAAAGTGACGTCATGACGAGTCTACGTCACCGTTCTTCCAAATCCCAGAGCACAGCGCGCAGGGGATTGTGGGAGAGGATACCTTGTAGCGTACGTTGTGTTATTTAACAGCATCATATCAAAACCAGTAGAGAGTCTAGTTTTGTAGATATATTATCTATATATTGTAGTTAAACTGACTCAGTTTATTCACATTCCATCATTCTCGTCATTAGCTGTACATTACAGGAAGTACACAAAACAGCAGGACAGGTACATGGATGTTTATACGAAAATTTAGTGAAAGGAGTATATTTTTGTACAGTTTGATACTCAAAAAACTAAACTCCGCTTATAAATGCCCTCGACATGTGATCATTAAGTGACGACCGGACATTACGTTTGAAAGGAAGTGTGGGAAGGGAAACATTACCCATATCGCACCTCCAATCTATGAACTTGAAAAGAGACTTTAATACATTGATTATGTTCCTGGTGAGGAATAAGCTCAGAGATGCGCGCGCAGTGGGGCTTTACTTTAGTTTGCTTCACCCACTGCCATGTGGCAGACAAAGAGACTTGAGGTCCTTAGGACGGGAGCCACCCAGCATCAATCAAGGTTGGGTGAAAAGAGGGGGGGGGGGTGAGGTAGAGGGAGATACTAAAAAATTATGGATTTTATACAAATCAATATAAATAGCTTTTCAGCTGCCAAAATATGTGTATAGGTAGATATTTTAGAAGTAGAGCCCCGTTATTTTCGCTACCCGCTTTATTTAATTTTTACAAAATTAATGAACTCATACATAACATGCATACATAAATCAGTCAATATATGGTATACAGTTATATTTTACGTCTGTTGATTGTATGGGGGTCTCAGAATCTGGTCTTTTTCTTTCTGTTTTTGAAAGGGAGGGGGGGGGGGTTGAAATCCTAATAATGAGTTATTTCAAAAGGAAATTTTAGACGAAGATTAAAGGAAACTGTCCTTAGGCTTCTTATATCTTATTGAATTGCACGTATACCACCTTTTTACATATATTTTTCAAAACAATTTTATTACCAAGTATTTGGTTTTGTTTTACATTTTGTACAAAATTGATTTCCAGGTAATGCTGGGAATATATAGTCTGAGAAGTTAAAGTCCCGAAAAAGGCGATGTAAAATAATTCAAATCAATGTTATGCGATTAAGAGAAACTTTTTTACTTTTAATCAAAGTTGTCCAAAAAAAAAAATTAGCCAAAATATACAATTTTAAAACAATTTGAATCCGAAACAATGTGATACTCTTGTAATTATATTCCAGATATGTGCATGCAATACTATGCTATGGTAACCGTTTTCAAGCAGTCTCAAATCATTTCTTTCTTTTTTTTTTACTGTTATTGACCGTATGTAACGGATGTATTTAGAAAGATGAACTGTAACATATTACATCAATAATTACACGAGTATGTAATGTTATATTCTTACAATGTATAACAATGTAACAAATCATAACAGTATACACTGGATGTCAGTGTAATCGTGTTGTGCCCCCTTTTTGGAAGAATTCTTTAATTTTGTGAAAAGCTAAAAAAGATGAATTTATAATAGTTTCAAGTGAATTACTGCTTTTTAATCTAAGAATAAAGTTAAAATACTTCATGTACAGAAGAAATAGAACTAATGTGATGATCGAACTACTCTGTTTTTCTACCAATGTGACAGGTAACGATAAAACGCTTTAATGTAATAATGTACTTGCATGTAGCAATGTTGTACTAGCGTACCAACATATGAAGATAAAACGTATCACTATGCCAAAGGATTACACTGCGTTGTTGTGTAATATATTGTAATAAAATTACAATAAACCATTTGATGTGATAATATGTAACAGTGTTACAGTGATAAATAAGGTAACGTTTAACATTTTACCAATGTAATAGGGTTAATTCCTTTAGTTATGTTATACTAGTCTGGGTTTTTTTCTAACTTACTAATTGAGATATGAAACAATATATATTTTGGACATTATTGAAGTATGTAATACACAAGGATAATTATGACGCACATTGTAATCTTTTGGTGAAATATTGTAATAGAACTGTATTTTGTTTACTGTCAAATCCAATTTGATGGTACATTTTGTCATAATAAATGCATATCATTTGATGTATGCGTATGCGATATGATACTTATTTCATGATATTATATGAGTTGCACGTTTTTCATAAATGCGCCCCATGAATATTAATTTGTCAATCAATATGCACGATTGTAGAATAAAAAATATATCTTTGCTTAACTGCTTCTTTGTTCTTTCCTGTGAATCGCATTAAAATTATATTTTTGCCTGTAATGAGAAATAAATCATGACTAATATGGTTTAATTATATTTTAAGTAATTGAATATTCATTTATGTAAAGGATGGACACAAAAAAACAAACCCCGCATGTTAAGGTGGATAACACACCTGGAAAAAGTCACTCAAATTAACAGTAAATGATTTGATTATGATAGATATAATGATAAATAAACTGCAATATGTCAAATAAACGAAAAAATTGCAGTTTGCGAATAAAAAAATGAATATCTAAAACAAAACAATTCAGTAAGAAAGAACAAAATCCCATGCGGGATTCGAGCGCGGGATGTACTGATGACAAGCCCGACACTTTATCCATTCGGCTATGGAGTACGTCGATAAATTTTTTAAATAAACGAAAAGTCGTTTAGATCAGAGGTCAGCTATTTTGTGATGATATGTTATTCCACCTTATTGTTAATCAAAGTACTGAAAGTACTGAATGCAGATGACGTAGGTCTGTTACAAATGCAGCCGTTTATTTTTAATCGTACTCCCTTTGATTCCATGATATCTCTGCTTAACGTTCAAGTATTGTGATATTTAAAAAAAAAACCCTGTGGTTAAAAACAATCAATGTTATTCATATATTTATATCATTTTAGTGAGAAAAAAAAAACGTAACTTCAGTTTATAGTTATTGCATTTGTTAAAAAATGATCCAGAAAAACAGGACTACCTTACTATATGCAGTTACACTTCGTTTAATCTGGTACTGTTACGAGGTGACGATGATACATGTACATTATATAATATATATTTTAATTCCATTAAACATTTAATATTCAATTACAAATTTAAAATATATTTTTGCTACCGTGGATAATTTGTTATTTATCCATCTTCACCAGCTTCATGACTTTACTATCTGCTCCACTTTCCTACAACCTTTGAGTTGTAAAGAAGAGTATGGACAGCAACTCTTGCAAATTCGTATATAAAAGTATCATTTATTTATTTATTTTTTGGGAGGGGGGGGGGGTTTAACTAAAGCCTCCTGTGGAAGTAGAGTACGGAGTTTGCGCCCTCGGAGAGCGTGTAGAACCCGCTACCGTCCACCTTCCAGCACACCGCCTCGCCCTGTCTCTCCGCGTGGTAGGGCAGGCTCTGGGGGTAGTTGTGGATGTGGGCCTCGTAGTTCTGGTCGGGGATGGACCAGTAATACACGTGACCGTATGTCTTCAACAGGAGCTGGACAACAAACAATAGGAAGTCTGTGACGTGTACAAACAATTTCATCTCTGATGGCGTAATCAAAAAGTCATATAGTTTTAATTTCTATGAATATTAGACTTATTAAACTTGTATATTTCAAACATTAATAAAATAGCAAAATTTAATTTCAGTTAGCTAGTTGTGAATTATTTGTAAAGTTACACAGATTGTTAACAGATTTGGGTTTTATTTTATAAATCTTTAAAAGTTTCGAAAACATTACAACTTTAGGGAATAAATTTTGACAGCGTGCAAGCTATAAAAAGTTTTCGTATTACGTAAACAAGAATATATAAACAACTTTATTTTAACTGTTACAGTATTTCATGTGACTATGAACCTTACCTCTGTCCCCGAGGGTGAGATGTCCCCGCCCACCGGGCTGTTACTGCTGGCTGTGATTGGTAGATACACCCCGTCATTCACCCACACGTGATGGTGCTGGTTCCACGCACTGGCGGGAAGATGCACGAACTTCCCGTGGTGCCCCGGGCCTACCTTTGAGACGACGTACACTTCGCCCCTGGGGTCAACCAACAGCGTCTCACAATCGTGCTGATCCCAGCTATAAGACAAGGTATAAATAGGTGTTTCACGTTAGACGGAAACAGGCATTACATGTTAGATGAACGTACACACAAGTGTTAAATGTTATGTGGACATCACACAGGTGTTTCACGTTAGGTGGACATCATACAGGTGTTACACGTTAGGTGGACATCACACAAGTGTTATATACGTTAGGTGAAAGTCACACTGGTGTTACGAAATAAGTGGATGTCACACAGGCGTTACACGTTGGGTGGACGTCACTCAGGTGTAACAGATTAGGTTGGTGGACGTCCCAGAGGTGCAAAACATTTGATAAACTTTACAAAGCTGTTACAGGGTCTGTTAGGTGGATATCACATAAGTGTTAAACGGGTTGTTTTTTTTGACGTCCCAAAGGTGTTACACGTTGGGTGGACGTTACACTTGTGTTACACGTTAAGTGGACATCACACAGATGTAACACGTTAGGTGGACGTCACACAGGTGTTACACGTATAGTGGAAATCATGCAGGTGATACACGTTATATTGACGTCACACAGGTGTTACACGTTAAGTGGACATCACACAGGTGTTACATGTTAGGTGGACGTTACAACACTGGAACGTAACATTGTTTTCAAAGTTGATAGGCCAATTTAAAGGCTGTGGGGCATTTTGTCTTGCAAGATAAATGTCACTGAACAAATCCATTGCACCATCCGTCCTCGATGCTACGAGATATCACTTGCATTAGCATGGTTAGTAAGCCTTATATATTCATTTTTGATTAACAAATATTAATTGGTTGACTTATTTGTGCACTAGGAATAGCCTCGCAACTCTTTAGCTACGTTTTGCTGTTTTCTTAATTTAGAAAGGAACATAAACACATCTTAGCACCAAATTAACGCCGTACCTGAACTCTAATACTCCGTCAACGTTAACGCTCTGGTCATGGATACTGGAGGGTTCCCTGATTCTATAAATAGTATTGGCGTCCCCGCCGGCGTTGCCCCCAGTGTCGCCGATGTAAACACAGTTTCCTGACCCCCCGGTGCACGGTCCGCAGGCGATGTCCTCCCAGTCCTGACTGTGGGCCCCGTTAATGTAGATCGTGCCCAGGCGGGCGCCGGAAGTAGCGCTGTGAATGACCATTATATCTAATACTGTAGTGTATGGGAATAATTCATCTCGATTAAAGGGAGAATGTAGCGCTAAAAATAATATTAAAGGCGACTTGGGCAGGCACCAGAAGTGGTGCCAAGGGTTGAATGGTTAATCATCATACAAGTTTAGCTTTTTAAAAAAAAAAAAAGCTTACAATCTTTGGAGCAATTCCAAAACAACATTTATATATTAAAGACAGTTTCATTCTTTTTTATATAAATGTCACCTTCATCTACATACCATGGCGAGTGGTTTTTTTTTTATTTCATTATGTGTCTTTTAAGCCAGCGTGTCTAAAATTAAGAAATGTGTACCCAGCTAGTAAGTTGAGAATGGCTATAGTAGGGTAAAAGAGATCTTAGGAAGGGTCGTAGACTCGTATTATTTTGATAAAATCAAGGTTATACCACTGCATTCAGCATCTTGTTTAACTGATATTAGTTTTTAAATTACCTATCTAAGGTGCAAATAACTATACCGATATTAGCCACACTACATCAAATTACATTCTTTGTATCAATATTTGATTAACAATACTAAAAGACAGACTAATAATTTCAATAAATATTATAGAATATTACTTTTAACTTGTTGGACCTAGAAATCGAAGGCTGAATTTCATTGTTAGCAATTTGTATAGCTTTTTCGTTTTCTCACTTTTGAAGATTTGAAATCTACGAAATTTTTAAGTCGTACGTGTAAAAGATCATCAGGAAAATTATCTCCCTTTCGCCGTACAGTATTTCAACCAATGAAATAAATGTAAATTTTCACATCATGTGTTTTCTACCAATCACAAAGAAGAGGAAGTGCAAGACTGTACCTTATTTCAACTCTTTATACCGTCTTCCAAGGAAGACGGTTACAAGCGTTATACAGTACCCGTAACTATAATTTACATGTATCTGGCCAACGGGGGGGGGGGGGGGGGATTATGTTATGTGCTATAGACCATAACTATAGACCAATAAATTCAAACGAGCTTTGCATTATTAAAGGAAATGAAAATCAATAAATATGACAATATTTTAATATTTTTAATCGTACAATTTCTGAAAATTATTTAAGTCCTATGAGTGCACATTGTGACTTTACCTGATGGCAAAGATCCGATGTGTGTCTCCAGAGTCATTGTGGGTGTAGAGGACGTCACGATGGGTCCTGCTCGCGCATATACCGGAAGCTTCAGTAATCAGGTGACTGGTTACAGTTCCAGCATGGTGACCTCCATCAAAGTTTGCAGCTGTTAAAATCAGAAGTTAGTTCTAGGTCTATATAATTAAACAGGAATGCATAATTGAAAACGAAAGATCTTGATGCAAGACATCATAGTTTACGAAATTTCAGTCTCAAGATGGCATATAATACTATAGTATTACATGTATGTAAGTCAAGGGGGTGAAGGTTTGCTATTGAGTTAACTTAATTTTAATAGCATATATCTGCTATTCAGTCATATTTCAGTCAAATTTCAGTCATTTTCTAACCAATCTGGCCCCGGGGCCATAAAACTTAGACGAGCTTACTTATGATCTAAGTCTCACTTTTACAAAAGGAACATATAGTGGAAAAGTGAGACTGAGATCAAAAGTGAGCTCGTCTACGTTTTATGGCCCTGGGGCCTGATTAAAAGACAGATCTTCACAGTGCGCCTAAGTACAGATTTGTATTTTCCTACTTAATGGCAAGGTCAACCAAAAAGTATTCAAACACTATAACTTTACAAAATAAACTTGTGCGCATGCAGTAACCGTAGCTGTAAAAGTCTTGTCTGTAAAAATATAATACGGCATTATTAAAACGAATCAGATCATACATACTATTAACTATATAAAGACTACGGGCTTACCATGCACCAGTGGACCAAACAGGAAAACTGTCAGTAAAATGATCCTCATGGTTACCGAAACGAAACACCGGCAACAAATAACGGTCTAATGAAGTCCGGCAAAGTTGGCCCAATACAAAACCTGATATAACAAAGGTTTTATAGGTGACCTTATTCTGTACAGACCACTGTCAGGTGCTATCTCTCGTAGTACTTATCTATAACGTTGATCTCAATAATGAACTAAGTCTTGTACTTACGTTTTCTTTATTCATTCTTTATTCATAATTTCACAGAGTTTCAAGATCGTTTATTGTTACGCCCAAGTCAACAGGGTTGAATAAGATTATTTATTGAGAAATAAAAGCTAAAAAAGAGTTTTATAATATGAAGCAAATGTGATTTGCTCTTAGTTTTTACATTTATAGATACATACATGCAGCATCGATTTAGATAGGAGGGAAAGGGGTATGGCAGACCTATTGAAAAGAACCTACTACATGTTGGGGACTGAGTGTTGCCTCATATCTCTTAAGTTATCATTATAGTGGGATCAGTTTGCTCAAAATTCTGTTTTTAATAGCAGAAATTTAAATATAAGAGCTTATCTTAAATTGCTTACATATTGATACATACCGGTAATTATATGACAGTGTGTCCTTGGTTCTTGGTGGTTCTTTCAGTGGTACAAAGAAAGATAACTCTAATTAAATTCCATGTAAACCGTACATAATCGTGACCACGCCCCTTTAATATAGCTTGATTAAGACAATGCCAAATAATATGTGGTCTAATACTGGATTCTAAGAGATCTGCTAATGCCTTCACATTTGACCTTGAAACTTGGTTAAAGATTACCTCCAAAGCCCTGTTAATGTGAAGTATGAGCCAAAGGAGAGTAAATATATTCTACATTTTTTTCGCGTGGTCGGATATGATATTGACTCTTGTCCTAGAAACATTATTCAAGGTCACTGCACACTCTTTGTCCAAATGCACTCTGTGGATGGGTCAGATTGGACCAAGGGGAGAGAAGATGTGATCAAGAGAAGGACTTTTTAAAGAAATTTGCTATGACCTTAACCTTAGAAATAGAAACTGGGTTCAAGGTCACTGCATACCCTTTAACCAAATGTACATATACTCTGTAGGCAAATTATGAGCCAGATTGGGCAAAGGGAAGAGAATATGTGCCTCCGCACAAGTGATATCGGACAGATGACTGGTCACCGTGTACAGGGCGGCCCTAACTACACCACTATATATACAAGAACAATATATCAATGGACAGTTTTCTCAAGAGGTGTGTCGATGGAGAATTAATTGTGCTTGCCGAGGGAGGGGATGGGGTTCTATTTTCGGTAAATGAACTGTTTGGGATTAATGAGTGTTAGTTTTCCAGGGGTCATGACTCTGATAACCACCCCAAATGATTCCTGCATGAATACCATCAATACATATTTTATTCAGCAAGTAAATTTCTATAATTTGGTTTTAAAGAAAAATATGCTTATAAATATATATATATATTTTTTAGCAGTAAAGAAATGTTCACAAACCTCTCTGTTCACCTAGACACGCTCAGTGGAAAGCCTCACGACAGTTGTAGGGCGTGGTACACAAAATATATGTCCATATATACAGGTTTAACAAATAATGTCGTAGTCACGGATTGGTATATACATGTAGCTACGTTGGACAAAAATATCCCAGATGGTCTATTATACTAATGTTGAGAAATCAGCGAAAGAAATTGTCACTTACAATAACTTAAAGTAAAACATTGGTAAAGTGTTATTCGGAGTTTTCTACTTGACAGTTCTAAAATAAAGGAATTTTAATCTATACTTTACAATGATTATAATTGTTTATACACATAATCACAGAAAGCATAATTATTAGCCCCGATGCCCCAGCCTTAAATACAGACTGATTATTAAAACAAATTCTTAAATCTTTTCTAAAAGAAAATCTGGATGGATAATCAATCAATTCTTATAAGACCACATGTATCGGTTTCATTTTAATGAAGTAATTAGACCAGTCATCATGTTTGTAGAATATTTTCAACAAATATACGATGCATGAAAGGACGGGTTCAATGTAATACGATATCGTAACGATAAGTTTTCACAATCATCGCGCAGCCATTGCAATTTCCTTGTTGAAATTCCCTTATGATTCAAGGGAAATTGCAGCCACTATTGTGAAACACTTAACACAAAGTCTTGCACATGAATATGCAGAATAATTGCACGTGAGGGTGATTTACAATTAAGGGCAGGAAATTTATCTATTCCCTGTATCATTAACTGTTTCCGGAAGGGGGATATAACTGTTTTCAGTGTGGTTCAGCAGTTTTCGGGGCAAAGGGGTAAAATTATATCATTTGTGACATTTTAATAAATCTTAAAGCTATACACGCTATAATTTACGTCAATTTTGAATGACAGTGAAAACGCATGTGTTTGTCTACTTATAAAAGTTATCCTTAATCTGTAAATTACAATGGTGAATTCCATCTCGTTACAAAGATATAGATTTTTAATTGTTTATTTTCCTGCCAGGAAAATATACCTTTTCATGAATATTGATGAAGGAAGAGCAAACCGACCTCATTGCGCATGTCCGCGGAGAACTAGGTGGTCGTTATTGTTTGCCTAATTAAATATCTAACGTTATTTTTAATATGCTTAACAGTTGTTAATTTGAAATACATACATGTATAATGAGTAAAATACGTTTGTCATTCACGATACCCTTACTTCTGCATTAACACTTATAGGATCTATAAATAGCACATAGGGGGAAAACACAGGTCTACGTCATTTTTTAAAGTAAGTATTCACATCTACTCACAGGCTTGTATTTTTTTTTTTTTTTTGTACTCGTATATCGGACAAATTTATGCTTTACTGAAAATATCCTTTCCTTTGTGAAACTATCACAATTATGAAGATGTTGACCCTTCACCAGTTTTGGTATGATAGGCTAAATTTAGCTGTCGATATCACGTGATAGATTGATATTCACGAGGAGGCATTACTTTCCTGGCAGGAAAATAAATATTTTTTACTGTTTAATATTTGATATATTTGTTACGTGATCGAATTGAGCATTATAATTAACAGCATAAAGGTAACTTTTATTAGTAATCAAACACATAGATTTTCCCCTTTATTCAAAATTGACGCAAATTATAGCGTGTATAGCTTTAATCAAAAAATATTATAAAACATTTTATTGCAATATATATCATCTCATTCTAGAATAAATAATCAGATACAGAAGTAATCCTGCAAATGGAAGTTTTTCTTACAAGCATAATTATGTGCACTAGCTATTTATTATTGCTATTAGTTATCTTCTTGATTTGTAGAAAGCGAAACCACCGGTAACAGTCAGGTGCAAGAAGAACAGCCAACCAATCCACTGCGCGAGACACACGTGATCTGATGTCCGGATATCATTGGTCAAAATTATCAGTCCAGAAGCCACAAGTGCAAAAAATAAAAAGTATAACAACTTTTTCATCACGCAACATAACTTTTTAGATTTGGAAGACCTCGAAAAACTTAAGTTTATGTCTTGTTTTAAAAACAACGATTTTTGTTTTCGAAACTGGAGGTCTCCAAAGCGAAACAAGTGAAATCCAAAAAATTGTTTTAATTTTCCTGGTTCAAAAACGGGTGTTTGTGTAACTATCAATTTATTTTGCACCGACTTCCGGACCACTTCTAGACCCTTCTTATACTTGGTAAAGCTAGCGAACAACTCCAAGCTGACGTCATCTTCCTGTAGGTCCTCCAGGAATCCACACCCTTTCTTTGCCTGGTCGTGAAGGCCCTCCATCTCTTTGAGGTAACCATCAATCTCTTGTAGAACTGTGCCTGTTGTCGTTCGGATCCTCTCTACTTTTTCATCCGCGACTTTATCCATCTCCATCGAAATTTCTCGTGCCCGTTGACGTATTGAGGACATCGTGCTCTCTGAACTCTCGTGGATTTTTGATCGCAGCTGGCGTAACTCGGTTAAAGAATCTTGCGTTGATTTCACTTCGGCTTTTAAATCGTCCAGGTCAAACTGAAGTTCCTTTTGAGATGCCATCAATTTCTTTACCAGTGGCATTGTTTCGTGTTTCTTGTGGACTTCGCACACGCAAGTTACGCAGACGGCGGTCTCACACGTGCAACAAAACATTTGTAATGTCTCTCCAGAATGAACCTCGCAGCCTTTCTCCGACGCCATAAATGACGCAATATTGCCAGTTTCTATACGCATGATCATGACTTCCCTTCCGGCTCCGTGTTTGAAAAGTTTATGTTCGTGAATGCAGAACCTACAAATATCAAGATCACAGTCCACACATCTGTACTGAGAAATGAGCCAGTCTCGCTCGCAAATATCACAGATCCCAAAATAAGGTCGTGACCCTAATTCATCCTGAATGCAATTGACGTAGAAATTTGGCGGGAAATCTTTGACCCCTCCGCGTGGCACACAGATGTCGGATCGACACTGTGGGCAGCGGAACAGACGGCCCGATGATGACGAATGTCTGACGTAATCAAGGAGGCAGTTCAAACACACTGTGTGGTGACAGGGCAGAATTCGCGGGTCTTTGTATTCGTCGATACAAATCGGACACTGCAGAATTCTCTCCCTTAGACGTTCTATCTTCTCGTCCTCCATCACGCTCCTGAAATTTGATAAAAATAAAATCTACATTATCTAATATTCATCAATCTAATATTAATATTTGTAACTATTTAAATGCCATTCAGAAATAATTTTCAAACAGTTTTATTATTTAGATAAAAGCGTTTACTGTTAAAACAGTTATTTAATAACTTTTTTTAATTAATACTGATTAATTTCAGAAAAAATAACAATGTCATTGATGAAAAGAAAACATTTCTATGTTGAAACAATATACCATTTACATAGGCTATATCATGCAGACAATATCGTAAGTTTTCAACAAGAAAATGATATCAATTAAGATTAAATAATAATGGGACACTTTTACAATCTTTGGGAATGAAATAGTGTTGAACAGTTTCATCATTTGTTGTCATCACAATGTTTATCATTAAGTTAGAAAAACTTTAAATACGAAAACCCCTGACTACCTTTACTAAAACGTGGGTATCTGATACAGGTGGCATTGAAGTATCAAATTTCTTTAAACCATACTGCAAGTGAAGGCGAGCTCTAAAACTTTCAGACTTGTACATTGTCATGATAGTTTTCTGATTTGTTTTGTACATATTGACATGCCACAATTTATTAGGTTAACTTGGGTAAAAGGCATGATGGTTCCGTACTTTATCTTATAAATCACATCTAATGTAGTTTATAGGGAGTTCAAAGCCACTGAAGTATGCCTCGGTTGATTTAAATTCTTATCTGGCCAATTCCAATTAGATTCAAGTCCCGCAATAAAAATATTTCGACTGTCTATCATCGAGAAGTTCCATGAACTTTAAATCCAGTGCTAGCCATTTTTCAAAGCAAATATATCAAAAGGTGGCATTATAGCTCTGAAGACCAGAATTCTTGTGTTTCATTGCATGCTGTAATCCTTGCGCAATTTTGGTCGTAATATATACATGCACATGTATACCGTAATAAGGTGTGTCTCATATAATATAATTATTGATGAGCGGACTTAGAAGGGGGTTGGGGTCCGGACACCCTGAGAAATTCAAACTTATTAATCTCTTATTGTTAATTTACTCCCTGACAAACATATACATACTCCTCGGAACCCCACCCATCCCCAAACCCCGGAAAAAAAATCTTATCTGGAACCGCATATGCATATATATAATTTCTCTGAATATGTACAAATAACGTTCCAGTAGTTAGTCGAGTAAGCCCTGCACATGTGTCCCATACACTTGCATGTTAAGGCACAAAATCAATAAACGCATTAAACTAAATGTCTCATTCAGAAATATCACCTATAAAACATCCGTTAAACGTTCGATTTTTTATCCAAAAAATATTTATGTCAACGCATGGTTTTGGCTGGAAATAAATCGCCCTTTTTATACATGTGGTTTTTTTTCTCATCTTGACATATTGTGAATCAGGTGTTCTAATGTGCCCCCAAACACTGGACTCTGACAGATTTATGAACAGCTCTCTCCTCTCCCTCTCTCTCTATCTTTGAAAAGTATAATATCTTTTTGTCTTAAAATCAATATAAAAAAAGACTGGAAACTATATCCTCTACCATGTTAACGGCAGGTAAACATTGCAGAAACTTGCATAAATTTACATATTAATTAAAAACCCAATGTATCTTTTAACTTGTTTCCACATCTCGATTGAATTACCTTTGAACTGTAGACTACCGTTGAATTCACACAGTAGGTCTCAATACACATTGTACGTATGTACGTACGTCTCAATACACATCAACACCCCAATACACTATGTATAATGTTATTCCATATTGCACATTCCTTTGTTTTCAGACGTTATTTTTTTTTCGCCAATCCTTATCTTAACCACTGATTCTCCATTTGGCTCTTACTCCAACAGAAATGACTCACTAACGAGAAATCACTTTAAAGCGAAACATTTGTGAAAGTCTCCCGTCCTTAGCCCTGGCCCATGCCGTGGGAGAAATTCACAGTGGGGTACCCTAAGGGGATGTGTACGATTTTTTTAATTCAAAAAAAAAATATATAAATTATACACCCTAGATAACGTGTATGATTTTGAATGCCTAAACTTTCATGAACATTCTTTCAATCTACATCACATGCATCAGCACATTTTTGATTATTGCAACTGACATCAGAGACATAAAAAAATGTTTTGAACATGAAGTTGCGTGATAAAAAGTTTTCGTTTACAGTATTGTCATATTTAGTTGACAGCAGTTTACATGGTTTATCTTGGTTTGTAAATATTACAAGATAAGATTCCATATCCATATTGTCTG